>NW_027204826.1:7257500-7732500 GCF_024711535.1 Dipodomys merriami | reverse complement strand
AGAGATTTCTGCTGGGTACCAGGGGCTCACACCTGTCATCCCAGCTACTCGGGAGGCTGAGATCTGAAGATCAAGGTTCAAAGCTAGGCTGAGCAGAAAACTTTTGAGACCTCTTATCTTCAATTAATGGGAAAAAAGCCAGAAACAGGGCTGTGGCTCAAGTAGTAGAGCACTAGCTTTGAGCTTAAAAACAAAATGCTCAGAGATACTTCATATTGAGTCCAAGCCCTAGAACCAACACACATACACACAGAGACATTTCATATCAGGATTTGGCCCATATGATAATGGATTCCAAGAAACTCACAAAAATCTGCCACTGATGGTGGAAGTCCAGTCTAAGCTTAAAGACCTGAGAACCAAGAGAATCTCCTAAAGATGGAGGCTCAGATGTAAGAAGAGCCAGTTTTGCAGCTTCGAGTCCAAAAACAGGAGCAGCACAATGTCTCGGCTCAAGGATTCAGAAAAGAACCCCTTCTTACCTCCTGGAGGAGGTAAGATCTATGCAGACCTACGCAGATCTCCAGGCCCTGAATGGATGAAGACCATCTCAGTAGAGGAGATGACCTGCTTTATTCAAATCACCTATTCAAATATTATTTCCAAATACCAGTCCAGATGTAGCCAGAGCAATTCTTGAATATCTGGCTATCTGGTGGCCCAGGCAAGCTAATGTGCAATATGCCTAGTTCAAAAAGAACTAATTTCTTCTGGGTTCTTGGTAGATCAACACTTGTAAAAAGAGTTGCTCAGGAGGCAGAGATGTGAGGATCGAGGTTCAAAGCTAGCGTGGGTACAAAAAGTGAGATTCTTATCTCCAAGTAGCCAGCAAAATGCTAGAAGAGCAGGTGTGATTCAAGTGGTAGAGCACTACCCTTGTGTGAAAAATTTGGAACAGTGCCCAGGTCCTGAGTTCAAGCCCTGGTACTGGCACCAAATATATATATATATTTATTTATTTATGTACATATATATTTATATATACACACAAATATACATATTTACACATATATTATTATATATTATATTATATCATACATTATAATATCTATCTATGGATACTCTATGCTAATGTATAATTATATAACGTAGAAATAGATGATATCTGTATATTATAGTATATCTTACACATCTATATTAATTTCACAATGGTAAGAAGCAGAGCAGTAAATAAGTCTTGGAACTCTTCCAAACATGGTCATCACACATCTAAAGTTGGCCTCTTTCTTCACATTTCCAAATGTACTACCCTAGCTATGACAAAAGCTTTCTTGACCTCTGACACACATCTGTCCCACACTTCCAGGTTCATTCTGCAGGACTCTCAACTCAATGCACCCTCCTTGAGCTGTGCTAGACTCTATGGTATGGTGGGCTTTCTGTAGGGAGCTGTGAACGCTACCTCTCCTGGACCCCTAGGCCTCCATACTGAACTCATTCCTCCCTCAGTGTGTGATTCACTTCTTTGGTCCTTATAGCCACCGCCATTAGGGAAACATATCCAGAAACAATGTCTGTCCTGTGAAATTGTATCCTGAGTGGATAGAGAGTTCATTTATTATTTCTCTGGGTACCCTAGGATTTCCAGAAGCGCTAGCCCACATTGGCATTGGGTAAATACATCCCGCGCTAACCAACAATAACCTGATGGGTTCAAAGTAATGGCCTTAATAACCAGAAGACGCGGAGGGATTGGCCACAGGCAGGCTCTGTATCTGAATCTGCAGCATCTTTCACACAGTGCTACCTCACGACATTCCTGCCATATACATATCCTGCCGTGACTGGGCCCCAGCCAGGTGCTATGCATCCTGCCACTGCTTCCGTGCTGGAAGAAGATGCTGAGGCATGTGCTTTCGTCCGTTTCACCATTTCCTATGACTTAAGCTCTCCAGCGTATTAGCACTGACACTCTGCTGGCTTCCTTCCCAGCCTGTATCAGAAGCCTGCGTGCTTCTCCGCTAGCATCAAAGCCCTCTGCAAATAAAACTACTTCTTCCTGGAGTCTGCTTCTGGGAGATGCAGACAATGGATGATCAATACCAGAGTTAAGGGAACTGGAGAATGCAGAGTGGCTAACTCACCCTACCATAACAGCGTGTATGATGAAGGAATGGATGCATGGATGGTTGGTGATTAGCATGGAGGAGAAGATGATCCTAACCCTAAAGAAAGCATATTTCCCATGACCAAAAAGAAAAATGCATCTGAGTTTGTTTTCTATTATGGAAACCCTTGACTCTATATTGCATCATATATGAGTTTAAAAGACGATGTAGAGCTGGATCCTGGTAGCTCACACCTGTTATCCTAGCTATTCAGGGAGGCTGAGATCTGAGGATTGCGCAGGCCAGGCAGGAAAGTCCATGAGACTTTTATCTCCAATTAACCACCAGATAAACCAGAGTGTAGCTGTGGCTCCAAGTAGTGGAGTGTTAGCCTTGAGCAGAAAAAATTCAGGGATGGGGCCCAGGCTCTGAGTTCAAGTCCTAATACCACCACCACCAACAACAAAAGGACAATTTACAAAGGTTGATGGCAATACTAGATAACAAAACTAATGAGATTATCTCAAAAGGCAATTAAGGGAAAAAATAGAGGTATTCCACTATTTCACACATTTGCTATCCCAGAATTCAACCTGCCAAGGATTATGTATATAGAGGTAGACAAATGATGGCTGTATCTGAAATATAATATATATATACATATATATATATATATATATATAAACAGACTTTTTAACTTGTCATTATTCCCTAAGAAATGTGGAATAACAACTCTTTCAAAGTATATTTACCTCATGTCAGGTATGACAAGTTATTTCGAGATGGTTCAAAGCATCATTCTGTATAAGGAATCGACCCGAAATCCGAAGGATGAACCAGTAACCCCCATAAACATATGGCTGATGACTGAGAATATTAGACAGAAGCTACTATCATTTCTGTAGGTGCATAGGGTGTTGGTATTGGTGGTGGTGGTGATGCTGGTGATAGTTAAGTTTGAACTCAGAAGCACTCCACCCTTGAGACAGCATAACCCCTTCCCCGCCTTTTTTTTTTTTTTTTGCATTGGTTTTTCAAGTAGCATCTTGTACTTTTGTGTTTTTGCTAGTGGCCTCTGACTTTGATCCTCCTATTCGGTCTTTATTAGTCGCTGGGATGGCAGGTGTGCACTACCTCATGACTTTTTTTTTTTTGAAATGGAGGTCTCGCTAACTTTTTCCCTGGGCAGGCCTCTCTACTTCCCAAGTGGCTGGGATTACATTTGTGAGCCACCATGCCCAGCAGTATGGTGGTCTTATGGTCCAAAACTATGAATGACTTCCACAGAAAGCAAAGATCATCAGAAATATATATATATATATATATATATATATATATATATACATATATATACTTTTTTAAACAAAGGACAAGACAAAAATTATGTTTTCAGCAAAGAGAGGATGAATCATCACCATAGAGTTTTGAGGGCATTCTCCCATCGCCATTGCAAAAGTCTATACATTGATGATAACCAAACATAAAACCCATTGCTATACCAAATGCACTAGGAACTTCCACAGCTTCTGAAAAATGGTGGGGATGCATGCTGATGTCTCCAACACACTTAGGGTTTTCTTAGGGTGCTAGGGATGGAACTCAGGGCCTTTATACATGCCAGGCTCTATCTCTGAACTACAACCCTCGCTCCAAGATATTCAGATGGTGGCTTGAAGAGCATGTGTGTGTGTGTATGTGTCTGTGTGTGTCTGTGTGTCTGTGTCTGTGTCTGTGCATGCACACACACACACACACACACACACACACATGTGACTACTGAACGACACTTGAACTCAAGCCCTGGGCCCTGTCCCCTAGCTTCTTTTTTAACTTAAGACTGATGCTCTGCCATTTGAGGTGCACCTCTATTCCTTGCTTTGTTTTTTGGTGGTTAATTGGAGAGAAGAATCTCCCAGAGTTTTCTTACCTAGGCTGGCTTTGAACATGCTCCTTAGGTCTCAGCCTCCTGAGTAACCAGGATTACAGGCGTGAGCCACCTCCTGCCCGTCCACCCAAGCTCACACCTCGGTGAGTGTTGCTTCGCATTGCATGGGTCACACCCCAGGAGCAGCGCTAGCTACCACACAGGAGCATAGACAGCAGGGTGCCACTGGGCCACTGGGCCACGGGATGGTTCTGCTAAGGTATTTACCCATGTGCCCAAAGCTTTCCTGGGAAAGGATTCCCTTCGTAAAAAAAAAAAGGGCCGCCTGCCATGCTGTAAATGGAAAGCCTTTTATCCACAGCAGCCAAATCTGGGAAAGCTCAGAGGCAAAAAACCCATGCCTCAGCAGAAGAGGCAGAAAGTTGATGACCACGCAGCTGGCTGCCCGCTCCTGGACACCGTGCGGCTGGGGCCCGCAGGGCTCGGGGAGAACTTCCCTGCACCGGGCTGGGGGGCTGAACGTGGCCAGGGGATGTACTCCACGAGGCCAGGGTTGGCCCTGCCGAGCACTGCCTGTGTCCTCCTGGCCCCTCTGTCCAACGACTCTCACTCTAGGCTGCAGGGGACTAGGGGAGCATGTCACAGGTTTAGCACTCTGCTTGAGACCCTTTCTCTCTCTTTCCCTCCCTCCCTCACTCCCTCCCTCCCTCTCTCTCTCTCTCTCCCTCTCTCTCTATATATATGTTATATTTTTTTCTGTCTGTCTCTCTGTACCTCTTCATCTCTGCTTCTGTCTCTCATCTATCTGTCTATCTCTGTCTGTATGTCCATCTATTTCTGTCTCTCTGTCTCTGTTTTGGTGTGTCTCTCTGTCTCTCATCTGTCTCTCTCTCTCTCTCTGTATCTCTTTATCTCCATGTGTGTCTTTCTGTCTCTCTGTCTTTCTGTTTCCCTTTCTCTTACCTAGGTCTCTTTCTATCTCTCTTTCATTCTCTGCATGTCTCTGTTTCTCTCTCTGTCTCTTGTCTCTCTCATCTATCTCTGTCTCTATCTATGTGTCTGTCTGTCTGTCTGTCTCTGTATTTCTGTAGATTCTTTGTCTCTGTCTCTTTTATCTGTCTCTCTCTATCTCTCTCTGGGTGTGTGTCTATCTCTCTCTTTCTATCTCTCTGTCTCTCAGTGTTTCTCAGTAATACCGGGTCGTTTGAACTCAAGGTCTTGCATTTATTGGGTAGGTTTTTCCACCTCTTGAGCCATACCTCAGGCCGTTTGGGCTTTAATTATTTTTATGACAGGGTTTCCTACTTTTCTGCCCAAGACTGGCCTCAGATTGTGATCCTTCTACTTCCCCTGTCTCCTGTAGATGGAATTACAGGTATAACTCTCTACAGCTGGCTTATTTGATACAATGAGATCTTGCTTAAGGTTTTTCCCAGGTTGGACTCAAATCATAATTCTTCCAATCTCCGTTTCCTGAGTTAGCTGGGATTACAGGTGTATGCCAACACACCAAAGCCTTCAGATTAACTTTCATAATTTATTTTGAAGACGTCTTACATGAAATGTATCAATGCCACCTTTTGAACAATTAAGATTGTGTACAAGTATAATCAGTTAAGATTTTTTTTTAATTTCAAAGTGTTTTATTAAATCCTGGCCATAGTCATACAAGCAATTGTTTATAGAATCAATTTCTTTATCTATAAAAGAAGGGACAGACCAAAAAGCTTTTAAGTGAAATGCTCCAAACCCGTGTACTGACATATCCCAACACCATTTCTGGTATTCTCTTCCCACTCAGCCCCCACCCTCTCCTCCTCTCCTTCTCCTCCCAAGTATTTCTCAGATAAAGAAATACTATATCACATGAAATATTTACAATATATATTTTTTGTTTTTATTTAATTGCTAACAGTCTGACTGACAAGTATAAAATATGCCAGTATTTGGGTTTAAAGTCAGAGGCTTATGCTTTGGTCTTGACTTTTTGACTCAAAGCTGGTGCTCTACCATTTGAGCCATTTCTCCACTTTTAGCTTTTTTGCTGGTTAATTGGAGGTAAGAGTCTCTCAGACTTTTCTACCTGGGGTGGCTTCAAACCATGATCCCTAGATCTCAACCTCCTGAGTAGCTAGGGTTACAGGCCTAGGCCACCAGTGCCTGGCCCGAGTCTTACATTTTTCACACAGAATTTCTTCTGCTGCCCTGCGGGATGCTGGTCCTATTTAATTACATCTGCTGGCTGAGAATTTTATTAAGTATTGGTGTGATGAATGATTTTTTTTCACCTCATTAGAGAATGGGTATTTAAAAAGAAGCCTTGGGCCAAACCAAAATAATTATCTAGAATAAACACATATGATTTTAATTTCCAGTAGGTTACAAGTTACTAAATCTTAGTAAGAATTTTTAATCTTTTCAAATTTCCCATCGACACTCGTTAAGTAATCTATCCCTGAATATCACTCCTTAACTTCATGACATGGCATCTTTAAAAACAAATAAAACAGCCAAATTGATGGCTGCCAGTGGCTCATACCAGTGGCTACTCAGGAGACTGAGAGCAGAGGATATCAGTTCAAAGCCAGCCTGGGTAGGAAAGCCCATGAAACTTTTCAATTAACCACCAAAAAGCCATAAGTAGAGCTGTAGCTCCAGTGGTAGAGCACTAGACTTGAGCCAAAAGGCTCAGGGACAGCACTCCAGCCCTGAGTTCAAGTCCCAAAACTGGAACAAAAGAAAAAAAGAAGAAAGAAAAGAAACTAAAGCTGGAAATGCAATTTTATCTATGACAGAATAATCACAAGACTTGTAACTTGAGAGAGGAAAAAAAAAACATTTCAGCCTCAGAACTCAATTATCATAAACTGGAACTAACGTGGAACTATTTAAAGGCAAAGGCAGATGTATCCAATACATTGCATGGTTTAACAAAACCTGTCTGTTAAGCAGACTATTGTGCTGGGCATAGGACAAACATGAACTGAGACCTCACAGTGCAATCAACTGCACAATTGGCACAGGCCATAGCCACACATACTTCAAGGATTAGAGCTGCGTTCCACCACTGTCCCTTTGTTCACCAGCTCCAAGAAGCCACTTCCTGCCCACTCTAGCCTGCTGGTATCATGTGATGGGCTGGGCCAGTGTCTTCTGAGCCTTTGCTCTAGTCTCAGCTCTACCCACACTGGTCTTTGTGTTAGTTTGGTGTGTCTTTGATGGAGGATATGAGGAAAGAAAAGGCATGCAACACTCTTCTCAGCTAGCCTGAAGCCTTCAATAGCCTGGGGAATGCCAGGTGTGCTAAGAATGTCATCTGTACATCCAGCTTGCTCCCAAGCAGCGGTTCTTTTTCAGTGCAGATATTAACCAGGGGTGTTATGTTACTTCTATGGGTTTAGATTTACAGCTATAACTTACCAAGAGTAGTGGAGACGCTCTGATGATGCGTAAAATGAGAGATGGTTGGCTGCTGATGTAGGAAACCTCTTAGCTTTATTGTATTTATTTATTGCTGTGCCAGTATTGGGGCTTGAACTCAAGGGCTGGGCTCTGTCCTTTAGCTTCTTCACTTAAAGCCAGAGCCATACCAGTTGGGCCAAACCTCCACTCTGGTTTTTTGTTAGTTAATTGAACATAAGAATCTCACTTAGGCTGGGAAGGTGGCTCAGTGGTAGAGCGCTTGCCTTGCATGCATGAGGCCCTGGGTTCAATTCCTCAGCACTACATAAGCGGGAAAAAAAAGCTGGAAGTGGCTCTGTGGCTCAAGTGGTAGAGCGCTAGCCTTGAGCTGAAAAGATGAGGGACAGCGCCCAGGCCCAGAGTTCAGGCCCCAAGACCAGACCCAAAAATAAATAAAGAAAGAAAGAATTTTACATACTTTCCTGCCTGATTTGGCTTCAAACCACAATCTTAACATTTCCACCTTCTGAGTAGCTTTTTGGGGTTGTTTGTTCATTTGTTTTGTTCTGATTTCTGGTGTGAGAATGATACCAAACCAATCATCAAAAATGCACCATCACATCCATGTTAAGGAAATGATGTCTATTCTAAAGATTCTCCTCTTTCAAACCAGTATGCCTAACCCTTCTTCCCTCCTCCTCCTCCTTGTTCTTTCTCTCCCAGTATCTCTCTCCCAGCATGTCTCTCCTTCTTTCTCTCTTTCCTTCCTTCTCCCTTCTCTATTTCAAGACATTTCTCCCTCTCACTTTCGCCTTTTTCTTCCCTTTCTTATTTTTTTCATAACCTTTTTAGCACTAGTTATACAACTTTCTCAACAGGTATTGAGACCCTAAGACTTCAACATTCTCTTTCTCTTTTCTGTCTTTTCATATATCAGTTTCATTCATCTTTCATACATTTGCTTTTCCTTTTCTCCTTTATTTTTAATGAATATTTTTATTGATGCTTAGCACAGTCCAAGGGATCAGACTCAAGTCCTATGCATGCTAGGTAAACACTTTACCACTGAGTTACTTTATATTTTGAATGGACACATTTTCATGCATATCTGTGGGATACGGAATATCTCAATACGTGCCCACAATGTGTGAATGTTGAATTAATTGACCTTTCCATCTCCTCAAACATTTATCATTCCTCTGTGGTGAGAACCTTCAAACTCGTCTACTTATTTTGAAAATAAATTGTTGATCACTATAATTACCTTACTTTGCTACAACACTACTTGAGTCAGTCTCCTGTTGCAATAACAAATACCTGAGGAAGGTCAACAAAGGTCAAATTCCTGAGACAGGAGGAAGTTTTATTGTGGTTCATCATTTTAGAGGATGTGTGAATGACTAGGTCCCATTTATTTGGTCTCATGGCAAGGTAGCCCAGGATAGAAATAAGTGCTGGACCAAAACTCCCTTGATGGTCAGAAAGACAAGAAAGGAAGAAGAGGCCAGAATCCCACAATTCTCTGCAAGCCTCCCCCCCCACCCCCACCCCCAATTACCTAAAGACCCCCCCCCCAGGCCCATGTCTTAAAGATTCTACCAGCTCCCATTAGTGCCAATCTTATGACACATAGCTGTGGAGGATAGTTCCTTTTGAAACTATAGCAAGGCTTACAACTAATTCCTGCTCTCTATCTGTATTTTGATGCCTATTATGCCACTTTTTTTTTCTTTTAGTGCCAGAACTAGGGCTTGAGTTCAGGGCCTGGGTGTTTGTCTATTAGATTTCTTGCTCAAGGTTGGAGCTCTACCACTTGAGCCATACCTCCACATCTGACTCATTGGAAATAAGAGTGTCACAAACTTTCCTGCCTGGGCTGGCTTTGAATCAAGATCCTCAGATTTTAGCCTCTTGATTCGCTAGGATTACTGTGAGCCCTCAGTGCTTTACTTTAGCATTTCTTCATCCTTGTAACCCTTCCTCCTCTTACGGCCTCCATTCCACTTTCTACTTTTTGCAGATCTCTTATTTGATATAAGTTTGTGATGACACCGAACAAAGAGATGATTTAATTATTCATGTTCCTCACAGGGAAGGAAAGACCAACAACAGAGAAGGCAAAAGAAGGGACTAGGAAGAAAGAGGCTAGAAAAATAGCAATGGAAAAAAAGGATTAGGGAACTCCACATGATTGAATCCCCCCAAAAAGCAATCTCTCCAGGGAGCCTGCAGCCAGTCAGGTAGCATTTCCATTCACCTCCTCCACTCTGCAGACAGCAAGCTAGGAGAGGAGAGGATAGATAGGAAATAAATGACCCATGGCTAAGGGAATTTGCAGGCAACAACTTCAGGGGAGCACAGGAAGAAAGGAGAATCTAATCACAGTTTGTTTAATGACCTAATCTCTATGAAAAAGGAATTACAAGGAATAAGGTTACTTATCTGCTCTTCCCCTGGGGTCTGCTCCTCTACTTAATTAATTCCCCACCAACTGATAGCAGGGCCCAATTTTTAGAAGTAAGTCATTTCCAAATTGTCAAGTTGAAGAAAGCAACAAACAGCAGCCTTGGTACTGAATGACCCAATAATCCCCTTCCCATACTTCCTTCTGGTGAATGTGTCACATTCCATCAAAGTCCTTTCTGCAAATACATGGATGAGTCTGATGGGTATTATTTATATCATATCTAGATAAGTAGCTTGCTTATTTGGGCCTTCCACACAAGATCAAGTTTTGGTTTAAAGGTATATAAGCTGAATTGACCGGCTCTGCCTAGTAGTTTGCTGTAGATTAACCCACAATAAATAGGATTTTAAAAAATGTAATTGTTGAAAATTGTTGAAACAGTCAAAAAGAACATTCTACTCCACACTGGGGTTTAACGCCTTATGCCTGCAATCCTAGCTAGGACAGGAAGCTGGGATCTGAGGATCAGATCAGTTCAAAGCCAGACTAGGGAGACAAGTCCATGAAACTCTTAGCTTCCACTTAGCAAGTAAAAAGCCAGAAGGAGAGTTGTGGCTCAAATGGTAGAATGTCAGCCTTGAGCAGAAAAAGCCAAGCAAGAACACAGGCTCTGAGAACACACACTCGCACGCACACACACACACACACACACACACACACACACACACACACACACACACATACACACATACAGAATGTTGTACTCCACCCTGCAACCTCTGCTTGGATACCTCCCACATGGATATACTTAATATTGACACTGAACGTCTTAAATATCTTCTTTTCTTTCCCAATATGAACTCATTTCATGGAGGTGATCTCCCCCCTCTCAGAGCCAATCTCTTTTCTGGCTTGTTGTAATCTAGGTGAGAGTCTCCGAATGAAATGCATTTCAACATTAAATAGAAATAGGAAGCCACGTGGATCGAATACAGAAGGACCATGATGATGATGATGATGATGTTACTTTTTCTTGGTAGCACCAAAACTACAACAAAAAACAACCTCTTTTCAGGTACAAAAGACACTATGCTTGAACACTGTGATACCTGCCTCCCTTTTACCTGTATGTGTCATCTCTATTTGAGAGTATTTGATGAAGTCACAATTCCTGGTCATCTAAAAGTCATTTCCAATCCCTCCAAATCAGAACGAGTATTTGCCCTTAGCTTGGAGATTAGAGATGTCATTACATTGGGATTCTCCATTTACTACCTTTTGGATTCAAAGAAGTGAAAGCTTTATCAAAGGATGGGGAAACCTTTCTTTTGCCAAGAACTATTTAGATTTTTTGTTGTTGTTGTTGGCCATGGGGTTTGAACTCGGGGCCTGGGCACTGTCCCTGAGTTATTGTTTTTTGGGTTATTTTTTTTTTTGGTCAAGGTTAGTGCTCTACCACTTTGAGCCACAGCTCCACTTCCTGTTTTCTGGTGGTGTTCCCTGGAGATAAGAGTTTCATGGACTGGGAGGTAATTGATAGGAATGTGGGAATATTCATTTTAACCCCCTACTTTACGCAAAATTGTGGCAACAGCCTTTTCAATAAAGGCAGAAAAAGCAACCGTGTGGGCTTCCATACTGCTGCATTGCTATGATAATAGTGTAGTAGAAACACATATGAAATAAGGTGCTCTGTGAATCACAGCTGCCTGTGAGCAGGGTAAAGACAGAAAGCTCACTCAATTTAACCTATGTCTATCATTTCCAATTTTCACTCGAGTTCATTTGTTTTGGTTGGGTGCAAATTTTCCCCATGGATGAACACATTTAGATAACAAGGTTAAGAACTAAAGCCACACAGGCACAGAGAGAGCATACTGTCAGCCTCCCCACTCCCCCCGCCTCCATTCATAAACATCTTGGATTCCACTAATCACAGACTGAAAACATTTAAGAAAAAAATATTCTTCCTGTACCAAGCCTGTAGAGAATTTCTGTTCTTGTCATTATTCTCTAAACAGTAAGAGTCAAAAAGATAGATATGTATGTTGCAGAATGCACTGAAAGTGATCTAGGGATGACTCCAAGTAGTGGCAGGTTCTATGCAACTATCAAATCCTTTTGGATAAGGGATGTGAGCACGTATGGATTTTGATATCTGTGGGGGGGGGGGTGGAGGTGGGGGAAGGTCCTTCATTCATGACAAGATACAACTGCATAGAAAAAGATGAGAATTCACCCAGATCAGAAGTTCTGGGGATACTGTCATTAACTGCTAGCTTCAGATGCCTCTCAAGTGCTGAGGAGTTAATGTCTGTACAGAAAAAACTCATGGCCAGGCACCTGCCGCCGTAGAAATGACATCTGCACATGGTTTTAATAGATTTTCGTCACAATTAGGAGAACACAACCATGTGACCATGTTCCCAGGTGGGCAAAACCCAGAGCACAGAGACAGAGATGATTGAGTTCACGGAGCTAGGAGTGGCAGAGCCAAGCTGGTCCAGTGTTTCCAGCCAAGTCTCCAAACATTTCCACACACAAATAAGTAAATAAATAAAAACGAAACGAGACTAGAAAAACATGTGAAAGGAAACACGTGAGTCTCACCTATGGGACCGTGCTAAATTAAATGCACTAGTGCTTCGGTGCCTTGGTTGGCCGGGGAATAAGGAAGTCTTCCTCCCACATTAGAGCTAGCTCCATTTCATACCAGAGAGAGACTCCAAATGTTCAAAGGGGCTCTGCTTTCCATTCTAACTTATAGACAGTGAATGCCAATGGTCCTGTCCTCGCAAAAAAAAGAGAGTAAAAAATGGAAAACCAGCAACCCTGATTAGGGCTAGCTAAGAACAAAAGCTCTAAGACAAACTGCTAGCCCTGAAAACTAGAAAGAAAGAAAAAAAAAAGAGGAGCCAGATGAATTTACATACAGCTCTCTGGAAGCAAATCCTGTTGCACAGCTACCATCTCAGTAAAATTTGAATAATGGTGAGTAGTCACTAGACCTACTTAACAGTTAAAACGTAAGAGGAGTCATGGATGCTGAACGCAAGAGTCCTTAGTAAAAATTAAATAATAAAAAAATTAGCTATTTTTCAGGTCCAGAAAACAATGGTTCCTGCCCAACCGTATAAATTTTTAAACAAAAAGACAGCTTAATACCAAAAACAAATTTAAGCCCGGCACCAGCAGCTCATGCCTGTAATCCCAGCTACTCAGGAGGCTGAAATCTGAAGATCACAGTTTAAAGCCAGCTGGGGCAGAAAAGTCCCCATGAGACACTTATTTCCAATTAACCACTCAAAAACTGGAAGTGGCACTGTGGCTCAAAGTGGTAAAGAGCTAGCTTTGAGCACAAAGAGGCTCAGGGGCAGCACCCAGGCCCTGAGTTCAAGCTCTACAACCAACAACTACGAAAGAATCTAGGACTGAGAAGTATGTAAATTAAATAAATCAAGGTACTTGATAAACGAACCTGGGGAAAGCTCTAAAACACATTAGCTGTTTATAATCTCAAGAAGAAAAAAAAAAGAGTTAAAACTTCTGGAAGCCCAGCCTTTAGAGAGGCCGCATACTTGAATGAAGAGAAGATGATAAAAGAAGACAGACCATAAAGATCTCAGCGTGCAGAAAGCAGAGATCTCCCCTGGACTTGATGGTCCTTTTGACAAAGGAAATCCTCAAGAAAAAAAAAAAAAAAAAAAAAAAAAACAACTTCAGCAGGGCTGAACCATGAGGAGAACAGGCAAATACCAGACTCCAGACCCTCCCAGCTAGTCCTGGCCTACCTGAGGTAGCAGGGCCACCGAATCATGGCTAGAGCTCACAGCTCTGGGAGACCAAGCTCACTAAAAAGAATTCTAGAATGTTCTCCACCGAAACCTCATCTCCACCCAGCAGGGCCCTCAGGACTGAAGCTGAGAAGCTCAGATACACTTTAAGCAGTGACACACTTGGTGTTGTTCTACTTCACTAGAACCACAGCTCTTTGGGAGACTGAGGCAGGAGGATCAATGGGGCCCAAGAACTCAAGATCAACCTGGGAAACACAGAAAGACAGAAATGAGTGGATGAAGGAATGAAGGAATGATTAGGGAGGTTCAAAAAGACTACACGTAGTCAAAAACAAAGGACACCGGATGACACTGGAGTCTCTGGCACGTACGAACTACCACAACAAAAGAACAAAAAGCGAGTTAACTCCATGAAAGCCAGACAAACATAGGTGTAGGGCCTCACATTAAAGGCTAACTTAGGGATGGGAATGTGGCTTAGTGGTAGAGTGCTTGCCTAGCATGCATGAAGCACTGGGTTCGATTCCTCAGTACCACATACACAGAAAAGGCTAGTAGTAGCACTGTGACTCAAGTGGTAGCATTCTAGCCTTGAGCAAAAGAAGCTCAGGGACAGTGCCCAGACCCTGAGTTCAAGCCCAGGACTGGCCCCCATCCCCCCCCAAAAAAAAGACTAAGTCTTTCCTTTCCCTAAATATCATGTCTGGGTTTCAGCCTGAAATTATAGAACATGCTAAAAGACACAAGGTATAGTCTATAGACAAAGTATGCACACACACACAGACACACACACTGTAGAGCATCTAGGCTGTTTCCATAACTTTGAACGCATGCACTTAAAACACATTTCCATCCACCCTCATACATTATGAGTCTTTATATCACATAAAGCAGCTCTTCTGGAGACATCTACCAAGGGTGAACTGGTAGGTGTCAGATCCACAGAGATTTTTTTTAGAATACTAAATGCATGAGAAGTACAGCCCTAATATTTCTATTTGTTTATTTGTTAAGCATAAAATTTCAGAAACTACCATCCAAGAGATGCATTACCTGCTTAGATAAATAGCGTATGGTAGCTGGGAAGGTGGCTCAGTGGTAGAGTGTTGCCTCATGTGCGTGAGGCCCTGGGTTCGATTCCTCAGTACCACATAAGCAGAAAAAGCCAGAAGTGGCGCTGTGGCTCAAGTGGTAGAGTGTTAGCCTTGAGCTGAAGTGCCCAGGCCCAGAGTTCAGGCCCCATGACCAACAACAACAAAAAAGGCCTATGGTAGAAGAAGATGCTCATCCTCCTTATTCGCGTAATACGATCTCCCGTGGAAGACCTGGGAAGCGAACATCACTTACATATTCCTTTTTATTTTTATGACACATTACTGCATTTCTGCTTGAGGACAAACATTTATGGAAGGAAGTGACATAGAGACAATACAATTTGTTCAGCAACCAAGTTCTCAACCATAAAGCACCAAGAAGCCTCCAACACTTCCTAGGAGTGATACTTTTTATCTTTTTTGCCGGTCCTGGGGCTTGAACTCAGGGCTTGAACTCTGTCTCTGAGCTACTTTTTGCTCAAGGCTAGCACTCTACCACTTGAGTCACAGCCCCACTTGCAACTTTTTCTGTGTATATGGTACTGAGGAATCGAACCCAGGGCTCCACGCATGCTAAGCAAGCACTCTACCACTAAGCCACATTCCCAGCCCTGGGAGTAGCCCTTCTCCCTCCCTCTACCCTCATGCTTTCTTCTAGGCAACTACTCACCTGCTGTAGCAAAATAGGATGTCACACAGGAGAGGAAATGGAAAACACAGGCCAACTTTAGCCACTTCCACATGGTATGGTTGCATTTTCCCCAATCTAGAGCTCTACAGAGAATAGTCAGAAAGTCTAGGCTGTTCCCCTGGTTGGAAAAAGAAATTGAAATCTCTCTCCCCATATCCAGTAGTGCTATTTTACAAGTTGGCTGGAAAAGATGGGTCCTTTTCTCGGGAAAATGAAGAGATGCTAGGGATGGAATCTAGGGCCTCTTGCATCAAAGACAAATGATCTACAACCAAGCTATATCCATTATTTTTTATTTTGAGTCAAGGTCTTGCTCTGTAGCCAACGCTGGCTCAAGCATCCTTCTGGCTCCAATGTGCTAGGATTACAGACACGTGCCACCACAGCTGCCATCAAAAAATGACCTTACATATGAACCCGAGGACCATGTAGCAATGCTCGCAAATTTGCATCTCCGTCTTTCCTGTTTATCCTGGCATGGCCAAAGGCCTTTATCCGGGTACCATGGGCTGTGTTGGTTTCTCCATTGAAGTATCTATCCGGAGAGGAATCTTGAAATCATGAGCTGTTCCCATCCTCACCTCCCACCTTCCTCATCTTAAGGCTGATGGAGTCGCAGCTCATCAGCTAAGCATGCCTCTGTGAATCAAACCCAGCCGAGAAAACACAACGGCCCCCATACGATCTGGGGAAAAGCCGGATGGCAAAGGAAGCTGCCGGGCTACCGTTCCCAGCTGCCAAAGAAATGCCAACTGATCACAGACCAGGAGGAAGGGGGACAGATGGATGGATGTGACTAACCTCATTAGCCTATTTGCCTCTGGGAATGAGAAGCAAGGGGGACATACAAGAGTATCAGGTACTCAGCTACTTTAGGGCTGGGAAATAGTTTAGCCTGCTTCTTGCTACGAAATCTATTGATTCGGCCTGACACTGGAGTCTAATACCTGTAATCCTAGCTATCCAAGAGGTTGATTCTGAGGATGGCGGTTCAAATCCAACCCAGGCAGGAAAATCCAGGTGATTCTTCTTTCTAATGAACCACCAGTCTGGAAGAGGAAGTGGAGTTCATTGCCAGTGCATATAAAAGATACATTTATCCTTTCTTATCCAGTCTTGAATTTCTTCTGTGAGCTAGCTGTGAGTGCCAGAGGGTAAGATATTCAAATTCAATTGATCCTCGTGTGTCCACACTCAGAGAAGCACAATCATTGCACAAAGCATTGCTTGTGGAACAGAAACATCGTTAGTGATCAGAGGCCCACAACAAAAACAAGGAGAAGAAAAAAGTCTTAAAGCACTCACAAGGACAAACACAGGTATGAGAAAAACAGACCCAAATACACATTCAAGAGAGAAGAGCTGTAATGGAATGTAGAGGGAATGTAGAGGTGTGAGAGGAAGGTCTGAAGGGAAATTGAGAAGAAGTGACAGAGCAAATGTTCCTCTCCTTCAGAATCATTATTGCCTTTCTCGTGTACCATCCCAAAGGCTCCTGCCTAGCCTGTCTTAACACGTGTGTGGTTTTCTTTCTACCTACACTTCACTGTCAGAAACATCATCTGTTAACTTACTCCTTGTGAAGACTGAGAGGAAAGAAGCCGATACCAGGTTTGACAACACAACACAACAACAATGACAAAAACGTAACAGTTCTTTTTCGAGTCAGCTCTCTTGAACCTCTATGAATAGAGACATAATTGCCAAATTTAGGTTAGATAATTATAATCTCAAGGAAACTAGGAGATAAAAAAGAATGCCATTCCTCAGACACTATGAGGAATATTTGAGTATACATGTAATGTTAATCAACTATGTGGGAGCCGGTGGCTCCTACCTGTGATCCTAGCTACTCAGGAGGCTGAGATCTGAGAATCATAGTTCAAAGCATGCCCAGGCAGGAAAGTCTGTGAGACTCATCTTCAATTAACCAGTCCCCTCCCTAAAAAATCAGAAGTAGAGCTGTGGCTCAAGTGGTAGAACACTAGTCATGAGGGGGGGAAAAAAAGCTCAGAGACAGCACAAATATAAAAAGAACTTTGTTAAAAGTCCACGGCTGGGCATAGAGTCTGTTTCCATCAAATCAGGTTGGTGAGGTGTGGGGTAAAGTGCACAGAGGGCCTTGTCTCTCTAATACGATGGACTATACCAAGGTAGAACCATTTTTTAAGTTCTTTCTAACAAACAATTCCCAGAACAAGACACAAGAATATGTATGACACCAAAATGTCTGAAATTAAACAGGTTACAAACACAAGGTCTGGCATCCAGCTAGCCATTACCAGACATAAAAAGAAGCATGAACAATATAACCCACAATAGGAACAAGTCTCAATGAAGCCAAAATGGGACAAATTCACACCTTTACAAAGGTTAGATGTAGCAGATCCAGACATTTGAAAAGATTATTATATATACTATACGCTCAAAATATTAACCAGAAATATGGAATATATACATATGTACGTAGATGTACCAAAATGGAATTTCTTGAAAACTAATTCATCTAAGATGTGAAATGTACAGGACTATGAAGCAGTTGAGTGGTAGAGTACTTTTGTTGTTTCTTGTACAAAGGGCTGGATTCTATCCCAAAAAAGAAGAGGGGAGAAAGAGAGGGAGGGAGGAGGGAGGGAAGAGGGAAGGAAGGAAGGAAGGAAGAAGGAAGGAAGGGAGGGAGGGAGGGAGAGAGGGAGGGAGGGAGGGAGGGAGGCAGACAATAGCTAGAGTAGACATTGAAAGTTTAGTAAATTTGAGGAGATAGCAATAGAAATTGCATAAAATAAATTAACAAAATAAATAAAATGCAGGCCGAAATATGTGAGAATAAGTAAGCTTTGGGATCTGAATGAAAATATCAGAATGGTGGTGTGCTACTAAAGAAGTATTTAAGAATATAACTGCTGAATGTCTGTTTTCAGAAGTTCAGAATCAATATTCTTTGCTCCCATGATATAAAACTAGGGGGAGGGAGAGGGAGAAGTGGCCAAATTAAGCCCCAAAATAGAAGAAAGAAATAATAAATATCCGGCTGGAAAGGAATGAGATAAAAACAACAGAGAAAAATCAAGCACATCAGAAGCTTGTTCTTTCAAAAGATCAATGAACTTTACCAAATTGAGAAGGGAGGAAAAATCACCAAAAAAAAAAAAAGTATTGACATCATTCAAGAAGAGAATTTTGGGGTGTGACAGATTCATTGTTTCCTCAAATTGGGGCAGGGGAGTGGGGGATTGTCTCCAAAAGGCTTACACACTTTCACACTCATCAAATGGAATCACGTAGGTCAGTGACATCTCCAACTAGTTGCCAAAAATCACAGCACAAGACAAAAGAAAGCATTCCAGGTTTCTTCAGAACCAAAAAGATATTCAGGCAAAAGAGAATATGCCTCACTCCATTCAAAGTCAGTGAATTTCAATTGACAGATGCTTTGGATGGATCCAACTTGAAAACCAGTGGGATTCTAGCACAAAACTGAGCCAGGGACCAGCCCTGGAGAAATATCCATCCACAGCGAAGGGAGAAATATACTTCTTTATTAGCTCTTCACCCAAAAGAGTTCTTCATATAAACATGTTTATAGGAAGTGTTTATATGCCTAGGAAATTTGCAAATTTCTTTACAAATTTGTACTTAGTTGTTGTTGTTGTTGTTAAAAAAGGTAGTATTCATCTAGGGCTCTAGAATCTATTATTTTCAATTTTAAAACCTATGGTACAGTACGAGTATTTTCATCAATATCATTCACCAGGTATTTATTTAGCACCTAATGTGCTCGGAGAAATCCTTCACGAGCTTTTTCTGATGGCATCTCTGTGAATAATCTGAACCCAGGTTAAAGACTAGGTTAAACAAACAAACCCAAACAAACAGTAAATGCATTCGCAGATCAAATAGAGATCACAACACAAAAGAGAGATGAATGAAGTAGAGTCCTCACGAGGGCTCTCTGGGAAGAAGAGAATGCTGTGTTCATTCATCCATTTCTCTTATCTGTTCAGTCACTCAACAAACACTATGGAAGCCAGTGAGTCTGGTATCTGCCTACCTAGAGTCTCCACCTCCTTTGTCTTCAGTGAGTCCATGAGGAGAAAAGATTTGGTCAATGTTCTGCTCCCAGACCAACCTGTGAGGTGAGTTCTAAGAGGCAAGGTTTGCTTAAGCTTGCACTTTGCAGGTAGCTGCTGCTGATCAAACTTGATCCATGGTTTTGGGGCCAGTGGCAAGGAAGCCCATTGTGGCTGGAGCATATGGTGGAACTCATAGGCCAGGGAACCAAAGAAAACAAGGAAGAAGCTGGGGTCCCATCATCCACTCGAGGACTGAGGGGCCCAAGGTCTCCCAATCAGCCTCACCAACTCCCAATAGTGTCACACCGGCTACCAAGCCTCCAGTGCGTGGATCTCTGAGGGAGCCTCCTACCTATCCTCCCTTACCCCTGCAAGGGACCCACAGGGAAGCAGGGTGGGGCGGGAGTTTGGATGAGAAAGGAGGACTCCGATTGGAGAATCAAGGTTGAAGGGATGAGCTGGTAAGTGCAGTGGCTATGGAACTACGGGGGAAGGTGAAATGTGGTTTCCATCTTAGAGGTACCCCACAAAGTCAAGGGGGAAACAAAAAAGAACACAATTGTACACCAATGATACAAAAAGAATTTAACAAAATGGCTTCTTCTTCTTCTTCTTCTTCTTCTTCTTCTTCTTCTTCTTCTTCTTCTTCTTCTTCTTCTTCTTTTTCCTCCTCCTCCTCCTCCTCCTCCTCCTCCTCCTCCTCCTCCTCCTCCTCCTCCTCCTCCTCCTCCTCTTTCTTCTTCCTCCTCTTCTTCCTCCTCCTCTTCTGCTCTTCGTCCTCCTTTTTCTTCTTCTTCCTCCCCCTCCTCCTCCTACGCGTGTGTGTGTGTGTGTGTGTGTGTGTGTGTGTGTGTGTGTGTGTGTGTGTGTGTGTGTGTGTGGTTGGTTGGTTGGTTGGTTGGTTGGTTGTGGGGTTTGAACTCAGGGCCTGGGCACTGTCCCTGAGCTCTTTTTGCTCAAGGCTAGCGCTCTACCACTTGAGCCACAGTGCTACTTCCAGTTTTTGAGTGGCTAATTGGAGATAAGAGTCTCACAGGGACTTTTCTGCCCAGGGCTGGCTTTGAACCACAATCCTCAGATCTCTGCCTCCTGAGTAGTTAGGTCTGTAGGTGAGAGCCACCAGCACCATCTTCTCTTCTTCTTGTAAGATTGCTAATGCCGCTGAGAAAGGCCCCCACCATCATGATCTCCCTCCAACTTAATTCTCTCCCAAAGGCCTTAGTGAACCCCTTCACATACAACTTCAGAGCATTTGCCTAGGGAAAAAAAGGGAAGATTATTGTTTCAACACATAAGCTGACCTATTTGGATCATTACAAGTAGTTAGGAAATAAGACCAGTAATAAAAGAAGCCCTCCTGTCCATATGGAAGGATGTATGACAAGGTCAGGCACAGACAAACAAGTTGAGAGACTACAGAAGTGCGGCTAAGACATGGCAAGATGCTGAATTAACAGAGTGACTTGGGGGGTGGCCATGAGGGGAAAGGCTCCAGAAAGATCTAGGAGACTGAGTCACTCCGAGTGAACATCTAATTATAGCTACAGGCTGAGGGAGACCAGGAGACCAAGGATGAGCTGGGTTTCTGTCTTAGATGATGGAAAAGGAGGCCACTTGGCTTCAAGAAGAAGTGGCGTTTATGATGAAAAGCGGCGCATTGAGACATGGAAGATGTAGCCCCAGCAACCTTTCTAGGCTGCAGGTGGAAGTTGGGCTCCAGCCTTCTGTAGTGTGAATGTGGTCCCTCAGATTTTCAAGGAGTTCCTATAACTCAGTGCACTTGCTCTGCGAAGATAAACCAAGTAGCCATTTCATGGGCAAGTCGATCAGGTGAAGAGCAGTTTCTAGGGCTAGGATAGTGCACCTGAGCTAATCAAGTTAAAACGTCAATCGAATTGAGCCAAACACCAGTAATCCTAGCTACGCAGGAGGCTGAGATCTGCGAATCAAGGTTTGAAACCAGCCCAGGCAGGAAAGACCACAAAACAAGGACTCACAAAGGTTGAGATGGGGTCAAGGGGAAAAGAATAAAGGAATGAAGAGGAGCAGAGGGGGAGAGATGCAGAGATGAGACTCTTATTTCCAATACATTACTAACAAAACAAAAACAAAAACTGGAAGTGGAGCTGTGACTCAAGTGGCAGAGCATTATCCTTGAGGGAAAAAAAAATTATTTTCAAAAAGCTCAGGGTCAGTGCTCAGTTCAAGCCCCAGGACTGGTACACACACACACACACACACACACACACACACACACACACACACACACACACACACACACACACACACTTGAATTAAAAAGGAAAAAAGGGAAAGCATAGTGGTGCATGCCTGAAACCCTGGGTATTTGAGAGGTAAAGGAGGAGGGTTAAAAAACAAAAACACAGTAAACTGAAAAAGCCAAAGGATTGAAGGTGTGGCACAGGTGGTACAGCCCTTGCCTGGCAATACAGAAACGAAAAAGAAAAGAAAGGAGGAAACGTTCGTGTAGCTTATGTTTTGATTCAAGGCCACTGGGCCTCTCTGCTTAGAAAAATACCTCATGGAGGCAGAGAACGGAAGAAGCCGGAATGGAATGGCAAAGACTCCTCCAAGGTCACAACCCCAGTGATGTAGCTTCCTCCCACTGCCCACCCCCCCACCATGCTTCAACCAACTCCCAAACCACCACAAGCTAGAGACCAAGCCGAATCCAAGCTAATCAAAATACTTGGTGCTTGTGAGCTATTACTGTTATTATTATTATGAATTATTTTAATTTTTATACCGTGTTTCTAAGTAAGGTTAAGATATTACTGTTATTATTATGATTATGAATTATTTTAATTTTTATACCATGTTTCTAAGTAAGGTTAAGATATTGAGTATTCGCTTTTCTGCTAAAAGTAAAAAGAGCCCATAATTTTTTTTTTACTTTTATAAACATACATGACATACATATACAGGACCTTATGCAGATAGACACAAAACAGATTAATTAAGGGGTGTGGTCTATTCAGGGGAGGATTCCAGGGATGTGACCTCTTTGAATAACTTACAGTTTGACCAAATGAACAGCAGGAACTGGAACATGCGTTGTCAGGAGAGGGGGACATTATAGGGCGGGGGCAAACAAGGAGGAGAGGAAGGACAGGGAGAATGAAGTCATATTATTCAATGTTAACATATGTGGAAATGGAGCTGGGGAACTGGAGGGCAATGGGGGGGGGGTTGGCAGAGATGGGGGAGAGCAATGCAAGAGGCGATGGTGGTCAAGAGAGATTGAACTCATACACTGCCATGTGGAATTGATACCCCTTGGCACAACTACTTCAAGATCATGAAGACAAATAAGCAGATAGAAATAAAACAAGTTAGAATAGAGTTTCCATACAAAATGTCTTCCATTCTAAGAATACTGTTAGATTTATTTTTGTGTGTGTGTCAGTCTTAGGGCTTGAACGCTGGGCCTGGGCACTGTCCCTCAGCTCTTCAGCTCAAGGTGAGCGCTCTACCACTGGAGCCACAGCACCACTTCCAGTTTTCTGGTGGTTCATTGGTAAGAGTCTGACAGACTTTCTTGCCTGGGCTGGCTTTGAACCTCGATCCTCAGATCTCAGCCTCCTGAGTAGCTAGGATGACAGGCATGAGCCACCGGTGCCCAGCTTGTGCCTAGATTCCTTCTCTGAGCAAAATGTTCTTGAGTTTTATCAAGATAGTTGTACATACATTCTTTTTATTAGCAAATATGATTCTATGAAACAGATCATGTTTTGTTTATTCTTCCATCAGTTGGTGGACATTTGGCTTGTTCCCATTTGGGGTGGTTATGAGTAATGCAGCTCTGAACACTGGCACAGAAATCTTGGTGTGGGCCATGTATTTTCATTCCCCTTGGGAAGATACTTGGATGTGAAAGGGCTGGGTTAGGTGGTAACTAGGTTGAAAATCTTTAGACGCCATTAGACTAATTTCCAAAGGATGGATCATTTCACATCTATACCAGCAATGCATGAATATTCCGGCTTCTCCCCAAACTCCTGGGGAAAGATCAATTAACATATTTTTCACATCCTTCAAATGGATTATTAGAATTATTGAATCAGAAGTTGCTCTTTGTATGCACTGAGTGTTTGCTCTGAGGATGTCATTTCCTCAGTAAGTTGGTTGAACTTTCCTTTTCTTTGGGGCTGTGCTCCAACTCTGGGGCAAAAAAAATATATATCTGAGATAAATGGCCTAAGAGGAAAGACTTATTAGCCAGGTGTGATGGCTCATCCCTATAATCTCAGCTACTCAGGAATCTGAGAACAGGAGGCCTATGGTTTGAGGGATAAGGGAAATGAAAGTGCACAAGACCCAATCTCAACAGAGAAAGGTGAGCTCAGTGGCACGTGCCTGTCTTCCTGCATGCTATGGTGAGATGCATATGTTGTAGGTTCGTAGTTCAGGGCAGGGCAGGTGTAAATGGGATATCTACTGTGAAAATAACCAGAACTGTCCAGGCACTGGTGACTCATGCCTGTAATCCTAGCCACTTAGGAGGCTGGGATCTGAGGATCACAGTTGGAAGCCAGCCCACACAGGAAAATCTGTATAACTCTTAACTCCACTTAATTACGAAAGAAGCCAGAAGTGGAGCAATGTCTGGAGTGGTAGAGCATTAGCCTTGAGGGAAAAAAAAAAAAAGCTCAAGGACAGCATCCATAGCCCCAGGACAAGCACAGGGAAAAACAAAAAAGAACCAAGGGCAGCAAAGATGACTCAAATGGTAGTGCACCTGCCTGTCAAGCATAAGGTCCTGAGAACAAATCCCAGATACATAAAATAAAAAAAATGAAAGATTTAGTTTGGCTTGTAAGAGGTCTATAGTTGAATCTATAGTTGATTGGCCTTGTTGCTTGGACCTGTGGCAAGTCAGAAGCTCATGGAGGAGTAAGTGATGGGGGAAAAAAATACCTCTTGGCATCTGCAAATCCAATTGGTAGTCCATCTCTTTCAAGAATACGCCCACTATGATGTCACTTCCTCCCACTAGGCTCCACCTCCTAAGGCTGCCACCATCTCCCAGGGCACTGCAGCCTTCCCTCCACACACAGTGTGTGGAGAACATTGAACTTTTTGTTTTCCTTGCATCTGTCCACCTCATGGACTTTTCTGGCCAGACTGGCTTTGAACCGGATCTCAACTTCCTGAGTAGCTAGGATTACTGGTGCGAGCCTGATAGGCACCCAGCTAAACAATGTAATCTTGACACCTCTCACCTGGAGAAAATTACACCAAAGAGACACCTGTGCTCGGATGGGCAGAGCAGGTGTTGTAGACACCGGTAGGGTGTTGGAAGAGAAGACACTTGAAAGTAGGTTTGAATAGGACCCAGAGCATCGGGTGCAGGTGAAGGATGATGAGGAGAATGATGAGGAGCCAGAGGTGCCAGTTCAAAGATCCTGGGGTAGCCACAACCATTGCGCATGTGTGTGAAATCGCAGGGAAGACAGTATAAGTCAAAGGGGAAGATTAGGAGAGGACAGACAGCGGAGGAAGGACAGGGAAGTGAGGATTGGGAAAGGGGAAGCCCGCTGTGGATCTCAGGACTAAGTGTGTGTCTACTGGATGAGAGAAGCAGTGAGGAGAAGCAGGCAGGCCTGGACACCACCGAGAGAAAAGATCAGATCTGTCCGGATGATGTGGTGGCCTTTGCAAGATTCTCTGTTGAACAAGGACTCCAGGACAAAGGGATCCGGGGAGCCAATGGCTCAAGTGTGCTGTGTGGGGGGTATTTTACTGCTGTGGTGTTCAAAGCTCCTCGTGATTTAAGGTTACACTTCCAGTACTCAAAAGAAAGCACAGCTTGCCCTTGTCTCGGTGATACTGTGGATGGATGGAAAGTTCCAGCACTGACCTTGGGAAAACAGAGAGAAGTCCCCCCGCCTCCCCTTTTGAAGATGGCACAGACTGCTCAGGAGGCACAGCAAGAACTAGCCGGTAGCCAGGCTGAAAAGCCCAGCAGATGAATAGTGGCAGGTAGAGAACTCAGAGGAAGTGAAGGAAACATACACGATGAAGAAAAGGCTGGGGGGGGAGGCGGCGTCTGCTAGAGGTGGGAGGAGACATGGTGGAAAGCCGAAAGCCGGAGTGCTGTAGGGGAAGAGAGGCCAGGGCGGAGAGCTAGGCCCAGCTGGTTGAGGTGGACTGGGTAGAGAGGACACAAAGGAAGCAGCCATGCTGTCCCTGGGTGATGGGGAGGGGTGCCCAGCAGTGAGCAGCAAAATACACGGGCCTGTTTGCAGGGGACTGCCCCACTGAAGAACCTTCTGCATTCTCTCACGGTGTTCTGGGGGGGACTGCCAGTTGAGACTGTGGAGACAGTGACACCCGTGGCCAAGCCACCGTGTGAAAGGAGGCCTGACAAGACCAGCAATGGAGAGGCCCAGCCTGGGGCTCTGGGACTAAGGGGGAGAGATGGCAGAGCAGTGCATCCCAAAGGTTCCTTGAGATGGGGCCAGCAAGGCAACTGAGGAGTTCTGGGGCCCTTTGGGGAGGCTGGTGCAGGATCTGGAGGAAGACCATGGTAGGAAGTTCTCATGGATGAAGTGGCCAGGGAGAAGAGCATGCTGGGAATCTAATCCAGCACCTCCAACAAAGCAAGAATTCAAGGAAGTCTTCAATCACAGGCTGTGCAGGAATAATGGTGGGTGAGCGGTCAGAAAGGCAAAGGTCCTTCCCAAAGGTCATGTCTACTGACCCTGACAGGGGCTTCCTGTCCTGGAAAGAAACCCTAGAACTCACACCAGTAGCATGAGTAAAAAAATCAAGGAATGGGAATCTGCCATCACCTTCACATCCTCAATTTCTCCACTCATAAAAGGCACTTTGGGAGAGGCCTAACCTTTAAGGTCATTAGGACGATTAAAAAGAGATACAGTAATATGAAATGAGTATCAGAAAGCTGGAGGCTGTGGTGTCAGTCAGAGGATGTCCAAGGGAGAGGAGCAGACAAAACGGGAGCAGGGGCAAAACCAGTCATATCCAATGGCATATGTGATCAACTGAGCCAGGCAATTCGAGGTGAATAGGGTTGGGAGAGATGGAGAAAATGATGGCTGGGGTGACACTGATTAAGATATACTCACAAATGGACACGTTGAATTGAAGCCCCTATGTATAACTACTTGAAAACAATTTTAAAAAGAGACAACTCCAACAGCAATGACTATTTACCATTATTAAATTGGTCTCTATGCAACATTTTCATGTTTAATACCAGGGCTATTCTTGAATCATGGAAGTTTGATAAATACATCTAGGTATAAATCTGAAATCATTGTAGAGTGCTAAGTTCGTGGAGGCCACGTAAAGAACCAAGAAAAGCCAGGTACTGGTGGTTCACGCCTAAAATCCTAGCTATTCAGAAGGCTGAGATCTGAGGATCACAGTTCAAAGCCAGCCCAAGCAGGAAAGTCTATGAGATTCTTATCTCCAATTACTACCAAAATGCTGGAAGTGGGCTATGGGTCAAGTGGTAGCATCTCAGCCTCAAAGAAAAAAATAAAAGCTCACAGACAGCACCCAGATCCCGAGTTCAAGCCCCAGGACTGGTGCACACATACACACTAAAGAAAAGAAGCTATCACCTGTCTCAAGGTTAAAACAACTATCCTAAAAAGACAGCATGTGGAAAATTATCCAGCAACACAGCAGTTAGGTACCAGAAACAAATTACTGGCTATATATATATATATATATATATATATATATATATATATATATATATATATATATAATGTGTTGTTATATATGTAATACATATTATATAAGCACACACCAGGGATGAAGGAAGAGCTATAGAATCAGTGAAGGCTTAATGGAGGAATTTCCTTGAACACCAAAATGAGAGAGCCTGAAGGATATTAAGACAAAAAAAAATGTCTCTTTTAGGGAGACTAAAAGCAGCAAAAGCCTTTACAACCATCCCGTTAATGGACCCAGGCAAGAGAAGCTGCCTGACTGGGGTTGATTATTAATGAAATCAGCAACGTCTTGAGAAAGGGCAGAGAAAGCCATGGTTGAAAGCTTCCCTTTCTGAACTATAAAAATCACCTTTGAGTCTAGAAGGTTCTCCGACGCCTCTCTAAGAACGGAGCAGGGATCAGAGCAGCAGAGAGGATGGTTGGTAGGGAATGCTTCCTTCCCTGCAGCTGTGTGTGGGAGGCGCTTCATCCCAGAAGGCAGAGGCAAGAAAAACCCACACAGCGTAAGAAGCCTTGCACGAAGATCCCACCAGCCACGCGCTGACAGTGAAGTCCTTATGCGCCAAGTCAGAGAGGAGAAAGAAATGACTTCACATTTGGTAATTATGAAATAAAAATCATTTAGACTTAACTCTCTCACCAGTCTTGAGCACACAGACCATGTTCTTGAGATTTCAAAAATTCAAGTCGTAAGCCGAGGGCTAGTGGCTCACACCTGTAAATCCTAGAGGCTGAGATCTGAGGATTGTGGTTCAAAGACAGTCCGTAAGACTCTTATTATTTCCAATTAACCAGCAAAAAGCCAGAAGGAGAGGTATGGATGGCTTATGTAGGAGAACTCCAACCTTGAGTGACAAAGCTCAGGGAAAGCACAAGGTCCTGAGTTCGACTCCCTGTATCAGCATACTGTCTGTCTGTCCATCTGTCTGTTTCTCTGTCTCTATCTCTGTCTCTGTCTCTATCTGTCTGTCTGTCTGTCTGTCTCTCTCTCTCTCTCTCTCTCTCTCTCTCTCTCACACACACACACACACACACATACACACACACACACATACGCACACACACGTTTAAATCATCAACTGTTTCTCTTTGGCCATCTAGCCATATGACCTACTGCCTTTTCTGTTACTATAACTGAAGATCACAGGCTGGGTAATTTAATATTTAATATACATATATAATATACCTATACCATGTGATGCACAGATCTATAGCAAATATACATATATATACTATGCAATATATATATATATATATAAAACAATTTATGGGTAGTTTATGTACATTTATCTATGTAAGTCCTCTTTGAGTGACTCCCCTGGTTACCGCTGTGGAATCAGAGGCTAATCCCTGCCCCACCCCACCCCCACCCCGTGTATGTGTGTGTGTGTGTGTGTGTGTGTATGTGTTGGTAGCGGGGCTTGAAGCTTGAACTCAAAGCCAAAAGCTGTCCCTGAGCTCTTTCACTCAAGGCAAGCACTCTACCACCTGAGCTATACCTCAAATTCTGGCTTTTTGGTAATTACTTGGATAGTAAAGGTCTCACAGATTTTCCTATCTGGGCTGGCACTGAACCCACAACCCTCAGATCTCAGCCTCCTGAATAGCTGGCCTGACAGGCATGAGCCACTGGTGCTTGGTAAAGAGGCTAGCTTTCAATTGGAATGAAAACCTTAAGCCATCCAGACAGGAATTCCCTACACCTCCTAATAAGCAAATTCACCCCGGCCAGGCTACAGTACTTCAGCAGATCAATACTCCTAACGAATGAGAAAAAAAAAATCTAGGAAAGTGTCATCTCCAAAACATTACAATTGTGATTGATTTTTTTTCCCCTCCTAAAGGTCCACAGGGTACAAACTGCAAAACAGTTTCAGCAATCGAATGCAATACGCTCATGGTGTTTCCATGGATTGTGGAGTATCATGCTCTCCAGGGGGCTGATGAGGATGTAATGAAGCTCCTCTCTACAGAAGGAACCCCAGGCCCCTGCACATCCTCGCTCAGCCCCCTCCTCATACGCTGCGGCCCATGTGCATCCTGTCAGAAGCAAGACCTCATCTCTTTCTTCCACCCAGCCACAGCCAGGCACCACCTATAAACCTTCCAGTGAATGATGACACGTTTGACATTTCACAGGGGTCTCATAGGATTGCGTTGCCTAGTGAATCCTAGCAGGTCCGATTTGTGGGAACACCTTGCAGGTTCACACGATCGCAAAACTGGGTCTCTGTAGACACACGGCTCAGAATCTATTCTCTCTGTGGGTAAAAGGGCATGTGATTGCAACCTCCTCCTGTGAGGAATGTATAATCATGGAGTTAGAGCAATATATCTAAGGTCTTCATTGGATGAGACCCAGTCAAATCTTCTAATGCCCAGACTTGAATCATGACCACTATTTTTATTGTGGTTTCTTTGTTGTTGTTTTTTTCCAGCCCACACCACTCTAACTTGCCCCTTCTCTTCTGGAATCCTGCTAAGGATTCTTATTGCCATCATCAATTCCTTAAATCCTATCCAACTACTTTTTTTTTATCTGTTTATTTTGTTTTTCTGTCGTGGGGCTTGAACTCAGAGGCTGGGCATTGTCCCTGAGGTTTTTCACTCAAGGTGAGCACTGGACCCCTTGAGCCACAGCCCCACTTCTGGTTTTCTGATGGTTAACTGGAGATAAGCATCTTATGGCCTTTCCTGCTCAAGATGGTTTTGAACTGCAATCCTCAGATCTCAACCTCCTGAGTAGCTAGGATCACCAACATTGCGACACCAGCCACCCGGCCTATCCAACTATTTCTCTCTGTCCATCTAACTGATAAACACCCTAAGATCTATCACCTCTGACGATGTTGGGTCTAATGACAGGTTGGGTCTAATGACAGGTTGGCGCTGATGACACTACTCCCAAACTTCAAATCCCCAAATATCTGGGGCAGTGTGGATCACTGGGCTCATCTGAGCACCATGGCTATTTGCTCACCCTAAACCAGCGGCATGCCACACATTCCACCAAAGATGCTGTCAGAGTTAGTTTTCTGTGACTATAACTGAAGACCACAGGCTGGGTAGTATATAAAGAACAGAAGTGTATAAAGAACAGCCCCATGGTTCTGGGGCTGGAAAACCCACAACTCCACCATCAGCCTCTTTTGTCTCCTAGGATGGCCTCTCATCCTGATTCTTCCACAAAACCTCATTGCCAAATCCCACCAACACATGAACCTAGAGCTTAAGTTCCTAACACGTTCAGGGGATGCACTCAAACCACACATGCCACTCTGATTCTCCCCTTGCTTAATTCATGTCAGCCCATTAAGGTCCATCTGGAGCTAGAACTTAAAAAGATGGCATCTTGGAATCATTGGCTGGCACCTCTCTCTTCTTTTCTCTTCTCTTCCTCACCTCTTCTAGTCTCCTCTTTTTTCTTTTTCCTCCTCCCTCTCCCTCTCTTCCCTTCACATCTAATATATTTAATAATACTTTGTGCTTCTTTTGGGTACTTCTTATTTTTTTTCTTTCTTTTTTTGCCAGTTGTGGGGCTTGAATTCTGGGTCTGGTCACTGTCCCTCAGCTCTTCAGCTCAAGGCAAGCGCTCTACCACTTGAGCCATAGTGCCACTTCCAGTTTTCTGGTGGTTAACTGGAGATAAAAGTCTGACAGACTTTCCTGCTCGGGCTGGCTTTGAACCTCAATCCTCAGATCTCAGCCTCCTGAGTAGCTAGAATTACAGGCGTGAGTCACCGGCACCCAGCTCTTTTGGGTACTTCTTTTCCCTGAGCTCTGTCTTTTTCTCTCCTGCCATTGGAAGACACTTCCTACAAAGAGGGTTTGAATGAGGATCCTTCATAGTCTGACATTTGATCTCTATTATTATTTTTATTTATGTGGTACTGAGGAATTGAACCCAGGGCCTCATGTATGCTAGGCAAGCACTCTACCACTAGGCCACTTCCCCAGCCCCTCTGGCATCTGATCCTAACAAGAAGTCAAAGCCATCAATGCAAGGCTGCCATCACATTAAGTAGTCTACAGCCATTGGTTCCTTAGACCAATGGTAGACACTGTTTCTCAAAACCTTTAACAATAGTGTTGCTGTCTGCAAACCATGGGAAAGGCAGGATGGTCCCTAGCATGCAAAGCCTACATTTTTTTTTCGATTGGGTTACCCCTAATTCCAGCTCATTCTTTCTGTCTTGCTCACTTTGGCAAAGAAAAGAAACCACCTGAGACTTGGTGTTATACTTTGGATCTTGTCAAAGGGGAGAAGAACAACAGCAACAAAAAAGACAGCCTGAAATTATCCTAAGATAATACATCCATAGGCCAGGCACTGATGGCTCATGCTTGTAATCCAAGCTACTCAGAAGACCGATATCTGAGGACCATGGTTCAAAGCCAGCCTGGGGAGGAAAGTCTGTGAAACTCTTATCTCCAATAAACACCAGGAAACTGGAAGTGGTGCTGTGGCTCTAAGTGGTAGAGAGCTAGCCTTGAGTGAAAAAACTCAGGGACAGTGCCCAGGCCCTGAGTTCAAGCCCCACAACAACAACAACAACAAAAAAAAAAACAAATAATATATCTATAAGCGTGATTTTAGCTCTTGGCTTTCTATATATACCTGAAACCAACCCAGAAAATCCTCTAAGACTCAGAAAAGACAAGAAAAAAAACAAAGGATCATGTGTGACAATTTCATAACATAATTAAGACCAATACTTAAGTGAACCCACATCAAAGTTCGCAAAAACAAAAACAAACAAACTTAAAAAACATTTTGCCCACCAACGAAGAAGATGAGGCTGAATGCACTTTGTTTTTGTTTGGTGACGTGTACACTCCTCTATAGATCATCTCCAGCTGGTAGAGATCACTTAACTTTTTTCCTTGGCAGGAATCCTTGGATGTGGGGAGCTATCTGAAGTATTCAGAACACTACCCGCCATCTGTCATCCTCCAGGAGGTGGCCAGCATGAGGTTTTGGGAAATGTCAACTTCATCGTGTTATACCTGATGCTCTACGCCTCTCTTCCCCCTCCTTCCCCTCCCCATACAGTACTTCCAGACTGATGGAATGTGGCATTCCTGGGCACCGCTTACAAACTTGATGTAATCAAGGGTGACCTCCTGTATCCATCTACCGCTCCCCAGGCTGCCCTGTGCACCCCTCTGTGGTTCAACTGCTCCTCCACAGCCTAGCAGTGGGCGCCAGCCTTTCCTCTTCCCTCCCATTAAACCAGGCTTCTCTCTCCCCTTTTCACAATCACACATCCAAAGCCTGGTGAGCTCACACACCTAACACGCTGCACATATTGAGTGCTGGAAGCCCCCACACATCTGGCAGGATGGTGGGTTTCCCCCTCACCCTGCAAAGTCCACATGAGCACTCTCTGATCTTTGTTCTGCATGCAAGGCATTTGATCCAGAGCTAGACACAGAGTAGAATCCTGGGATGGTTTACTGCACTAATAAAGGACGCATTAAAGAGCAAAGGAGTGCAGATGGAGGTGTGGCTCGGTTGGTAAAACGCTAGCCAATGAGTGAAAGCAGCAGGTACTGAGTTCGAGTCCTGGTCTCCAACCAAACAAATAAACAACAAACAAAAATGAACAAAAAGAGCAAAGGAACAAATCTGCGCAATGTGAACTGTTCCATGAGCCACACATCCACTAACAGGCACGTCTTCCTTTCCAGAAACTCAGTTTGGCACTCTGACAGATGGAGCGTGTTCAGTTTCAATTTCACACTTCAAATCAGGCATAAAATGATTATTACATGAGATATCCACAGCACGGGTGATTCAAAACAATCATCAGCCATTATTAGGATTGTTAATATTCAAATTTTATTCACCCTTTCTCATGCTTGATTTTTTTTTCTATCGTCCATGTGAAAAGCTAAGTTTTAAATACATCAGCTTCAAATGACTGACAGTGTTAAGTTACCAGACAGGAATTACGACCGAAACGCAGTGTTTTTAAAATATCTCCAGGTGTGAACACGTCGATTCATGCTCCACACATCCACAGCTGTGGCTGTGCTAAAACACATCAGATTGTCAGTCTCGGATGCATCTGCTCTCAGCCTGGCTAGACCCGATCATGAATTCACAAGTCAGTTCAAGGTCTCACCGTCGGAAAGGAAATAAAAAGGAGTTAGACCCAAAATGAACCTGATCGTTGATACCATAACCCAAAGCAATGATCTTTCCAAATTGCTTCATTGCCAACATCTGTATTACCTGTATTGCCAATGCCACTAGTCATTTTCTTTCTGGTCAAGTAATCATGACTTTAGCTATGCAACTTGGAAGACAAGGGTGGGAAACTCCCAGGGGATGGAAATTCCAAGTGCTGTGACTTATGTAGACTAGAATGGGCCTACCAGACATTATTTCAGAATAGCATGATACCCTAGTACCTCCAAAAACAACAAAAGCAACACCAGAAACAAGAAAACCCCACAGAAACTAGAAACAGAAGGGGACTGCTCAAGGCTGGGGAATAAAAAGAAGAAGTTATTGATTGGCATGCTCTCAGTTTTCCAAGGTGGCTTTTGAAGATGTCTGATGACTGATGGATACATAGTGGTATGAATGTAATTAATACCATTAAATTATACACTTTTAAAAAGCTAGATGAGTTGAGTGCCAAGGGCTCAGGCCTGTATTCCTAGCTACTCAGGAGGCTGAGCTCTGAGGATCCTAGCTTAAGGCCAATCTGGACAGAGAAGTCCATGAGACACTTACCTCTAATCAACCAGGGGGGCCGGGGTGGGGAAGCCAGAAATAGAGCTGTGGTTAGAGTACCAGCATTGCATGAAAGAGCCAAAACAGAATGCAAGGCCCTAAGTTCAATCCCAATACTGTCACCAAAAATTAAAAAGATCGAGATGATACAATTCACGTGTTTGTCACTTACAAAGTATATTATTTTCCTTTTGTTTGTTCATTTATCCATCTTTGGGAGGGTAGCGGGAGGCATAGGAATGGAAGGACAAAAGGTGAACAAATGCAGCCGTGATACTCACTAGACGCTATGTGGAAAATGAACCATACAACTTGTAGGTGGGGACGGGAGGGAAAAACTGGGAAAGAGCAAGGGAAGAGATGACCATGTCCAAAAAGAAATGTCCTCCTTCCCTGACTTATGTAACTGTCACCCCTCCGTACATCACCTTTACAACAACAATAAACACATTGCTTTTTTTAATGAGAAAAAAGTGAACTATTTTCTGTTGGAAAATAAGAACTACTTACATAAGGCAATATCTCCATCGGAACTGCATCAAGTTATGTTCCCATTAGTAGAAAGAAAATGAAAAAAAAATGGGTCTTTCAATCATACACGGCAAAATTCTGAGTCATAACTTATGCTTTGTTTTTAACCAGAGGTAAAGAGATCCTTCTTCCTTTTCTTCTTCTTCTTCTTCTTCTTCTTCTTCTTCTTCTTCTTCTTCTTCTTCTTCTTCTTCTTCTTCTTCTTCTTCTTCTTCTTCTTCTTCTTCTTCTTCTTCTTCCTCTTCTTCCTTCTTCTCCTTCTCCTTCTCCTTCTTCCTCTTCCTCTTCTCCTTCTTCTTCTTCCCAACAGCTCATGGGAAAGGCAATAATCAAACGTGACAGCAATGGCTGTCTGGAAGACTGATCTTTCAGAAATGGTCAGTACCACGATTGACTCAAGCATCTTTCCTTCCAGAGTGTGCTGGGAGCATATTTCCAGGTTCAATTGCAGCTGCCCCTTTGGGGTGGGGGAGCACAGGGGACAGAAGGAGGAAAGGCCAACAGCTAACCTTATTCACAGGTGGGTCACTATCAGGCTATGGACCAAGGGGCACTGGACGGCTTGGTGACTGAAAGCCAAGCAGACGAGCCTGGCTATCAGCCACTGAGTACACAGGCTCAGGGATGGTCAGTCAGTGGCCCACCTACATGCCTTGGGCTGTGCAAGCGCCCTCCCCCCACAGGAGGTGTTGTTGATTGATGGACTGGTTTTAGGAGAGTAGGTTTATTGGGGATGGGGAAACCTTTATCAAGGGAGCCCAAGGAGCAGTGGGCAGGGAGCCATTTGCTGCAAGGCTTCCTTTAGGCTTAATGCTAAGTACAGGATATGCTGGGGAACTGCATGAACTTATGTTCATCTGTTCATGCTGTTACCCTCGCATTGGTTTGGTTTGGTTCTATTTTTTTTTCCTTCAAAAAACAAACAAACAAACAAAAACAATTATTGTGCCAGCACCAGGGCTTGAACTCTGAGCCTGGAGGTTTATCCCTGAGCTCTTTTGTTGTTTTTGTTTTTGTTTTCTTGCCAGTCTTGGGGCTTGAACTCAGGGCCTGGACACTGTCCCTGAGCTTCTTTTGCTCAAGCCTAGCACTCTTACCACTTGAGCCACAGCACCACCTTTGGCTTTTTCTGTGTATGTGGTACTGAGGAATCGAACCCAGGGCTTCATACATGCTAGGCAAGCACTTTACCAGGAAGCCACCTTCCCAGCCCTCCCTGAGCTCTTTTGCTCAAGGCTTAAGTTCTAGCCCCTCCACTTCCGGCTTTTTGAGCTTAATCAGAGACAAAAAAAAAAATCTCACCAACTTTTCCTGTCTAGGCTGGCTGGCTTCGAACCCCGATCCTCAAGATCTCAGCCTCTTTGAGTAGCTAGGATTTTACAAGGTGTGAGCCACGGGCCCCCAGCCGCCTGATGGAAGTTTTTCCAAAACAAAAAAAGGAAAAAGAAAAGAAAGAAAATCAGGAAGTGTCTGGGTTCCTCTCCTGGCATGCTGTCTGCCACACTGAAGGCAGGTGTCGCTTCCTTGTCTTGAATGGAATTTTGCTGTGATTTGTCATCCGAGTTTTGCCTGATCCGTACCAGCCTGGACCGTGGTAGGGGTTGCAATGGATGGCGCTGCACGAGCGGTTGTTTCCTTCAGCTGGCAGATGCCGTAAGTGTTGGAGATTATCGCTCAGCTTGGCATCCTCTTCCTAACCCAGCTTCTGATGTGCTCCTGGCAGAGGCCGGAGTAGAGAGGCAGCACCAGGAAGGACGTATGGAAAGGCTTTGGAGAACTGCTGAGCTGCCAGCAGACCTGAACTGCCCATGCAGACAACTACCAGCATCCATATTGAGGAGTTCCTTCTTAGGAGGTCTCAGAAGACCCAGACAGTCAGGCTTTTTCTCCCCCTTAGATGGAGCTGTTACAATTTCCATGTCCCACTGAGGGGTGGGGGGAATGGTGAGGATCTGCAGATAGCAAATGCTCAATGCACACCCATTGAACGCATTAGTAACTACATAACAACAGGCCTTGTCTGAAAGAGGTCCTGAAGAAGCAAGGGTGGATGGGAATATCTCAAAATAAGAGCCATCACCAGCATTGGGTGCTTCTGTCTGGAAAGAGTGCATCTGCTAATAAGGACAACTAAGAAAGCCTAGCATTTTCCCTACGGGCTTAACCTTCTTGATTTTCTCTCTTAGCCCCTTTTATCTTTTTTGTACCAGTGTGGCTTAAACTCAGGGCATGGGCTCTGTCTCTTAGCTTTTTCTCCCAAGGCTAGTGGTCTGTCACTTGAGCCACAGCTCCACTTCCTGCTTTTTGGTGGTTCGTTGGAGATAAGAGTCTCATGAACTTTCCTGCTGGGGCTGACTATAAATCATGATACTCAAATCTCAGCCTCCTGAATAGCAAGGATTACAAGCAGGAGCCATGAACTCCCAGCATTCTCCGTGCCTCTTGCGTCACGACCAGGCTCACGGAGATAACAAGTTTCGCTCCTGGACTAAAGCATTCTTTAACATTCTATAAACTCCCCCTGCGCTGTAGACATGGGACACTGGCCCTCTGTGTCTGATGTACAGGGCATTGAATTACAAAAGCAATTCAAAATGCTTCAAAAGGCTGGGGACTCTAGGACAGAAAATTTTTCCTTCCCCTCACTGGGTAACCTGCTGGCTTGGGCATCAATGTAATACTGGCTTCATAAAAAAAGAACAGGCCAGGCACTGGTGGCTCATGCCTGTCATCCTAGCTACTCAGGAGGCTGAGACCTGAGGACCACAGTTCAAAGCCAGCCTGGGTAAGGACAGTCAGTGAGACTCTTTATCTTCAGTGAACCACCAGAAAACCGGAAGTGGAGCTGCGGCTCAAGTGGTAGAGCCCTAGCCTTGAGTGAAAAAGCCCAGGAATAGCATCCAGGCCCTAAGTTCAAGCCTTAGGATCAGCACCTAAAGAGAGAGAGAGAGAGAGAGAGAGAGAGAGAGAGAGAGAGAGAGAGAGAGAGAGACTACTTCCCTCTTTTTCTATTTTCTAAAGGAAATTGTGTATACCTAGTACTAATACTTTAAATGTACTTTAGAATTCTCCAGTGAAATTATCTGGGCTCTGAGATTTCCTTTTTTGGGAACTTCTAATTACAAATTCAATTTCTTTAGTCATTAATGGACTACTCAGATTATCTATTTTATCTTGGGAGTATTTTAGTAATTTGTGGTTATTAAGGAATTTGGTCTCTATTTTCTCTAAGTTTCTGAATATATGTGTGTAAAACTGTTCATAACACTGCCTAATTTTTATTTAAATGCATGCAGGATGTATAGTGTTTATTCCTGCTATTACTGACAGATATCTTCCATCTTGTTTTTTAATCTAAGAATTATCAATTAATCACATTTTTTTATTTGGTTGATATTTTCTACTTCCTTTTGTGACTCTCACTTCATTCATTACCTCTCTCTTTCCTTCCTTCCTTTTACTTTCCTTCCTCCTCCCTCCTTTCTTACTCCCTCACTCTCTCCATCCCTCCCTTCCTTTCTCCCTTACTTCCTCCCTCATACTGGGGATTGAACCCATGGACTCAGGCTTAATGCTAAGCACAGGACATACCATTGAACCACAGTCCAATCCCTTGGTTTCATCTATTCTGGCTGTTATCCTTGCCAAGTCTTGCATCTGTTTGGTTTGCAACTATTTTTATCTTTCACAATTTTTGAAGACACAGATTGGAGAGTTTTCCTTTTTTTAAAAGAAGTGTAAGCATTTAATGTTATAACATTATAATGTTCTGTTATGTAATGTTGTAACATATAATGTTATGTTCTAACATATGTTATAAGCATATAATGTTACAAGGAGTATAAACTAGTATAACCACTCTGGACAACAGCTTGGAGGTAAAGTTAGATCTAAAGATAGACCTTCCCTATGACACAGCCATAGCACTCCCAGAACACCACAAGTCAGTATACACTAAAGATGATTGCACATCCATGTTCATTGCTGCACTATTCAAAATAGCCAAGATATGGAAACAGCCCAGATGCCCTACAAAAGATGAGCGAATCCAAAAAATATTATACCTATACACAATGGAATTGTACACAGCCATTAGAAAGAATATTATGTCATTTTCAGGTAAATGGATGGACTTAGAAAAATTCATGTTAAGTGAGGTAAGCCAAGCTCAATGAGACCAATGGCTCATATTTTCTCTCATATGTGAAGCTAGATCTAAAATACATGAGGGCATGATAAATGATACAGGACTCTAGAGATTCATACACAATGAGACCAAAGGAGGATACTCTTAGAAAAAGAGCACACATGCCATTGTGCCTCTAATCATATACAATAATATTTACTGAACTCCAGGAAATGGAAATAAAGTTTTTTTTTCTTTGTTGCTGTTTTTGTTTTCTTTCTGTCTGGTTTGTTTATTTATCTGTCTTTGGGAGTGTGGGGGGCACAGAAATGGAGGGACAAAAGGTGAACAAATGCAGAGTTGGTGCTTACTAAACACTATGTTGAAAATGAGCTATACAGCTTGTGGATAGGGATAGGAGGAAAAAACAGAGCAAGGGAAGGGGTGACATTGTCCAAAAGGAACTGTACTCATTAACTGACTTATGTAACTGTAATTTCTGTACATCACCTTTATAATAACAATTTTTAACACTGAAAAAAATATATTTTTGAAGTTGATTGTCTACTGTTTGGAGATTCGTCCTGTTGTCTTTCTGACATTGGTTTCTAGTTTGATTCCATTGAGGTTAGAAGACATCGACCATATGATACAAATTCCTTGGTGTGTACTGAAGTTTGTTTGATGACTCAGTATAGGGTTGCTCTTGGGAAAAGCTATATAACCATACAGAAAGAGTGTGTGTTGCATTGCTGTGGACCAAGTGTTCAAGCAATGTCAATCAGATCTGGTGGACCGATGGTGTGGCTCAGACCTCTGTGTCTCAGAAGGATATCTTTTCTGCTTCTGCTGGGTAGTGAGCTGAAAAGTAGCTCAGCAGCTAGCCCAGACTGGAGAGTCCATACAGTCTCTGTTGTTTGTCTGAAGCATAACAGGCATGATCCAAAACATTCTATTGTATCAGCTAGCCTTCCTTCCTTCCTTCCTTCCTTCCTTCCTTCCTTCCTTCCTTCCTTCCTTCCTTCCTTCCTTCCTTCCTTCCTTCCTTCCTTCTTTCCTACTGTCCTTCCTTCCCTCCTTCCTTTTTTCCTCCCCTCCTTCCTTTTTTCTTTCCTTCCTTCCTTCCTCTTCCTATCTTCCGTCCTCAGGTTCTTTCACTGGGGCTCTTTGGAGGGTTTGTTGGTTTTTTTCTCTCTTTCTCTCTTCTCTTCCTCTTCCTCATCTTCCTCCTCCTCCTCTTTTTCCTTTTCCTCCTCCATCTCTTTTCCAACCCCTCTTCCTCTCTCCCTTTTCCTCCCTCCCCCCCCGCCCCCACATTCTCCCTGGCCACACTTCCAAGTTGCTGACTCTCCATTATAATGTTGATGTTCAAGAAAGGCAAACAAACTCAATAAATAATACAGCATCATTCCTCAAGGCCTGAGGGGGTCTTCCGTATGTTTAATTTATTGTGGATGTTCACGTTCTTTTGCCTTTTCCTTGTTTTTGTTGAATTTAATTTGGTGGCAGTTGTTATAAGAAGGAGCTAGGAGGATTGACACCACTTCATCTCAGCTAGAACACGTCTGTTGGACAATGTTCAAAAAGCAGACTATTAGTTATTCTCTTCCACCTTACTTTCTTCTCTGTCGTTAAGTCTTTTTTATTGTATTCCTGCTGATAGCATCTACACAGGAAAGAAAGGAAGGTAAGCAAAGAAGCTGGGATTCCTTTTATCCAGTTTACTACACATTAGCCATTCTGGAAGAGAGTCAGTGAAGGAAGACATAGAAGCAACTTGCTTAAATGAGGTTTTCAATAATCTGTGGGTGTTCACTTTCCATTCAGCCCAAGCCCGCATAAGCAGTTGTGAAACACTAAGGTTTAGACTCTGTTCCTCTCTAGATGACATCCTACAAATGTTGTCTAAATAGGACCACTCAGAAAAAAGCAAGGTATTTCCTATCTGAACTAGGGATCTGCAGGATAAAGCAAAAATGCCAATTTTTATCTTGAAAATATACATCATTGTTTAAAGATCTCCTTGCTCTATACCAGGTAAAACAATCACAATGCTTTGGTACCTATCTTTGAGGCAAGTTCAATTAATGAATAAGAACCAAAGCCACCAGGCACCAGTGGCTCACACCTGTAATCCTAGCTACTCAGGAGGATGAGATCTGAAGATGGCTGTTCAAAGCCAGGCCACACAGGAAAGCCCAAGAGACTCTTTTCTCTAACTATAAAAAATAAAAACAAAACTCCAGAGATGTGGCTCAAGTGGTAGAGCACCATCCTGAGTTCAAGCCAGGACTGGCAAAAAAAAAAAAAATCAGAGCACAGAGTGTAATGAATCAAGACTACCCAAAGTGCATGCTTACAACTTTATTAAAACAAGCTTTTGTCAATTAAGAAAGGTTAACACAAGAGCTACTGTCTCATAAAGTGGTTTTCTTAAAACCCAAATCTTTTGGTTGCTCCCTTTAGATTTTTTAAAATCATGCTGGTGCTTTTAACTCAGGACCTAGTGCTCTCTTGGCTTGCTCTCTACCACTTGAGTTATGCTTCCAGCCATCCTTTTTTGCTGGAGACAAAGTCTCGTAGACTTTTCCTCCTAAACTTCATTCAAGCCATGATCCTTCAGATCTCAGCCACCCAAGTGGCTAGGATTATAGGTGTGCACTACAGGTACCTGACAAAGACAATTTTCAATAAAATTAATTTCATGAAATGCTCATCTCATAAGTGCTAGGTAAATGTATGTTTGTGAATTCATTGGGACTCAGATATATGAAGAATTTTATAAAGATTTTCCAAAACTTACTTATCTTAAACTTTCATTATAACACAACCACATGCATTGTTTTCTTCCTTAAGTTCCTCCAATAATGATGCATCTGGCCCTTCCTGTACCCCTCCAAAATTAAGCCTTATAAAATAGAGTTAGCAGCTAGGAGTAGCACTATACATAAATTTTCATATTCTTTCCTTTGCCACTCCTGGGGTTTGAACTCCGGGCTCTGAGTCCCTGAGCTACTTCTTCTCAAGGCTTAAGTACTCTACCACTTGAGCCACAGCACCACTTCCAGTTTTGTCTGTGATTAATTGGAGGTAAGAATCTCATGGACTTTCCTGCTGGACTTGAATCGCAGTCCTCAGACCTCAGCTTCCTGAGTAGCTAGGTTTACAAGCATGAGCCACCAGTGCCTGGCTCATTTCTTTCTTTACCATAAAGGGTCTATGTGTGTAGCCTAGGTTGGGTGGAATGCTTCTGTCTTCCAGTTTAACTTCCCCAGTGCTTGGATTATAGCCATGCATCACTTCACCTGGCTTTAGATCTTCCTAGAGTATAAAAGATTCAAAAATTATGCTGTTGAAGCTTACATAATGCACTTTTTCCCCCAAGAGTTCTCTAAATTCTCAGCCTTTTTTTTATTTTAATAAGCTTCGAGGAAGAAAAGGTTTGATGATAAAGCTATCCAGAATTCAAAAGAATTCCTTTAACAAAGGACATTTTTTTAAAATTCAGCTTAATCAAATATTCAAAAGTAACATCGTAACCTTGTCCACATCCACTGGCAACATCCACCGGTAACAACTTCATTTAAAGATTCAAACCAGAAAGGCACAGGAATGCAACCAGAATGGCTGCCGACCGGAAGCCGTTTTGTTCCTGAGTTTCCAGTCTTGTAATCCTGGAAGAGGCCCCAGGAGTCACAGCGGTAATCAAATTGCCTTCTGCCAACAAGATAACTCTCCAGATAATCAAGTCCTGAGTGTAAGGCAACTTTCTCTCCGTCCTCCTCTAATCTAGAATTTGCTATTTGGTGTCTAATTTCCATCCTACCTCAACATGTTCAAAGCACCTTGGGGTGGGGAAATGGGGGACATCATTGCTCAGTCTAACTCATTACCACTTTTCTTAGGGGCTTTAGGTCATTGTTGAAATGTAGTGTCTGTGAGTGAATTTGGGTCAAAGCATAAGTCTTGCTTTCCCTTCTCCAGTCTTCCTATTGCCAAGTGGGTTCATTTTCTAAGTAACTTCAGGTATTTTATTTTATTTACTTTTATGATCTGTAAGGAGTTGCCATTTAGCAAAGCAATTTATGAATACAATAGATTTGGATCAGGGTCCCCCCTTTCAAAAGAAATACCTTTGGACTGAGGAACTCTTCCCTCAACATTAGTGCATTCCCATTCAAGCTCTACCTCTAGTTCTGGACCATTCATGGACAGAAAAGTTTATGAGATCCCCTCTCAATAGATGAGGCTGGGGATGGTGGTATATGTCTGTCATTCTACTATGATGAGAACCCTCAACTGGTGTGTGTGGTCCACATGCTCAACCAGGAATGAAATAAGATTCTATCTGAAAAATAACCAGTACATCCCCCTGTGACTCCCGCCTAATAATCCTGGCTGCTCAGGAGGCTGAGATCAGAGGAATGCAGTTCGAAGCCAGCCCAAGCGGGAAAGTCTGGGAGACTCTTCTGTCCAATTAACCATCAGGAAAAGGCAGAAGTGGAGCTGTGGCTCAAGTGGTAGAGCACCAACTTTGCATAGAAAAGTTCAGGGACAGTGTCCATGCCACCAAGACCAGCTAATAATAATAATAATAGCAAAATAAAGGGCTTGGAGAAGTGGTTCAGCAGTAGAGTGTCTGCCTAGCAAGCAAAGCCTTGAGTGAAAACTTTAAAACTGCTATTTTTTTTAAATAGTAGATTGCACAGACCTGAAAAAAAAAGTCTCCTCAAAAGCTGCATAGAGCCCTTGATCAAATGAGCAGCCCTGATACAAAACAAAAAAGAAAGAAAAAAAATGAAGTATGGCTATTTCTGGAAATGATGGAAGGATTAAAACAGGGTAGTAAGAAAAAAAAAAGTTTCCCTTCATCAGTATGGAAAAACTCCAGCTTCACCCAAATTCCTTTTCCAATTAAATGTTAATAGCTACTTAACATTTCCCCCTCTGCATCAGTAGACTAAAGATTGGCTCGTATTAAAGGATGTTTGACTCTTTTTTTTTTTGGAGTGAATCCTGGGACTTGAACTCAGGGCCTGGTTGTACCCAAGGACCACTTTCTTGTAAAACTCTTAGTTGAGAAACTGGCATGAATTTTAACATATGACTTCCACTTGTGTACTCTGTTGCTTACACTTATAAAAAACACCAAATATAAAATTAAAGTGCATTGTAGAGACTAGATGACATAGTTCAGTGTAAAGAGCACTTGTTTAGCATGTGCAAGGCCCAGGGTTCAATCCCTGCTACTGCCAAAAGAAAATATAAATAAAGGGTCATCATCATCATCTTACCATTATTCTAAGCCCGTCTCCTTGACAATAAAGAAATACAAATAATTTGACTTTATATTAAAACTAAGACTGCTTTGAGAATTGCATTTAGTTTTAGCTTTAAGTTCTGATGTTTTTGTGAGTTAAAGTTCTCTTTTTATTTACCAGTGGAAACTGATTTCAGAATTATAAAAACCTCTGGGCACTGGTGGCTCATGCCTGTAATCCTAGCTATTCGGATTCTGAGATGTGAGGGTCACATTTCAAAGCCAGCCCTGTCAGGAAAGTCCATGAGATTCTTATCTCCAATTAGCCACCAGAAAACCAGAGGTATATATGTATGTATATATATATATATATATATATATATATATATATACCCTATTTTTCACAAATTCAATAGAAAACCAAAGGGAGAACTCTTGTCTTGAAATTTTCATGTATCACAAACGTAAAAATTCAGCTGGCTGCTAATGACTCACACCTATAATCCTAGCTAGTTAGGAGACAGAGATCTGAGGATCGATGTTTGAAGCCAGCCCTCAGCAGAAAAGTTGATAATATTCTTAACTCCAAATAACAACCAAAAAGCTAAAAGTAAGTGTGGCTCAAATAATGGAGCACCAGCCTTGACTTCAAGCCCCAGTACAAACACACACACACACGCACACACACACACACACACACACACACACACATACACACACACACACACACACACAACAAACCCTAAACTAATAATTCTACATAACAAAAGATCTCTGAAAGAAAGAGAAATGATGCATAATACAATAAATCATGCACAAAAATATTCGTTCAAATGTTACTTAAGTCTAACCAGTCAGAGCAAATAACCTAAATACCCCCAAAGTAGGAAAATATTAAGTAAACTATATTATTCAACCATGAAAAGAAAAGCTACTGTAGAAGTCCTGAAAGATTTGGAAAATATATTTCATGGTCTGAGGGCATCTATAATTTAAAGCTACATTTTAAAAGTATGACTAACAGTCATTTGTGAACATATAATTAACCATACACACCTAACACATGTAAATGAAGAACGTAAAAAAAGCATCCAGCTACTATATATTGTCATTTTTTTCTTGGTGGAAAAAAAGTAACTTTTTTTTTAATTTTGGAAAACCAAAAGCCCAATTTTATAAAATGCACCAGTGTGGTAAGTATCAAGATATTATTTACAAAAATTAATATCAAAATATTAATTACATTGTTATTCTATGGACCCCAGCCTTGTAGGTCTTTCACCATTTATATGAATGGAGCAACCATTCCGGAACAATATTCTTTTTTATTTGTGGTCAGTCATGGGGCTTGAACTCTGGTCCTGGGTACTGTCCCTGAACTCTTCAGCTCAAGGCAAGCGCTCTACTGCTTAAGCCACAGCACCACTTCCAGTGGTTTATTGTAGATAAGAGTCTCACGGCCTTTCCTGTCCAGGTTGGCTTTGAGCTACGATCCTCAGATCTCAGCCTTCTGAGTAGCTAGGATTGCAGGTGTGAGCCTGGCAACAATATTCTTAAAACTGACACAGTGCTATAGAACAGACCACTCTCAGCTGGGTGTGGTGGTTTACACCTGTAAGTCCAGCTACTCAGGAGGTAGATATATAGAGGGGTCACAGTTCACCACCAGTCCTGGGGGCAGCAGGGGAGGGGGGGTTCGTAGCCAAATCCTATGTGAAAAATAAGCTGGATAGGATGGTTCCCTCCTATAATCCCAGCTACTAAAGAGAGAGAGGTAAGAAAGATTGATGTCTGAGGTCCACCAAGGTAAAATACACACTACCCTGGGTGAAAAACTAACGAAAATGAAAATGGCTGTGGTCCTGGCTCAAATGGTAGAGTAAATGCCTTGCAGACATAAGGCCCTGAGTTCAATTCTAAGGGGGAGGAGGGAGAGAAAAAGAACGAGGGAAGGGGAGATGGAGGAAAGGAGACAGGGAGGACAGAGAAGAGAAAGAGAAAAGGGAAGAGAGGAAGAGAGAGAAAGAAAGAGGGAGAGAGAAGAGAGAAAAGAGAGGAAGAAAGAGAGGGAGGGAGCGACTGAGAGGGAGAGAATGAAAGAGGGAGAAAGAGGGAAGGGGATAGAAGAAGAAAGAGGAGAAGGAGAGAGAGGAGAGGGGGGAGGAAAAGAGAAGGAAAGAGAGAGGGATGGGCAAAGAGAGGGAGAAAGGAGGAGAGGAAGAGAGAGGAAGGGAGGGAGAGGGGGAATCTAATGGGAGTATTATTGATGGTTTACAGAATGTAATGTCCAATAACAGAATCTCTGTCTTCCTTTTATTTCATCCTTTCTCCTTTCCGCTTCCACCCTCCTCCCTGACCTGCCCCAACACATCTGAACCAACATGCACCAAAGCACGCCTCAAATCTTGGCAGCTCTGAAAACATCTGCATTCCAGCACAGGGAGCCTTATCAGAGACTTAGGAGCTAAGGCAGCCACCATTGGAGCGGGAGTGAGCTCCATCAGGAGAAGTCAAATACCCCTCATAGCTCCTCTTAGATCAAGGAGAGCACACCAGACCAGCAGCAAATGGAATGAAATGGCCTGTCTATACACACTAGTCTATGGGTGATGTTTTATATTGGTCCACAGCTTCTGCATCTATGGATTTAAACCATCTATACACAAATAGAAAAAAAAACCCAGGAAACCAATGATTGCATCTTTACCCAAACATGTTGAGATTGTTTTCCTTTCCATTATCTCCTAAGCTATCAGCACCACAAAACAGTTTACGGATCTTACACGTGGCGTTAGATCTTCTCTCCTCTAGGGAGGGCTTCTGTCGATGGCAGAGGAGGAATAGGTTCTATGCAAAGACAGGAGTGTTTTATACAGGAGCATCCTTGGGTTTTGATGTCTGCAGGGGTCCTGGAAATAATTGTGCCTGAACAGGAAGGGATGAATGCATAGCTATTTCCTATCGACCAATACTCCAACTAGTTAAAAGAACAAAGCCAAGCACCAGTAGCTCGCACTTGTAATCCTAACTACTCAGGAGGCTGAGGGTCATGGTGCAAAAGCAATCTGAGCAGGAAAGTCTGTGCGACTCTTACCTCTAACCACCAGAAAACCAGAAGTGGAGCCATGGCTTAAAGTGGTAGAGGGCTAGCCTTGAGTGAAAAAGCTCAGGGACAGCATCCAGGCCCTGAGTTCAAGCCCCACAACGGATTAAAAAAATAATTAATTAAAAATGAATAAAGGGATAATGATTTTGTTTGTTGTACTGACTTTACCATTTATTTTATCTATGTTTGTTCTCCATGTAGCTCCCTGAAGCCTTTTGGATTTCTTGCAGTCTGCTGGGATTTTATGGCCATAATACAATAATAGTTGCATTATTATAATAAAGGTCTTGGGACCTCTCACTTTCCCACTTGGCTTCTTCCCTCAAGGCTGTTGCTCTACCCCTGAAGCCACGCCTCCACTTCTGAGTCTTCCATGATTTCCATGTTCTACTCCCACCCACTCCCAAATTCTCTATTGGAAGACGGGAAGGTCTCAAGATGGTTTGGGTGGGGGGATAGGTGTATTTGAGGTGTAATGACGTCATGATGGGATCCCTAGTGAATAGAACGGGTGCCCTTTCTCATCTTTATCTTCCATTCTTCTTCCTTCCTTCTCTTCCCTTCCCTTCCTTCCTTTCTTCCCTTCTTTGAGACTGGGCCTCAAAATCTTGACCTTCCTACTTCAGCCTCCTGAATGCTGGGATTGCAGGTGTTTATCAGCACACCTGGGTAAAGGAAAATCCTATTGACATTAGGTGCCAAGAATTCTCTTGTCCATTCCAGCCCGTGAGGATGCAGAGAGAAAGTTCCACCTGGAACCGGGAAGCCCTCCCCCACAGATGCTAGCTAGCCCCTTGATCTTGAACTCCTGCCTTGGCCTCCACATCGCAGAGAAATAACTGCTCCCTCCCAAATTGCTTTTCAGAAATCCACCCACCAGGGCTGTGAATTTCCACCCTCAACTCCCCTTTGGCCCTTCCTATCACCGGTGCAACATCACGGAGTGGACCGGCCATGAGTGGAGAATGATTCCTCCTACTTTCCTTGAGTAGTTCACTCAATTGCTCACCCACAGTCAGGCTTGCATCCAGCACCTTCTGCACCAAGTTCCTCAATACCTTTTTGTGACTGATGCTTTAAGTCTGGAGTGATTTTCAAAAAAAAAAAAAAAGAAGTAGTAAAATTTGTATCTGGCCAAACATAGGCCAAACATGGGCAAATCCCAGGCTAGCTGTGGATTTACATAGCACATGTGGTATGCTTATGAAGACAGGTGCATGGTACTCCATACATCTGGCAAGTCTTCTTACTTAGGATGAAGGAGAAAAGCTGACGCAGAATGCACTCATCTGTGAACTGGGCAGTTCAACTAAAAAGTCGAGCCATAGAGGAGAATAATGACTAGCGGCGCCTGCTAAGGGGCATTAGCTACTCTGAAAATTAAAACAGGACGTCGCTGCTTTGCCTCCTTCCAGCTGCTTCCAGAGTCACCCCCATAAAATGCAAAAGGCCAGGCTGATGAGTCTGGCCTTTCTTCAATCTATGCATACAGCCTAATAGTAGCATGTGCAGACCAAGACAGAGAGCACCTGTGCATACACAACCCCAAAACCAGTCCCTTGCTGGGCATCTGTGGTTCACACCTGTAATCCTAGCTACTCAGGAGGCTGAGATCTGAGGATCAGGCTCAAAGCCAGCCTGGGCAGGCAAAGTCCAGGAGACTCTTAACTCGAGTTAACCACCAGAAAACCAGAAGTGGTGCTGAGGCTCAAAGTGGTAGAGCACTTGCCATGAACAAAAGAGAAGCATCTAGGCCCTAAGTTCAAGTCCTATCACTGACCAAAAACAAACATAAAAACTGCCCATTTCTCTCCAATTTCAACAATCTGTCATGTTAGAACATAGGGATTCTATCCTGTTTCATTTGATTATTTTTTCTTTTTTTTTCTTGTTTTCTTCTCTCTTTTTTTTAATTTAATTTTATTTTTTTAATTCTGTAATTGTTAAAAGTGATTTACAGAAGGTTACAATGAACCGTTTTATGCCTCGTTATTGTTGTAATTTTTGTTGACTTCACAGTTTCTGTCATAATGAAGGTAGCAATACAAGAAAATCTCCATGAAAGTTGACTCTAGAGATACTCACATTTGCTGCACAGAGACAATAATTCATTAATATATTAGTATTAGCGATATTAGTTTTTGAGAGCGATTTCTGGGGGCCTCCTCTGCATGTAAGAGAGAAAAAGAGAGATTTTCTGAGCTGTTCTTTTTTGTTTTGTTTTTGTTTTTGAAACAGAGAAAGGGTAAAAGGAAAAATAATGTTGAAGCAAATTTTTGCCTCCTGATGTATCCAAGTTGGATAGAGAAAGTCCCAGGTAAAAGCATCATGGCTTCTGTCTTACTGGGAGATAAATGTCAGGCAGGTAGGAAGCTGAGAAGCCATGCAGAGCATCTGCCCCTTTAACTGACCTTTCTCCCTTTATCTCAGTAAACTAGCTGCTGTCTGTGATCTTCCTCCACCCTCCATTCTCAGAGCTGCTTCTTCTCTACGTGTGCTAATTCAGTGACACTTAGAAAGAGGTATCTACTGCTTTTCATGTCTGAACTTTGAGAGAGAGGCCATATTGAGAGGAGAGAGTCAGAGACACAGACACAGACACAGAAAGACAGAGAGAAAAAATAGAGAAACAGAAATAGAAAAGAGTAAAGAAATACAGTGAGAAATTCAGAGACAGAGAAAGAGAAAGAAAATATCGAGAGACATTATATCTGAATCAAAGCATGCATAAAATCATAGTTTTTTAAATAAAAATAATTTCAGATAGCAAAGTGACAACATAAAAAATAAATAGGAAAATAGAAAAATAGAGAAAACGAAGAGATACACAAGGGACACAGAGACAGAGGGAGATCTCTTAAATAATATATGTGTGAGCCAGGCACTGGTGGCTCACGCCTGTCATCCTAGCTACTCAGGAGGCTGAGATCTCAGGATCGAGGTCCAAAGCCAGCCCAGGCAGGAAAGTTCACGAGACTCTTATCTCCAATTAACCATCAGAAAACTAGAAGTGGCTCAAGTGGTAGAGCACTTGCCTTGAACTGAAGAGCTCAGGAACAGTGCCCAGGCCCAGAGTTCAAGCCCCACAATCAACAACAAAAATAACAAAATAATAATAATAACAGTAATAATATAATATGTGTGGAACTACCATTGCTGGTGCATTGTTGCAGAGTGTTAACTTTCCTCTAACCAGATACCGCAATCTATTAAAAGGCAGAATTTCATCTCCAGTAGAAAAGAAAAAATGTGAACCAAATACTTTGAAAATTATGATTTATTCTTACTCTGAGAGTCAGTCACGACTATTTCCAAGTGTAGGTCAATACAATACACTTTGACTTACATAATCCTAAATAGGTAGTTTCCTAATTGTATTAGAATTTGGACAACTGGATTTTTCCTCTCAGAGGAATAAAATGAAATGATTTTCTTTTCTCTTAGCATGTCGCCAGTACAGACAAGTTGAAGTTTTTGTTTCCTACACCCACTGTGGCTTAGTTGCTCAGATTTCATGTATTTTGAAATTCTTTCCATTGAAACTAAGAATCAAGACCAAAAAAAAAGCAGCATAAGGTAACCACTATTTTCGGTAAAATACCACAGATTCTGACTTTCAGGTGTAAAGCTTGCAATTATCTTCTTTCTATATGAATTTACCATCTCAAGTTGGCCAAACCTAAAAGCAGAGATGAAAAATCACCATGTCTCTGAGCTCTCCCCCTGGTTCCATGTTAAAACTGTGAAATTACTTAAAATGCCCTAAGGAGATTCAAAGAGGATGCATGCATTCAATTTCTGTAGAATTTTTTTTTAGTTTTGCCAGGTGCCAGTGGCTCACACCTGTTATCCTAGCTACTCAGGAGGCTGAGATCTGAGGATCTCGATTTGAAGCCAGCCCCGACAGCAAAGGGTGTGAGACTCTTATCTCCAATTAACTACCAAACAAGCTGGAAATAGAGCAGTGGTAGAGCGCTAACTTTGAGCAAAAAATATTTCAGAGACAGTGCCTAGACCCTGAGTTCAAGCTCATGGGCTAGTAAGAAAAAAGTAACTTAACATGGACAATCTAGTACCAATTATGCTAGGGCATATGCAGATAGAATGGATCTCATACATATGTATATATATATATATATATATATATATGTGTGTGTGTATATATATATAACAATATACATACATATGTACATATATACCTATATATTATATATAATTATCTTTAAGTAGTTGTACAAAGGGTCTCAATTCAACATGTCACTTTATGAATACAAGGCACCTTGATCATTGTCACCCTTTCCATCCTTCTCCCAAATCTCTCCCAACCCCACCCATTCCCTCAATTTTCTACCTTCCAATTTTATGTATATACACTGAACACGTTCTTCCCATTTATCTCTCTTCATTCATCTATGTCCCTCCCCTTGATCTTGCCCACCACCTCCACACACACACCTCAAGTTCCACCACAGTTGTTCAAAGGACTTACGCCATTGGAATTCAAGTGATAACAGAGAGCTTCACTTTGGTGCAGAAACACAATTGTACCAAGAGACGGTATGTCTCACTCATAAATGAATAGTCCCAAACTCAAACCAACTAAGGAACTCCACTGGGCATGAGACTTGAGCATGAACGAGCACGAATGCATCTTTTAAATCCAGCTGCTTATGTACAAAATGTCTGCAACCCCTAGCATACAGCAGCATGGGTGGGCTAAAAACAATCACTCCCAGCTTTCACACTGGCCCTGCTGTGAGAAGAAATTTGTAACCTGCCACGTTAGAATGGCTCTGTGCCAGTGACCACTACAGGGAAAACCAAACCCCAGGCAGTATAAATGACAACAAGTAACAGTCTGTGTAAGGCAAATAGAAGGGCCCCTTGTATTTCTTTTCTTCTTTTCCGTGTGTGTGTGTGTGTGTGTGTGTGTGTGTGTGTGTGTGTGTGTGTGTATACGTGCCAGTCCAAGGCCTTGAACACAGAGCCTGTGCACTGTCTTTGAGCTTTGTGCTGCTCAAAGCTAGCTAGTAGCACACCCGGCTACTGCAGCTTTTTTGGTAGTTCATTGGAGATAGGAGTGTCTCAAGACTTTCCTGACCAAGCTGGCTTTAAATCTGATCCTCAGATCTCAGCCTCCTGAATAGTTAGGGTTACAGGCATGAGCCACCAGCACCAGGCACCTTATATATCAAACTGCTCTCAGAGTATTAAGATGTTCAGAAACCTGAGCCAGAAAACAATGCAGAGGATACGCATTTCAGATTCCTCCTTAATGACAATGATCGAACTATGTAACTGGCCAAAGTTCACATAAACCCTCCTGAGACCTAAGTACTTTGACATTTTCCAATGCAGAGGGCGATCTTGGAAGTTAAGATGTGCATAAACTCTATACATAAAATACTCTGGAAGAGGAATATCTACAGAAATAAAATTCCAGAAATGTAAAATATCAAATGTGGCAACTCAGTTTTCAGTAGTGAAATAAAGATAAGCTATGATGCAACACGATGTAATGCTAATTAAACCTTCTAGTTGGAGAAAGGAATCTGGCAGACGTTCCTGCCCAGGTTGGCTTCGAACTGTGTTCCTCAGATCTCAGCCTCCTGAGTAGCTATGATGACAGGCATGAGCTACCAATGCCCAGCCACTATGTGTCATTTTTAAAAATTAATCTGTTGGGTGATAGGTGCATGCAACTGTAGAGTACTACCTGAGGCCTGATTGTATCCCCAGTACAACAATAATAACCCACTAATAATAATAACCATAATAATCATAAAAATCTTACTGGTCCAGAAGCCTTTGCACCATAGCCTCTTCAACACACAAGTCTCGTGATACTTATGTAATACTTACAAGAAAATAAAGAGACTTTAAACCACACAAATCTCCCCTCGATATGACAACTTCTTATTGTAAAACAAAATCTTACTGTGAGTTTGTTGTTGTTGTTGTTTTTAATTAATCAGTGGTTACAAGTGCTTAGATTTCACTTCCAGAAAATTTCCTTCATCCTTGAATGAACTGGTGAATTGTCAAAATATTCCCTTCTGGGTCGTAGACCTTGTCAGTAAAAAGAGACCTCATTATTAAACGCAGCCATATTCTCAGTTATTTCCATTAACGGGGATTAGACAGATGGAAGAGTAGTCTTATTTGGGCCCGGACCTTCACATTTCTTGCACAGTGTTCTAGAGAAAACTTTAGGAAGCAATGCTAATGGAAAAATAACTAAAAGAAGATAACGTAAAAAGAAATGTTATTAGAAGCCCAGCACCAGAAGTAAAAAAGAAAAAAAATGTTACAAAGACCTCCATCTCTATACATAGAAAAGAAAAAAATATCTAGACCAAGCACTGGTGGGTAACGCCTGTAATCCTAACAACTCAGGAGGCTGAGATCTGAGGATCACATTTAAAGCCAATCTGGGCAGACAAATCTGAGAGACTCTTATCTCAAATTAAGCACCTAAAATTGAGGCATGGCTCACATGGTAGAGCATCACCCTCGAATTGAAAAGCCAGGTGAGAATACAAGGCCCTGAGTTCAAGGTCCAGTACTAGCAGAAAAAGAAAAAGAACAAGTCTCCGGTCAACACACACAGAGCTCAGAAATTCTTCCCTCCCCTCATTGACATTTGCAAAAACAAAAAAATCATTAGCCTGATAATTCCCAGAGCAAAGATACCTATTTTATCCTTTTAATATAATTTTCAGCATTATTTGAGCAGAAACACTTCGATGGTGGGACATACACTGATATTCTATACCACAGTGCTCTTAAGCAACCATTAGGTTAAGCCCGTACCACAAGAAATGGCATTCTCCCTGGGAAATGTTGTGCCCAAGGCCAAAACAATGAAAAGCTTTAGAAATGAAAAACTCATTCCATTGAGCAATCCAGTACACCCCCACAGCAGTGAGCTAGCTTCACGACATTTAGCATCAGTGGAAAGAATAAGGCACAGAGGGAAGGGGTTCATCTTTCTAGAGTTATCCCAGCCTTTTGCGAGGATATTTATTTTTTATTGTTATTATAAAGGTGATGCACAGAGTGGTTACAATTACATAAGTCAGGTAAAGGCTACATTTCTTTTTAGATAATGCCACCTCTTCTCTCGCTCTCGGTCAGTTTTTTCCTCCCATCCCCATCCACACATTACACAGTTCATTTTCAACATAGTATATAGTGAGTACCACTGTAGCATTTGTTCATCCTTTGCCCCTCCATTTCTGTGCCTCCCCTTACCCTCCCAAAGACAGATAAGCAAACAAACAAGACAAAAAGGAAACAAAACCAGCAACAAAGAAATAAAACCCTCTTGTTTCCATTTGCTGGAGTTCATGTTGATAAATACTATTTTATATGATCAGAGGCACAAAGGCATTGTGCTTTTGTGTTCTTCTCCTAAAAGTGTCCTCCTTTGGTCTCACTGTGTGAGTATCCAGAGTCCTGCGTCATTTATCACGTCCCCATGTATTTTAGATCTAGTTTCCACATATGAGAGAAAACATGAGCCATTTGTCTCTCTGAGCCTCACTTAATTAATACCTTATTTAATCTGATTTGTCCTAGGTCCATCCATTTCCCTGTAAATGACAAAATATGATTCCTAAGACTCCACTGTATATAGGTACCACATTTTTTTTTCAAATCCGCTCACCTATTGTAGGGCATCTGAATTGTTTCCATAACTTGGCTAATGTGAATAGTACAGCAATGAACATGTATGTATAAGTGTCTTTACGGTATCCTGGCTTGTGAGGTTCTGGGTAGATGCTCAGCGGTGGTATGGCTGGGTTGCAGGGAACATCTATGTTTAGTTCTTTGAGGAACCTCCAGGCCAATCTAACTGGGGAAAAGATGGAGTCTCAGAGTTGTATTGATGCGTATTTCCTTCGTGGACTGGGAAGATGAGCATTTCCTCATGTGTTTCTAAGGCAAAGCATGAGTAAGACACTATACCAGACTGCAGAATATACTAACAGTAACTTTGATGGCATCTTGCTACGTGGAGCCTTGTAGTCACTCCAACAGCTCAGTAAAGTTCTTGATCCCAAGCTTTAGAATGCACAGGTCTACGCAACAGAGATAATGCTGCTTTTGCCATCTGAGATGAGATGCTTTTCTTTTTTAATTGTCTGCAAGAAATTCATAGGGATCCTTCAAGTTGAAAGATATGATTAATTTGGGGGGCTAAACAAACACCCAAATATGAGATGCAGTAAAAACTAGATCAAAAATACATCTTTTCATCTGGCAAGAATGATCTGCTCCACAAATTCATTTGACAAAAATTTACATATCCCACATCCCAGGCATGGAGCTCAGTGACCACATTATAGTTGAGAGAGAGGTCTGTCTGTGTCTGTGTGTCTGTGTGTTTATGGACCAGTACTGAGGCTTGAACTTAGGCCTGAACACTGTCCCTTTTTTGCTCAAGGCTGATGTTCTACCATTTGAGCTCCACACTGGAATTTTTAGTCATTAATAAAAGGTGAAAGTCTCATGGACTTTGCTGGTCTGGATGTCTTCAAACCAGGATCCTCAGATCCTAGCCTCCTGAGTAGTTAGGATTGATTACAGGAATGAGTCACCAGTGCTCAACATGACAGTCTACTTTCACACAGATTACAAAAAATGACAATAATTTTTCACCTGTGTAGACTCTGTCTCTCTGTCTCTCTCTGTCTCTCTGTCTCTCTGTCTCTCTGTCTCTGTCTCTGTCTCTGTCTCTGTCTCTGTCTCTGTCTCTGTCTCTGTCTCTGTCTCTCTCTCTCTCTCTCTCTCTCTCTCTCACACACACACACACACACACACACACACACAGATAAGACTGCATACTGGGTGATCCAGAAAGTTCTTCCTTCTACACATTAAAATTAATAAGGATAAATTCTTGTTCAAAGAATTACATTTTAAAAAGTGATGTGATGTTGAAACAATTAATAAGTGTCTCTACATATATATCAAACAAAACCAGAGGGATATTGCCCACTTTTAAAATTAGTCCACTTGGTGATTCTTAACGCTATATAATACAAATGTTTTTCCTGTCAAGAATTATAACATCATGTGGATTTTTGCAACGATTTTACTTTAAAGGAATTCTTTTTAGTATAAGACTGAGGTAAAACATGACAATGACTTAATCAAAAGAATCCATCTCCTCTTTTCAAACTGAATAAAGCCACCCAAATTAGGACATAAAGAAGTGTGATGTTTTCAGGTCTAAATTTTATTCTTGCTCATCTGAGTAAAGAATGTTAGAATCACACATGCTAAAAGTTGCAATTGTTTTAAACTCTTCTGTAGGATGCTTAGGTTCTGTGGAAAAATACTGAGGAGAATACAATAGTTAATGCTCACAAATGGCTTCTATTTCTTGAGGTGGTCTTCTGCCTACCAAGAAATAAAGGAAATAAAACATCCCTACCAACAGAGATAGGAGTCTAACTCCATCACGAAAATCAGAGACCTGAATTAGTCCTAAACCTTCTGACTTCGCAGCTTGATAATTTTCCTAATGGCTAGTATAAATGGTCCCAAAGTACATTTCCATGGAAAATTAATCAACAGTTGAAAACTATCACATCTCCACTGCACTGCTGAGTGACCAATGAAAAGGAAAAATGGTGCCCAATGAAACCCTATATAAAAAGGGGCAATCAAAACTTCCCTATAATACAGGGAATTACATGTGCATCAGAAAAGACACAATGATTAGATGAGAATATTCCCACCAATACTTACATGGCCTGAATTTTGTGGGACCACTGTAGCTTTTTACTTTTCTTCCTGCTTCCCAGTGAAGGAGTTAACAGCTACAGAAATGTGTACAGCTGATGGTATTATATATACTGCATGCAGTTATACAAATTCTGATTCAATAAATCTTCTGCAGTAAAGACTACCTACATCATATTTACTCTGTAAGGTGATTCTCAGCCACCAGTCCAAAATCTGATTTATTAAAAAAAAAAACTTTGGAAATGTACATATCCAGCACACACTCATCTGTCTATTCATCTATTTGGTTTTCATGTTTTTCTCAGCACATATTTAACAGGTACCTTTTAATTGTCCCTTAGTGTAGAAGATATGGTCTTAAGATTATATAGCCTACAGCTTTAACAGGGGAGAAATAGAAAAAGACTCAATGGAGGCACACACCAAATAATACCAAAACTTTTCAAAGAACGAGTAGAAAGGGAGAACCTAATTAAGCAAGATTGAGCCAGGCACCAGTGGCTCACAGGCTATAATCCTAGCTACTCAGGAGGCTGAGATCTGAGGACCAAAATTTAAAGTCAGCCTGGGCAGGGAAATCTGTGAGACTCTCATCTCCAGTGAACTATCAGAAAACCAGAAGTGGTGCTGTGGCACAACGCACTAGCCTTGAATACAAAAGCTCAGAGACAGAGCCCAAGCCCTGAGTTCAAGCCTCAGTATCAGCACCAAAAGAAAATAAAATGAATGAATGAAGACCACAAAGATAAAATCCCATGTCATGAAATGCTTACAGGGCCTCTCTATCACTTCTAGCAACTTGAGATGGAATGGCAAATGAGCAGGATGGATTCCAGCGTTGCCACACAACAAAAATGAGAATGTCAGGGCTGTACCTGAGACAATTTTCTCCCATGAAGAAAGAAGACACTATGAACATCTGCATTAATACTTCCTCTGATCGAACACTGGGTTTTATGGTCCAGTATGACATGGTTACTGATGTATGTTAACTACAAACTGATTTAACGCTCTGTCACTGTAAATTCTTAAGTTACCCTTCAACGTGCATTACCCAGTAATTTAACAGATATCAAGCCAGACCCTGGTGGCTTCTGCCTGTAACTCTAGCTACTCAGGAGGCTGAGATCTGAGATCTGAGGACTGCAGTTCAAAGCCAGCCTGGACAGGAAAGCACAAGAAACTCTTACCTCCACTAAACTACCAAGAAAAAAAAAAAAAAAACAGAAATGGAGCTGTGGGCTTAAGTGGTAGCCTTGAGCAGAAAAGCTCAGGGGCAGCACTCAGGCCCAGAGTTCAAACCCCAGGACCGGTAAACATAAGATATTAAATGAAAGATAGCAAAGATTCAATAGGCTTCATTTATACTAAATGTGTGGTACTCTTCACAATGCAGTAATCAAAATACATCATCAGAGGACAAACCCCCACAAGGACAACAAATCTATTTCCGATAGATCTATTTCCTATATCAGAGCTTCCAAACTGTGGAAAATCAAGTATTGAAACCACCACTACCTGCAAACATCATGATATCTGCAACCCCACACATGAGCCATTCTGTCCCCCAAATCCTCAGCGATCTTGTCACTGACACCTGTGCTTGCTTCGTGCATTAAGCAGAAACAATGCTACTCTGTGTCATGAATGGTGAGGCCATTTCTTTCATTTAAACCAACACATTTGTAAGGAAATCCACATTTGGTTGGTGGCCGAAGATGCAACAGCTCTTTTTGTAACTCCATTGATTTGCCATCATCGAAGGAAATAGAAGCAATAGATTTCATTTACTGATTTTTAAACTTTGGGGAAAAACCAAATGCTGAAATTCAAGACCCAAAGGAAGGCCATCATTTGTCAGCCTAAAACTAAATTCCCTAAACTTGGCCTAATTGTTGTTTGATTACATATTAATAAGTACCATTGATTTAAGGGACATACTTAACTGAGCACCTTCTGTGTGAGCAACACTCAGTACTAGGGCTAGGTCCTACACAGGCTCTAGTAAAAAGTCATTCACCACTGGACGACCAGAGGGAAGACCCTTTTTGTTGAAGAAATGCAACAACATAGGCTTTACAACCTTCCTCAGGGGGAAAAAGACAAAAAAAGCATTCGCTTTGAACTTCCTCTGCCATTCATTCTAATATTAAACACAAACCTCTCTTCCTAAAGAGCCTATTATGTAAGATTTTGTTGTCATCTACCTCTGAAGTTCATTATAGACTTTGCTCATCAGGGCTTGGGCCTGGATAGATGATCATAACTTATGCATGAAATATTCTGCCAGTGAAAAGTAATGTCCTCAATAAACACCCTTATACCTCTCAAAGCAACAACCGAGAACCAAGCACCAACACATTCTGCGAATCTCACCTAGGGAATGCGTCCTGGGTGCGCAATTCTCCAACCCCCAATTGGGTCAGCAAAACCTTCTTCCTTTTGGCTGACTCATCTCCCAGCTTGCTTTGTAATAAGAGCATTAGTATACTTCCTACCTTTTAAACTGCTAAGAACAAGGTATGAGCAAATGCAGACTACCCGCCCAGGCCTGTTTGGAAAGGGAATCAGTGAAGGCCAACTTTGTAACCTGGACTATGTAGATGTCTTTATCGTAATTGTTCTCTATAGAGCTAAATCCTTTGGGACAGGATTTTGCTGTCCATTTGAGCATGTGCTCTGAGGATGAAGGCACTGTGCTAGCTACTTTAGACATAGACTTAAAAAGAGAACCTCTTCTACCCAGCCCTAAACACTTTCCAAGCACAATGCCTGAGTCCTGGGGTTCAGGGAACTTTGGCAAGGCTGGTCATTCTGAGCACTCATTCCATACCCACCAATGATAAAAAGCAACCTCTTGACTTTGAAATAAGAGGTAGAAAAGTTTGGGCAAACAAGCACAAATTTGGCACTGGGTACCAGTGGTTCCTGCCTGTGATCCTAGCTATTGAGGAGGCTGGGATGTGAGGATCAAGGTTCTAAGCTAGCCCAGGCAGGAAAACCCATGAGATTCTTATCTTTGATTAAAAGCAAAAAAGCCAGAAGTAGAGCTATGGCTCAAGGGGTAAAGTACCAGCCTGGAGCCAAAAAAAACTAAGGGACAAGTGTCCAGGCCCCGAGTTCAAGCCACAGGACACACACACACACACGCACACACACACACACACACACACACACACACACACACAGAGTATAAATTTGGTATAAAAGTACTTAAAAGACAAACTCTACAAACTTCTGATCCTAGCTTGCTCTAGCTAGACTCGACCTCTGCTCCTGTCCCTCACTTCTAGAATAGAACAAGAGAGTCTTAGGGTAATGATAAAAATGTGTGTACATGTTCACGTACATATGAGTGTCCATGAGTAACACTGTTTTTGTTTAACAGTGACACAGCTCCAAAGTGTTTCTTGAAAATGTGCTAAAACTATGATCTTCTATTTCATATTTACTTTATACAAACACATTTAAAAAGTGGACTTTAAGTCAGGCACCCGTGGCTCATGCCTATTGTCCTAGCTACTCAAGAGGCTGAGATCTGAGGATCGCAGTTCAAAGCCAGCAGGGCAGGAAAGTCCATGAGACACAATAAACCACCAGAAAACCAGAAGTGGCACTGTGACTCAAGTGGTAGAACACTAGCCTAGAGCTAAAGAGCTGAGGGATAGTGCCCAGGCCCAGAGTTCAAGCCCCACAACCACACACACAAAAAAGTGGACTTTAAGCCAGCTGCCTTAAGTCTAGCTGAGATCTGAAGATCTGAGTCGAAGCCAGCCAGGCAACAAAGTCCATGAGACTCTTATCTCCAATTAAACACCAAAAAGCAGGAACTAAAGCTGTGGCTCAAGTGGTAGAGTACCAGCCTTGACCAACAAAGCTGAGGGACAGTACCTAGGCCTTGAGTTCAAGCCCCAGGACTGGGACAAAAACGAAACCAAAAACAACAAATGGACGTTAACTGGATGCTGGTGACTCATGCCTGTAATCCTAACTACTCAGGAGACTGAGATCTGAGGATCATGGCTCTAAGCTGGCCCAGAAAAGGCAAGTCTATGAGACACTTATCTCCAATTAACCACTAAAAAGCTAAAAGGGGAGCTATGGCTCAAGAGGTAAGGCACTAGCCTTGAGCAATATGCTAAGGTACAGCACTCAGTCCCTGAGTTCAAGTCCCAATACTAGCACCAAAAAAAAGTGGATTTTATGAAAAGAAAATGCAACAAATAAAACATGAATACAATAGAGCTAAGACAATAGATGAGTAAGGTTCACATTACATGCTACCTATAGGGAATGCTAATAAAACAGGAAAGGTGATAATTTATGATTTATACACATGAAATCAGAAAAACTATTCCTGTAGTTAGACTTTCATTAGGATTGAGTTAATTTTAATAGAGTAATTAAATATAAAGTAATAACAAAGTGCAAGTCAAATTATAGGAATTAGTATTAATAGTGCTAGAATTTAAATCTTGTTTTTATGTCCCCGATACTTTAGAGTTAATGAAGAAGTAAGTACATGTCATTTCTGCTACAAATTCACAAATCAGCAACTCATGCTAATCAATAAAGAATTCATTTTAAATACCACGTTTAGATTTCTTTTCTGTCCTATTTTTCAATAGATCCTTATGTTCCCTATCTTTACAATAATGCTTACCATTTAGTCACTTCTCCATCTGTCTATTCAACAATGTTTATTAAATACTAAGGCCTGTATTAAGCATCAAAATTATGACAAAAACACAGAGCAATTTTAAGTAGACCAATCATAGTTAAAACAAAATCTATGGAGTGTATCTCAATAAAAACACCACATGTAACTTTCAATGATTGAAGTTTTAAGACAGGGGCTAACAGAAATAAGGCAAGTTATGTACAATAAAATGACTTTTGATCAGAGTTTGGTTAGTTAAGTAAAATTAAGAGCAAGAAAAAGATAATTAGAAGATTGGCGGGGGAAGGGGGATATAGAAGTAACAGACAGACAGAAGACTCATCTCCAATTAAACAACAAAAAGTTGGAAGTGGAGGTGTGGCTCAAGTCGTAAGAGCACCAGCCTTGACAGAAAAACTGTCCAAGAGACACTGTCCAAGCCCTGAGTTCAAGCCCCAGTACGAGCACAAAAACAAAAGTAAAATAATATTTTCAATAACCATAAAACAAACCATGGCAAGATTAATGCTTTGTTTTAAAATATGCAAATCCATTCATAGATTGTTCCTTTAATACCAAAATAAGGAATGAGATGCACATACACTTATGCAACTTATCTATTTATTTGTTTATTGGAGGCTCAAGCATTCTTTAGCTACGTCTTCTACCTGTATGCCCAGCCGATAAAGATTATACTTTCAAATCATGTTAGCAAACCTGTAAAGGTATATCCATTTGCATAGTATCAGCTGAATTCTTTACCCTCATTTCCAAAAGGTCACACACAAGCATACACCACACACACCTTCCCCGCCTTCACAGGTTCTTTTCATCAACCTTACTGCAAACACATGTGATTTTTTTTAAACAAATTTCATTAATGAAACAATCTCAAAAATTTGTTTATGGGGTCATCGGTCTGCCTCAGTGGTACGGCATTGATCCAACAGGCACAGACCCTGAGTGTGAGTTTCAGCACTACAAATGATATATTTATATGTGTGCATCTGTGTGTGTGTACAGATATGCATATTTGCACACACACAAAATATGTGCTCAGAACATGTACAGTAAAATAACGCATGCCTGACCTTGCGTGACCCTTCATCCCCAACCATTTTCTTCTCAGTCAATATCGCCATATTTACTTCTAACCAAACTTTCTCCTCTGTCTAAATTTACTTTTTTTTTTTTTCCTCATGTTTTTAGTGCCAGAATCGGGGCTTGAACTGGGGGTCTGGGCTCTGGCTCTGTCTCTGAGCTTCTGTCACTCAAGGCTGCTGCTCTACCACTTGCACCATGCCTCCGCTTCCCCCCCCCTTTTTTTTTTTTTTACTGGTTAATTAAGGTAAGAGTCTCACAAGATCTTCCTGCCCAGGCTGGCTTTAAACTGATATCCTCAGATCTCAGCTTCCTAAGTTGTTAGGAAGACAAGAGTGAGATACCAGTCTCTCACCTTCCTCCGTCTACATTCAACATTTTGGCTAAAATCTTCATCTTAAAGCATATCTCAAACCCCATCAATCATCCGGGTAAATAAAATCATATCAATGGCAAGCTCCTTATTTTCCATAAACCAGCTTCAGAAATACTCCAAGGCTTATACACAATCCTGGCCTACATTTTTGAGTTCATCTCTCAGATTTCCCTTCCCAGTATATAATCCAATTTGGTCTTCCATCCGCATCTTTGCCATATTTTCCCCCCAATCCAGAACATCTTTATTCACACATTCAAGGCCTTAGGCCTTCCCCTTGCCCAAGTTAATTAAATTTTATTTCAGGAGGCTTTCTGCACCAAAATAATATCTCCCCCTACACACACCAACACATGCCTTCCCTTTTCTCCTTCTACCTCTTACCATGTGAGAACCATTCATCTCTTCCTCTCCTGAGACTTACCATGTCCTACTTTTTGATCTCTCTCTTCTAATGGCTATAACATCCTTAAGGGGTTATAACACCTTACGTAACATGATAATAATACCTGATATATCATTACTAGTGATGATTTCTTTATTCATGATGTAGCATACTTGGTGTTGTATGGTTACTAAGGTGATAAAGAGACTACATTGTTTCCTCACAGCACACCTGAGTGACTCTCAGCTTCAGTTCATGAACATCTGTATTCTTTCCCTTTAAATGTGACTGTCTCCCTCACTCCATCTCACCCCGCCCCCCAACAATTGTACAACTATCGCCGCATTTTTTGGTACTTGCCATAACAAGTCACAAGCCACCACCATTAGCATGCACAAATGTGTGATGGGAAATCAGATTTCTCGAGATCATCTGCTTCGGGAAGAAAGGAGGCTGTCAACCATCAGTCAGTCATCTCTGTCCATGAGTCTTCAGTTTCTAATGCTACTCATCCCCTACATTTGTATACAGTAAACCCATGCTTCCAAAGAGCCAGTGAAAAACATTGCCATGCCAATGTGAAACAAACAACGCAAGAATGCTACCATGGTTAGCTTACACATGATGATCGCGAGGGGGTTTATACTTAAAACACTGTGCAACCGCATAGCCTATGCCTTCGGCTTGCCTTTCTATTGAGTGAAGAGAAAACCAGAACACCATACCACAACCCACAGGCCCCGAACTAAAGCAAATAGTGGATTTTTTTCAGTTTATCAAATATCAGTAGGACACCAAATCAACTAGATGCTTCAATTAAAGGTAATTCAACGTGTTCAATGACCTGAAATAACTTATTCCCTCATTGTACTGGGGGCCTGAACTATTAGATGATAAGTTTTTTTTAAGGCTGTGCAATACATTGCTGCTTTCATCTGATATAACCTAGACTGATTTTCGACATAATAATCCAGTAAATAGCCAATTAACTTCTGTATTAATTTGTCTTCTCTGGAGAATTTGAAGCTCTCAGCTGAGAAAAAAAAATCACTACTTACAGATAGTGAACCTTGAATCTGTGAACCTGCTCCCTTTAGACCACAAGACCATACCTTTTGGATAGAATTCCATTCATAAAATTACCAATATGTTAAATATAATCTTCATTTTTAAGGTAAAAGATGAAATCACAACCTTCCTATGTTACTGGCTAGCACTTTTAATATTACCCTGCCTTGATACACAAATGTCCTGAAATATATATATATATTTAAATTGTCCTGAAATTGTCTTTGTGTTTCTTTTTGTGGGGTGCTGGGGATTAAACTTTTGACTGCTAAGCAAGTCTTCTGTCACTAAGCAACTTCCAGTCCCTCACATTTTAACTTCAAAATTTTTAGGTTAAAAGTAAAAAGATAAAAATAAAAAAGTGGGAGTGGCAGAGTAACTCACAGCTGTAATCCCAGCAGACACAGAAATATTCCGTCTCAGGCCACCGTGTGCAAAAAGTTAATAAGATCCCCTCTTGAGCAAAAAGTTAGCCAATAAATCCAGGCATGGGGGTATGCCTGTAGTTCAGTTAGAGAGGTATATGTAGAGAAACCATAGTCCTAGTCCAACCCAGGACAAAACTACCAGACCCCAGCCAAGAAATAACTACTCTCCCCCCCCAAAAAAAAAGGACTGGGGGTGTGGCTCAAGTGATAAAGTGCCTGCCTGCCTTCCTAATGGGAGGCCATGAATTCAAAGACCATTAACAGCCAAGAATAAACAGGTGATCATTTAAAGGAAAGTGGAAAATGGATGAAAAGTCAAAGATTCCTCCCTACAAAAGCCTCCACGGGTATGTACTGCGAAATGTAATTTCATTAACGTGCACCTAAAACCATCATTCTCCCTGTCTTCACACATCAATCTTTCTACAAGGCACTGTCATAATCTTCCTCCAAACACTGCCCACAAAACACCTGACTCAAAATCATTCGCTGGACCACAAAAACCTCAACGACTGTATACCCACCGGCCAGGCTGGATCCGAACCCTCAGAGTGAAGCATCAGATGGCACGCACTTGAAACAAGTTTGCCCACGTGACTCTGATGGGAAAGCCAGAGTTGACCAGTCTCTGATTCCCAGAACTTCTGGATCTATCTGAAACCATAGCGCCCCCCCCCCATCTAAGCCCCTACGTTGTCTGCTTGAAACAAAAGTTGCCAAATCATTTCTTTAATATATATATATATATATATATATATATATGGTTTACAATCCTTAGGAAATCTACAGTGTCATTCTTGCAAGAAAAAAAATCAACCTCCTTTTTTTTTTCTTTTTCCTATCTCAATAAACAAATAAAAAGTAGTCCTACAGCTTATTTTTCCAGCACCCTGAAGTGTGTAAGGTCCTAAAAAGGGGGTGGGGCTGGGCATGTTCTGGCCACTTGGGGATACTGACCCCCTGGCTCTCCCCAGGCCAGAACATTGAACCAGATCACCATTCACATCAAGTCTAAGTGACTCAGGAAACCAGAGCCCAGCCAGAGCCAAAGTGCCAGGCCGGATCTTTCGCTCATCAAGCCCACGAGCCTCCATCAGCACCTCGGACAGCGACCAGCAGTGGCCTGGGGTTGACTGGGTACCTCTCCATCCTGGAGTCTCTGCCCCAGCCCTCAGAGAACCAGGCACTGGAGACAGCTCTACTAGACACAGATCTCAGGCCCCTGGCTCTGCGCTCCAGCTTGCCAACACCTCTCCCTCCAATGACAATTTTTTTTGAGTCTTTAAATGCAGCTTCCCCGGCGCCTGTTGCTAAGGAGAGGAGACCAGCACTTTGGAAAGCCTTGGCGACCAGGGGACAAGCCTCTATCCCCAAAGCTGAGTGTGTGGGGAGGGGGGGTGAGAGGAGAGGAGGAAAGGGGAGGAAGACGGGAAGGGGGGGGAACTGGAGTTCCAGGGACCCCCCATCCTCTGTGTGCGCCCCCCCTGCACAACACGCGCGCGCTTCCGACGCCGGCGACGCCCCCTCCCCCCCCCTCCGTGCGCACAGCGCCCCGGGGAGGGGGGAGGGAGCCCCTGCGAGGGGGCCCCCAGAAAACCCAGCACCCCCCTCCCGTCCTCCTCCTCCCCCTCCTCCTCCTCCACCGCCGCCGCCGCTGGGCCCAGACCTCAGGGGCCCGCGCCGGGAAGCGCCGGGCACTCACCATGTTGACTTCGGAAACCATGTCGATGCTGGCGATGTCGATGTTCATCCCCACGCACACGGGGGGACCTGCGGGGAGGGGGACACACACGCACCGGACGGCCATCAGCCAGGCTCAGGCGTGGGGTACGGTCGGGGGGTGAAGGCTCTGGGGATGGGGTCGGGGGGTCTAAGAGGGTGGAAGAGGGGGGCTGCAAGGGAGGATCCCCCCCTGCACACACACGCACGCACACACACACACACACACACACACGCGTCTCCCACACTCCCGCGAGCGGCTGCGGGCCCCCGCCGCTCCCCGCCGCCCAGGCCCCCGGGGGAGGAGGAGGAGGAGGAGGAGGAGGAGGAGGAGGAGGAGGAGGAGGAGGGGAGGAGGAGGCCGAGTCCCCCCCCAGCCCCGCAGCGGCCACGCGCGCGCACCCCGCGCACCCCACTTACCCCCGAAGTCGGGTCGTAAGCGGATGTCGTAGCCTTTCAACAGCTTGTCCACGGTCTCCTTCACAAAGGACATGTTCCCGGGGTCGTTCACGCTGGGGTGGGGGTGGGGGGACAGGGAGGAAGGGGAGAGAGAGAGAGCGGGGGAGGGGAGAGGAGGGAGGGGGAGAGGAGGGGGGTGGAGAGCGCGGAGAAGCGGGTCAGGCAGCGGCTCCGCCGCCTGCGCCCCGCCGCGTGCGCGCCGTGCGCCCCGCTCGCCAACCCCGGCTCCCCCCCACCACACACCCCCCCACCGCCCCCCCTCCCCGGCCTCCCTCCCCCAACCCACAGCCCCCAGCTCCCCCCACCCCCCACCCGCGCTTCCTCCCCTACCTCTGGGCGCAGCAAACCACCGCCACCAGCACCGGGGCCGAGAAGATGCCAAAAAGCCTTCCTCCCGCAAAGCCCCACATCCCTCCGCCGCGCCCCGGCACGGGGGAGGGGGCGCCCCGCCGCCGTCGCGACCCGCAGCCCAGCCGGGGCTGCTCCTGCTGCTGCCGCCGCCGCCGCCGCCGCCGCCGCCGCCGCCGCGCTGGCCCCGAGCGGAGGAGGGCGGAGGGGAGGGGGAGGGGGAGGGGAGGAGCGGGAGGGGAGGGCAGGGCCGGGGAGGAGCGGCGGGCGCGGGAGCCAGAGGGAGGGGAGGCGGAGGCCGAGCTGGAGGCGGAGCCCGACGCGCTCCCTCCTCCCCCCTCCCCCCGGCCACCCTCCCCACCCCACTCCCCCTCCCCCCGCCCTCCCCCTACGATCGCCGCCGCCGCCGCCGCCGCCGCCGCGGCCCCGGGCAGCCCCGGCCCTAGGCGCCCTGGGTTGGAGATCGGGAGAAGCCGCGCGCGCGCCGGGACTCCAGGGCTGCCGCAGCAGCCCGCGCCGGGGTGGGACACTGCGGGCGCCCGGGAGCCGCGGCTGCGCCGCGCCCTGGCAAAGCCCACTGCCCCCCCTCCCCAGCCCCGGGGCTCCGATCCGGCCCCCCACCCCCCACCCCAGGCTTCACGATCCTTTTTATGGGGGGGGGGATGGCGGCGAGGGAGGGGACGGGGCGCCCCCCCCATGGCTGTCAGCGGGCGGCGAGGGAAACGCTCCCCCCTGCCCCCCCCACACGCACCCCATTCCCCGCATCCTTCCCCGCAACCCCAGGGCTCTCCACCCGATCGCCGCCAACACGCCGCTCAGCTGCAGAGCCCGGGGGGCCCGGTCCACCCAGCAGCCTCTCAGAGCAGGCTGCAATCACCACCACCCCCAAAAAAGAAAAAGAGCACCCCCTTCTACCCCCTCCTCACCTGCTAGGCTCAGAGCCTCGGGGACCCAGGGTCCAGGAAAGCCAGATGGGCAGCAGGAGCGCCAGGAGCCCAGAGCACATGGCGCCCGCTGCTCCTCCGGCCTAACCTGGGTGGGATCCGCGCTCTTCCCCACATCCACTGAGCCTTCAAACGCCGACGTGGGGATCCCCGCCCCTACCCCACCCCTACCCCACCCCCACCCCCACCCCCGGGCTTGCCAGTCGGACCCACCTCCCAGCCCCTTTTGCATGGCGGCCTGATGATTTATAAAAATACAATCTGATGATTATTATTTTTTTAATCTGTTTCTTAAAAACGATCCCTCCCAACCCTTTACTTCTGAGCACTTCCTAGAGTCCTTCCTGGCTCACCTAACTAAAATAAGCATTCATGATTTTTTTTAAAAAAGAAAAAAAAGAAAGAATCCAGATTCTGCTCATTTTATTATCAGTAAACTAACATTCAAATCAGACCCTGAATTGTCTGTCCATCAGGGGTGGGGGAACTTAGTGCACTTGTGGTTTTCCTGGGGGCCAGTCTAGAGCTGTCCATGGTCCTTAATTTAAAGCTAAGACTCTCAGGACTCTTGTCTTTTGGCTCACACAGAAAGACCACTGGCCATAGCCAAACCAGGGACTGGCACACACCGTGTGTGTGTGTGTGTGTGTGTGTGTGTGTGTCTGTCTGTCTGTCTGTCTGTCTGTCTGTCTGTCTGTCTGTGTCTGTGTGTGTGTCTGTGTAGCCACAGGTTGCTTCAGTGACTATTCCTCGACAAAGTTTCTTTATGCCTCCGATGTCTAATACTGAGAGAGAAGGGAAAAAAAATGGTTACACAATCCTGCCGCAGTCACCCAACAAAACCCACAAATCAAGCTCACTTTTGGGGCCAATGGACTTTCAGGCTGTTCCGGAACTTAATGAACAGTTAAGAATTAGATAACTACTTCCCAGGAGTGACTCTTTACTTATTTTTTTTTTCAACAAAGCATTTTTCCCCCGCCTCTATCATGGAGATTTTATACCGGTAAATCTCTAAATCAAGACTTTTGGCCTCAATTTGGCACTTTTATGTGCATTAATTTTAAATATCTTTGCCATATATGTATATATATATCTATATATCTATAGATATATAGATATCAGCAATTTTATTTTTGGAACAGTAAATGTGACTGCAGAACCTGAAAGGTTTAGGGATAAATATAGCTCCTTAATTATTTTCTGGAAAACTCTATTCACTACAGCTTTGTATTCTGCATCCTACTATTGTGTAAAGGAATGATCTGTAAAATGCAATCTCTATTATCAACACATACACACTCGATTTAGCTTATATCAAAAGTAAAAGACTTGGGTTGGGAAGGTGGCTCAGTGGTAGAGCACTTGCCTTGCATGCATGAGGCCCTGGGTTTGATTCCTCAGCACCACATAAGCAGAAAAAGCTGGAAGTGCTGCTGTGGTTCAGCGATAGAGCTGAAGAGCTGAGGGACAGTGCCCAGGCCCAGAATTCAGGCCCCACAATGGAAAAAAAAATAATAAAATAAAAATAGACTACAAAAAAAAGTAAAAGCTAGTAGATCACAGCTATAATCCTAGCTACTCAGGAGGCTGAGATCTGAGGATCTCCTTTCCAGAAGGAAAATTCATGAGATGCTTACTCCCAAATCACCACCAAAAGAACACCAAGTGGAGCTGTGGCTAATAGCCTTGAAGGGGGGCGGGGGGACAAAACAAAAAAAAACACAAAAAAAACTAAGGTATGAGTTCAGGTCCCAGTACTGGTACACACAAACACACAAGGAAACAAAGATCATAAGGTATTTGAATAAAGCCAATACTGTGCAAGAGCTGTCTCTCCTCCTATTACTCATTTGTCCTAAGACTATTTTAAAAACACGTTGCAAATCACCCAGCGGAGCAACACCTGTCTTCTCAGATCTCACCTCCTGCTCTGGAGTTCCTGGCTTTGTCTACCATGGCTGCTGCACCCAGCACTGCGTGAGCTCCGCTTCAGCTTTACGTGGGACCCAGCCGTCAGGGCTCAGCTCATGCGCGTGTCTAGCATGTAGTAATCCACACGCTCCCAAGGATCTGTGCTGGAATGCCAGAGTCTAGGTACTGAGACGAGCGCGGACATAGCTTGAGTGGATGAGAAAGGCATCGGTTTGAGTGGAAGTTAGAGAGAGAGAGCGTGGAGGGAGAGCCTACTGAGGGTGTGAGCATCCTCAGGAATTGAGGAAGCCACTTCAGTTTGAACTCACAGCCAAAGCAGCAAGAAGAGAATATCCTATAGGAGGTTGAGCTGGTCTGCAGGGGGTGTCAGAGGGTAAGGAGAGTATGTATGCATATAAGATAGAAGATCCCCACCCCTCATGAGAGGGTAAACTCAGTCAGTGTGACAAGACCACACACAGATGGGAGGGCAGGTTGGAGTAAGGAGTTATAGTGCAGGTTGTGTTAAACATGGGCATTCATTAGGTGGTATGGTGAGTTAAGCATCTCTATGGGAGATGAACTGTCAGATAAACAGCCGAAGGAAGGAAGGAAGGAAGGAAGGAAGGAAGGAAGGAAGGAAGGAAGGAAGGAAGGAAGGAAGGAAGGAAGGAGGGAGGGAGGGAGGAAGGGAGGGAGGGAATTAAGGTGTTGCAATGATCCAAAATGGGAAGGAAGAACTTCAACCCACACTGGAGAATGGCCACAAGGAACGGAGGTGACACTGGTGACAGAGGATTGGTTACCTCGTGAACAATGGACCCAATAAGTAAAAGTGAAAGTATTAGAAGTGATGGAGAGTAGATTCTCTCAGGTTAGATGGGTCTTACAAATATAAAGGAGTAGTAATGTCTGTGGTGTTAGAGTATAGTATAGTGAACTAATGAGTTTCCAAGATATACACATAGAAGTACATAAATGTGTGTGTGTGTGTGTGTGTGTGTGTGTGTGTGTGTGTGTGTGTGCAACACAGTACTGTTGTTTGTGGAGGAACTAATTCAGGACTCTTGCAGATGCTATAGCTGCTCAGGTCTTTCAGGTATAAAAGCTTAGTACTTCCATAAAACCTACACCCAAATCTCTGTACACTTCGAATTATCTCTAGATGACTCATAATACAATTTAAATACTGTGAATAGTTGCAATACTGTATTGTTTAGGAAATAATGACAAAGAAAAATGTGTACAAGTGTGCTAATCTACAAATCCAGAACCAGCAGAGGCTGAGGGACAAATATGTACACACACATACACAAACATGCACACACACACTCACACACATTCACCAAAGTTTGACTGTGAGCTTCCCCTTACATACAAACCAAGGCCTGGCTGGGTGTACGTGCACACACACACACACACACACACACACACACACACACGACAATTCTGTATAGAGACTCACACATATATACCAATATCTAACTGTGTACACACACAAATAAAATAAATATGTCTACATACATATACACCAGGTCTGACTGTGCACACACATGCATATACATGCACACATAAACCTATACACATACACCAAATTCTGACTGCGTACAAACATATATACATAAATACTTACCAAGATCTGGTTATACATGAACACACACACATACCAAGGGCTCATTTGTTTAGACACACACACACATACACATACATAAGGGACATGTACAGAGACACACACACCAATACTAACTACACACACTCGCACATTCTCTATTTCTCTCCACCAAGAAGACATAAAACAATGGTACCCCACAGCAATGACCATTCTCTGCACCCAGTTCTTGTCAACTATTATCTACTAAAAAGAGCCAGGAGTTCTGTGACAAATGGAGGATTCTGAAGACAAACAGGGAACATACAAGCTGGAGCACTAAGACAGAGTAGAAAAGTGTTGAGAGATAATGAAGACGTGTGAGTCAGCTTTCTGTCACTGTAACAAACTCCTGAGATAACTGGCTTGTAAGGAAAATAAGGTTATTTTTGCCTTACTGTCCACTGCTCTGAAGCTGTGAGGAGCCTGCATTTCATGGACAGAGCACAGGGCAAAGCAAGGTTGCAACACCCACCAGCTCAGAAACAGGAAGAGAACCGAGTCTCATAAAATACCTCCAATGACCGATTCATCACCCATAAGACCCCACAATCTCCTATTAACGTGTAGAGATCGTCTTGAACATGTGGGCCTTTCAGAAACACGTATCCAAACCATGGCACCTGTCAAATAGATGCATAAATCACCAGGCACTGGTGGCTCACACCTGTATTCCTAGCTACTTGCTAGAGTTAGAGATAACTCAGGATGTTGGGATGTTGTTTAGAAATAAGGAAAACAACTCGAGAGGAACTAGGTGAGGCAAAGGGTGCACCATCGACCCCAAATCTGGCAAAGAAGGCAAGCACTCAGAGCAAATAGGCTGCTCCCTTTTTATCCCTAACCCAGAAGGCCCACCTGTCTGCTCTGATTGGCTGAGCTCAGGTTCACAAGCTGCAAAAGGAGTTGGCTTAATTAACAGGATGTAACTGAACTTCAAGGAGCTTCTACCAGTATGTCTTAAACAAAGTGCTCAGGAAAAGAATGAATGTAATTAAAGTGTAATTAACAAGGATCTAAGCCACCTGGCTAAAGCAAGAACCCTTGAGAAAATCCATTCTCTCAAGATTAACAGAAAGGAAGCCAACTACTTCTCACAGTAGGCTAAGATGTGAAGATCTAGGTTGGAACCTACACCTGGCAGAAAAGTCCATGAGATTCTTATCTCCAGTTAACCAGTAAAAAGCCAAATAAAGAATGCCAGACTTGGGGAAAGAAAAAAAACTTAAGGGACAGCTCCCAGGTCCTGAGTTTAAACCCTAGTACTGTTACACACACACACACACACACACACACACACACACACACACACACACACACACACACACACACACACACACACACACACACACAAAGATATGAAGTCTAGGGCTGGGAAGGTGGCTCACTGGTAGAGTGCTTGCCTTGCATGCATGAGGCCCTGAGTTTGATTCCTCAACACCACATAAGCAGAAAAAGCCAGAAGTGGAGCTGTGGCTCAAGTGGTAGAGCGCTAGCTTTGACCTAAAGAGCTGAGGGACAGTGACCAGGCCCAGAGTTCAGACACCATAACCAATAACAACAACAACAAAAATGAAGTCTAGTGCTAATGTGTTTTGCCTGATTCTGGGGAAAAATCAAATATAAAACTAAGTAATTGGAATAATGAGTTATAACAGAAAAAGTTTGAGATCATAAACATTGGTTTACTTATTTTCATGTTTGATAGTATTTTTTTTTCTTTTTGGTCCGGTCGTGGGCCTGAACTCTGGGCCTGGACGCTGTCCCTCAGCTCTTCAGCTCAAGGTGAGAGCTCTACCACTTGAGCCACAGCGCCACTTCCGGCTTTTTTCTCTTTGCTTATGTGGTGCTGAGGAATCGAACCCAAGGCCTCATGCATGCAAGGCAAGCGCTCTACCACTGAGCCACCTTCCCAGCCCCTCTATTTCTATGTTATTATCAGATTGATTGGGGTTTACAGACTTCACTTTTCCTAAAGTAATAGCAATGATTTCCTCTGCCTTCTTATTTATTTTTAGTGCTAATACTGGGGCTTGAGCTCAGTGCCTGGGTGCTGTCCATTCGCTTTTTCACTCAAATCTAGAGCTCCACCACTGGATTTACAGCTCCACTTCTGGCATTCTTGGTGGTTCATTGGAGATAAGTGTCTGATGGACTTTCCTACCTGGGCTAGCTTTGAATTGTGATCATCAACGCACAGGCTCTTGAGTTGCTAGGATTACAGCTGTGAGCCACCTGTGCCTGGCTTGTTTGCTTTTTTCTTGTTAATTAATTTTTCTCAGAATTTGCACTTATCTGCCTTTATTTCTTTCAGTTGCTAGTATACATTCTCCCACCTCTTTTCCTGTTTAAAGAATGGCCAAAATCTTTTTTTAAATGGTAAAAACAGGCAATCAAAATCTATGAATCTCATTATAGGAGAGTTTATTGCTCCTGCAGTCACAAATGTAGAACAATGTTGATGTACTTAGAATTCCAGAGCAACAACACAAATGAGTTCTGCCTTAAGGGGTTAGAACATTGGAGGGAGTTGCCAAGTGACTTAAGCGGCTCCTTTAAGTTAATAGCCCCAATCATTCTTAGTATTTTTTATGAAGGATAAAAATCTTGAAAATCTTGAAATGTTGACCAGGTGCTGGTGACTCATAACTGTAAGCCTAGCAACTCAGGAGGCTGAAATCCGAGGACCATGGTTTAAAGCCAAACGGGACAGGAAAGTCTATTAGATTCTTAACCATCAGAAAAACAGAAGTGGAACTGTGGCTCATGGGATAGAGGGCTAGCTAGCTTTGAGCACAAAAGCTCAGGGAAAGCGTCCATGACAAAAAGAAAGAAAGGAAGGAAGGAAGGAAGGAAGGAAGGAAGGAAGGAAGGAAGGAAGGAAGGAAGGAAGGAAGGAAAGGAAAGGAAAGAAGGAAAGGAAAGGAAGGAAAGGAAGGAAGGAAGGAAAGGAAAGGAAGGAAAGGAAGGAAGGAAGGAAGGAAGGAAGGAAGGAAGGAAGGAAGGAAGGAAGGAAGGAGAGAGGAAGAGAAAAATTTTGGTGCATTTTTGTCCCAAAACTCTGAATCTCACTGAAATGCTGTTTTATCTACTTGTCCCTTAATTATATTCTAGAAGAGAAAGTAAGGCATTTGTTTTATTACTGCCCAATGAGAGGGAAAATCTAGATTTTTTTTTTCCTCCCATGATTTTCACTGACACCAGGGCAAGGAAAGACCCCTTCCTAGTGAAAGGGGAAGCTGCTCTCCTGAGAGGAGGCCCTGATGTTTCCCTGGGGTGGGGGCTATCCCCTCAGGAGGACTACACCAGCCCTGGGGGAGTGGGGTGCTCCTTCCCTATGTATGAATGGGAACTAGAGCTAGGATTCCAGGCATGAGTCCACAGCACCTGGGCATAGCCAGCCCTCTTCCGCTCCTTACCCTTGGAGACTGAATTCCCTTTACAGTACCAGGAGCCGAGCCGGGGTGTTGGCCTAGCCAGAGATAGAGGGATTGGGGAAGGGCCACAGGGCAAGAGATATTTGGCTGAGGAGGAGCTGTTATTGAACGAAAGTTGGTTTGTTTGTTTGTTTTTCCTTGCTATGCTGTGCCTTCACCTCTTCTTTGGCCAGAAAGGTCAGACTTTTCTTGCTGCTTTTACTTCATTTATTTATTTTTGGTTTGTTCCTGCCGGCATTTTCAGACTTCTGGCTTCTTCTAAGATACATGAGATAGAAAGAAAGTTCGGGTAACTCCTTGCGGTGTCATGCCTGAGATCCTTGATCCAGAGCCTTTTATTTTTCTCTACTTGTCAGTATCTTCTGGTGTGTGTGTGTGTGTGTGTGTGAGAGAGAGAGAGAGAGAGAGAGAGAGAGAGAGAGAGAGAGAGAGAGAGAGAGAGAGAGAGAGAGAGAGAGAGAGAGTGTAATTCTAGTTCTTTTAGCTATACTTAAGAGAAACAGGAAGTGATGTATTGGTTGCAGCTTAAATAATACATTTCCCTCCCTCCCTTCTTCTTCCAATGCCGTATTTAAAAATAGTTGTCATTTTTGCTAGCACAGAAAAGAGCAAAATAAATAAATAAATAATACGTGCTCATATTTCATCTTCCATTTTTAACCCTTAGGCCCATTAACAAATTTCATTATGTTCTTCTCACTTTCCTGAAATAAGCCATAATGGTCCATATGATATTACTTTGTTTTAATGTTATGCCTCCTATTGCAATACACTTTGCAGTATTACTGATTTTAAAGACACCAACTGGTTAGAATTACCGCCACGGTTAATGGTGTCTTGGCAAGCATATCTTATACCATTCTTTTCTGCTCATTTGATTTCAAACCCCTTTTCAGTGAGAATCTGCAAGTGATTATCTGTCTTATTTTCATTGATTTGAAATTGTTATTTGTTTTGTCTTGATTGTGGAATGTCAGTCAGCTAAACAGAGAATTTTAGGTTTGGTCAGTTCATTATTTTCAGGCTTCCTTCTAGCTGTTGTGAAAACTGATGCCAACCTAATTATTCTTTCACTTGGGTCATTTCTTGGATTTCTTTCCCTTCATCCTATTTAGAGTTTTTCTGGGTCTGATGCAAATGTGCTTCATCTCTGTCTTTGCCTTTTCAATTTCTTTTTGTGGTGAGGGTTTTGCATCTTTACCATGGCAAGTCTACCTAAGGATTGTCTGATCCTTCTTGCTTCAAGTCATGCATAATAAATTCTAGAAAACAGATCACTTCCATTTACTTCTTTGCACAGCCCAAGCAAGAAAGTTCATGAGACAATTATCTCCACTTAGGCAGCAAAAAAGCCAGAAGTTGAGCTGTGGCTCAAGTGGTAGAGCACCAGCCTTGAGCAAAGAGCTCAAGTTCAAGCACCAATACTCCAATTCTGGCACAAGAAAGAAAGAAAGAAAAGAAGGAAAGAAAAGAAGGAAAGAAAGAAAGAAAGAAAGAAAGAAAGAAAGAAAGAAAGAAAGAAAGAAAGAAAGAAAGAAAGAAAGAAAGAAAGAAAGAAAGGAAGGAAGGAAGGAAGGAAGGAAGGGAGAGAAAGAGTGAAAGAGAGAGAGAAAGTCCCCTTTCTACAAGCATGTCATATTATTAATCAGTACATTATTCCATTTCCAAGGAAAGAGGTTATTAGTAGAGTTTGATTCATATGTATCTTCTGAGTAACTTTTCATTGACATTTGTCTTTGTCTTATTTTGTGTTTTAATTTAGCATTGCATAGCTTACTTTCACCTCTTAGCATATTATTTTAAATGTTTCGGGGATTTTTTTAGAGTCTACAGAATGTATTTTAACTACTATAATTTGATCAACAAGTAGCACCACACTGCCAAATATATATATATATATATATATATATATATATATATATATATATACATACATACATACATACATACATACATACATACATACATACATACAGGTACCTTCTACATGAATATTTTGTTTCCTTGTGATTTTAGTGTCATTTATTTCCTATTCTCAAATCATTGAATTCATTGTGACTATTACTCCTTCCAGGAAATAATTAGCTCCTCAGTTTGAGGGGGAAAAAAGGGTTTTACATTAATGTATAACCTCTCTTATCTATCTTCTTTTCACTCTAAATGTCTGCCCTATGTAATTTTTCTTTGCTTGGTGAACATTCCACACTTTGAATGAGGTTTTACATTGTAGCCTGTTCTTCATAAATCTCCTCCATTTTTCTTGGCCTCACAAGTATTTTTCTTTTGCATGTGGATAATAGAATTGGAGATTGAATTTTTTCTGTGGCTGTTGTTAAACTTATGAGCTATGTCACCCCTCTCTCTTCTGGCTTGCATTGTTCCTGGTCAAATATTCACTGCAGCTCTTCCTCTGTTCTTGTGTAGATAATCTTTACCTTTGCCCATCTGATGTATTCTGAGATTGTTTTAAACTTGTTTTGGGTTTATTAGAATTGGAATGTGCTATCTTTGGTGTAACTGGCTGCTGGTATGAAGTGATTGTGTTTTGGTATTTATTGTTGGCTATGTTTTCATATCTACACTCTTGGATGTTGGCTAAGCAGTCTGGCTCTGTTGTTTTAGAATTAAGACCTTAGAAATTGGGATTCCTGCAAGAAATACCATGCCAGAAGTAAACTGTCCACTCAAAAAAAATCCTGCTAAGCACCAGTGGCTCACACCTATAATCCTTGCTACTCAAGAGGCTGAGATCTGAGGATCGTGGTTCAAAGCCAGCCTTGGCTTTGAGACTCTTATCACCAATGAACCACCAGAAAACCGGAAGTGGGGCTATAGCTCAAAGTGGTCAAGCACTAGCCTTGAGCAAGAGAGCTCTGGGACAGTGCTGAAGCCCTGAGTTCAAGCCCCACAACTGCAAAAGAAAAAGAAAAAGAAAAAGAAAAAATGCTGCTGCCAGGAAAAAGACTTATCTCTCAGTAAGAAAAACTATTGCTACTTCTGGGAACAGGCACCCACAGCTAAAAATCTACATAAGCTTATTTGTGTGTATAAGTTGTAAGCCTGATATAGACAAGACAGAGAAACACGAAGACATTCTCTGTCCCTGGTTTTGGCCAAAATTATAAATGGATACATTTCCCATTTGTATGTGTATTATGTCTTTTTCTCTTAATGTGTGAGAGTTTGAATGCAGAGCCAGACTTCAGGGACTAAGGCTTTCTGCTACAGAGTTTGGCACCTAGGAACTGTCTCTGGTGGCATTTTGGAGGGATATTATATATTCCTATAATAATGTATTATATATATTACAAGTGTAATATATCCAACCAGGATGTGATTGATTCTAAACCATTACTTTCATCTTGTTCTCTTGTTTCCTTGGGATTACATTTTCAAAGTGGCCTTGTGAGATCAAGTTCAAATACTGTGACTCTTGCTGAGGTCTCCAAGAAGTATTGATTAATGCCAGAAGAAGCAGTTAAAGAAGGTAGCTTCTCTCCCTCAGATACCAGTGTACTTATGTTTTGTTCTCATACTGGGAGAAAAAGAAAAAAAAGATCTCTTTTTTCCTCACTGGGCTATAACCCACATATTGCTGATGACATATAACTATAATTTCACTTTGTTTTTCATGATTATATTGTGTGCTTATTTGTTCATGTAGTTAGTTGGTTAGTTATACATTTATTTGTCAGTCGCAGGGCTTGAACTCAGGGCCTGGGTGCTGTCCCTAAGTTCTTTTGCTCAAAGCTAGTGCTCTACCACTTGGAGCCACAGCTCCACTTCCGGTTTTCTGGTGGTTCACTGGAGCTAACGGTCTCATGGGGACTTTTCTACCCAGTCTGACTTCAAAACATGATCCTCAGATTTCAGCCACCTGAGTGGCTAGGATTACAAGAGTGAGCCACCAGTACCCAGCCTGTAGTCATTAATATTCATGGCCACTACCATAAATACTTCTCTGTGTGTTGTTCTACTTTTATTTCATTTTTGTGAATTTGTTATTCATACATCCTGGCTCTATGGATGTGTCTGGATTTCTTCTCAGTGACTTGCAAGCATCTTTTCAGGACAATTCAGTCTTGCTCAGGAAGACTTGAGATTGTTTCTGGGACTGATGGCTGGCTGTCACACATGGTCTGGAGCCCACATGTCCCGCATAGAGTCTGTGCATCTCACCCCACACCACCCTATGCAGCTTGCAAAAAGGAGAAGGGAATGGGGGATCCAGGAGACTACATTTACATATATGGTGCATGAGCGGACACTGAGACTTACAGGGGAGGAAGTAGGCACTCTAGCAATTCCTGAGTGCTCCAATCTCTTCACCCAGTCTCTCAGTTATGGCTTTCCCTCTGGTGCTTGTTTAAATAGTTATATCCACATTCGCCTGGAGAAAAGTACAGGTTAGCATTTCACACTTCCATGCCATGAATCTTGTCTCTCTTAATATACTCATGGCTCCATCCTTGTCACGTGACCATTCTGTTTCTTGGTCTGTTACTCACAATTTGAGTTACATGTTTTTTTAAAATATTTGGGTAGCTGGGCACTGTGGCTCATGCCTGGAATCTTAACTACTCAGGAGGCTGAGAGCTGAGGACTGTGGTTCAAAGCCAGCCTGGGCAAGACAGTTCCTGAAACTCTTATCTCCAATGAACCACCAGAAAACCAGAAATGGTGCTGGGGCTCAAAGTGGTAGAGCTTTAGCCTTGAGCAAAAGGAGCTCATGGACAGATCCCAGGCCCTGAGTTCAAGCCCTCCCCCAAAACCAGATGATTTATATAGATTTTTTTCCAAGACCAGTAGTTGCTTAACAATTACAAAATATGTGGGCATCCTAGAAATGAGTCATATGTAACATGCTCTCACAACAAGGTTCTGATTCTTATTTTACCTCTCTGCTTATGTTAATAGGGTACTCAAAATGTAAATAATGAAAAATAAGCAGTAATGCAAAGAAAAGTTGAAAAGCCTAGAACATTATTATAGATATACATGTAGCTCTCTCTGATACATAAAAATGTAAAAGCTTTGAATAACAAATTTACATATTTTTGTAGGAAATAACCCAGTACAATTTTATATGTAGGACTATCCAAAAGAAGTTTGAAAATATTCATGGACAAATTGAAGGCTCTGCATGTATACTACACAAAAAGAAACATTTCCTTTTTTCCCTACCCAGAACCAAGGCATGAACTCAGGTCCTCAAGCTTGTTCTACTTTCTGGTGCTCTACCACTTGAGCCACACCTCCAGCCCTGCTTTTAGCTGTTTATCTTGGAGATGGAGTCTCCCAGACTTTTCCTCCTGGGATGGCTTTGACCCTTGATCCTCCAGGTTTCAGTCCCGTGGGTAGCTCGATTTAGAGCCATCTGACATATGTGTTTGGGTACCGGGGCTTGAACTTGGCTTGGGTGCTGTCCCTGAACTTGTTCACTCAAGGCTGACACTCTACCACTTGAGCCACTTGAACTTCACTTTCGTGATTAATTGGGGATAAGAATCCCTCACATTTGTCTGCCTAGGCTGGCTTCGAACCAGGATCTCAACCTCATGAGTAGCTAGGATTACAGGAGTGAACCACCGTACCTAGCATCCATGCAAATATTTGTCCCTCCAGGTCTGTTTTCACAGACCTGTAGATAGCCATTTTGTGAAATGCACCTTTATGTTATCTTTATTTCTCTATACCCTCTGTTAAAATTTTGATCTTCTCCCCAAGGGGGTTCTCAATTTCTTAGTAATGATTTATTCCTTAGCCGTCAAACATACTCCCAACAAAGCTTGAGGTTTTTTTGTTTTGTTTTTTGCATTACCCAAAACTGTAGCTTTTCTTAAAAATTAAAATTCCTAAGTAGTTGTTTGGCAATTCAAGTTTGCTGGAGCTCGCCTCTTTGAGTTTGAACCCCAGCATTGCTACTGCGAACGTGTGACCTTCACCTTGAGCAATAGCTTCGTAAAAGCTTCAATTCTTCATCTGATGTTCCTTTATCTTTCGTCTGTTCCCGTCATCTTATTGTACAGAGTTCTGTGTCACATTGCATGGGAAGCGGGGAAAGGAGGCTGATTGCAGCTAGGCAGTCAGAGGGAGAAAATGGCGACTGGCCCAGGATGGGGAACGATGGTTCAGCCCACATCACCTTGCTAGGTGGAGGGTTCCAGCATTGATGGATGCGCTTTAAGGACAAGCAAGCTGCAAGGCAGAAAGTGAGCCCTCCAACTTCCCCCCTCATGCTCCAAGGTGGAGGTGATCCAATCAGAAGGGGCTGTGCTTCAGAGGAGGGCAGGATCCAATCAGAAAAGCCCTTCAGCATCGTATGGCCACTGCTTAGCCAATCAGACCAAATATACACTCTTTTAATAGGGCGGGGACAAGGGACCCAATACCTGGTCCAGATATCCAACAAGAAATTCTCTTCTCGGAGAGTCTGCTCCCAATAGAGATTGTTTTCCTTCCTTCTTTCTTTCCTTCCTTCCTTCTTTCTCTCCTTCCTTCCTTCTTTCTCTCCTTCCTTCCCTCCTTCCATCTCTCCTTCCTTCCTTTTCTCCTTTCCTTCCTTCCTTCGTTCTTTCCTTTCTTCTTTCCTTCCTTTCTTTCCTTCCTTCCTTCCTTCCTTCCTTTCTTCCCTTCCTTTCTTCCTTTCTTCCTTTCCCCTTCCCTCCTTCCTTCCTTTTCACTTCTAAATAAACGTACTCTGATTAAATGCTTTCCTACCTTTTTGTTCTTTAATTGGCAGAGAAAGAGAACCTGCCCCTAGACAGTATCACGTACGGGGCTTGGAAATAAAGACACTCAGAACAAGTTCAGGATCTATTTGATTTCACTCACTGGAAACAAGATTGATTGTCTTTGTATCCTACTTCAGTTCAAAGCTGCTCGTTAAACCATTCTGCTTATGGGGCTTAGTTAAGCTCCTCTGAAATTGGATTTTGTCCTGGGGGAATCCAGTTCCGCAATCTCCTCCTGAGGAACTTGGCAAGCACTGTTCTCTTTGCCTGTTGTCAGTTTCAGCCCAAGCCCTGACCTTGGTTGCCCTTGCAATGGCATTCTCCTACCTGCAGTGCTGTCAGACTCCTGGTACCCAGCTTTCTTTGTCTAAGGCGGTGGTTTCTGCAGGAAGTCAGCATCGTGTGTGTGTGTGTGTGTGTGTGTGTGTGTGTGTGTGTGTATGTGTGTGTGCTGGTACTGAGGCTTGAACTCAGGGCCTGAGCCCTGCTTCTTTACCTTTAGCTTATTTTGCTCAAGATTGGCACTCTACCACTTGAGCCACAGCTCCACTTCTGGCTTTTTGGAGGTTAATTGGAGATAAGAGTCTCATAGATGTTCCTGCCCAGGCTGCCTTCAAATGGAGATCCTCAGATCTCAGCCTCCTGAGTAGCTAGGATGATAGGCGTGAGTCACCAGTGTCTGGCAAACTACTTTGAACTTTAAAAGGAAAACAGAAAACAAAAAACCCTCATTTGCCTGAATGTTTTTATAAAGGGCAGAATGTACAATTTCTCTGTGTTAAAATATTAGTTTTTGTTAATACGTGAAATTTAAAACATGATCAGCAGTTGCTGGGTGCCAGGTGGCTCACACCTGTCACCCTAGCTACTCAGGAGACTGACATCTGAGGATCATGGTTCAAAGCCAGCCCAGACAGAAAAAAAAATCCATGAGACTCTTATCTCCAATGAACTACCCAAAAGCCAAAAGAAGTGGAGATGCGGCTCACGTGATAGAGAGCCAGTCTGGAACTAAAAAGCCAAATGGAAGAGGAAGGCCCTGACTTCGAGTTCCAGTAGGGGCATAAAACCAAAATGCTCAGTGGAGATCCTTCCTTCCTCCATCTACTTCCAGAATGGTAACTCGTGTGTGTACAGTGGTCTCTGCTGTCCCTCAGAAAGCTCTAGGGAGCATGCTCTGGGTTCACAGTGATCCTGTCTGAGGAGTCTCTAGGACATAAAGTGAAGAGTTCATAAGCACTTGTCACTCATGGGTTCAACCCAGCCAAGATGCAAGTTGAGGCTTCAGCACCCATGAGATTTGACCCTCAACAGCAATGCCGGAAAGGGAAACTGAGCTCTCAGCAAGTTTAGAGGCCAGGATATTTCAGCAACAGGGCTCTGGGATGGTCTGGAATCAAGCCCAAGAACATTAAAATTCTGCAAGCAAGCATCAACAAGACAGACCGGGGTGAAATCTGCCTCTTACCAAGCATTTTCCACGTAATTCCATCAATGGAAGGTGTGGCGTTGGACAAGATTTTACTGTTTCTTTAATTTCTCATCTCTAATTACATATACAAAAGAAACAACAGATACCTTACACATCCCTCTTCACTGGAGAGAGTACACACAGTGCATCATTTCAATAGAGAAACAAATTTCTAGCATATCCATGATTCTTTAAAAAAAAGAAAAAAGAAACAAAAAATTACATGCTGGGTATCTTAATTTAACTGGAACCAAATGGATTACAGTTATTCAAATTCCAAATCAATAAAAAAAAAAAGAGGGAGGGAGACTTTGGTATCTAGACATATAAATCATTCAGTACAAGACTTTCAGTATCCAAAATATCACAATCTAGCTTTCAATTGGCAGCTATGATTGACTAGCTCTCAAGACAACCAATCCTCCCACTTAGAACAAGCAAAAGCAAATATAAAAATAGAACGATAATGTATTTATGGAGGTGTTTGAGTTTTGTTCAGGTAGCCAGGACAAAATCCTGAAAAGAAGAGACAAACTCATGGTGGATGTCACGTCTTGCGCTGGATTTTGCTCTGCCTGCCAGCCTTGTCTTGTGTTGGGCAAGGTTTCTGATTGTGTGTCTATGCAGTGTTAAAACTCAGGGAGCTTTGGAAACTTGACAAGGTTGCTTAACATGTAGCAGGCTATACATCTGGTGAAGATGGGGTTGATCAACACTGCTTTATACCCATAGCTGACTTTAGAATTTGGTAGAAAAATCCATCAGCTAGGCATAGGTGACTTAATGAGCCTGTAGTCCTAGCTAGCTACTCATGGGGTTGAAACCTGAGGTTAACAGGTTCAAAAGCCAGCTCAGGCAGGAAAGTCCAAGAGACTCCGATCTCCAATTGATTGCCAACAAGCTGGAAGTGGAGCTGTTGTTCAAATGGTAGAGCACAAAATCTCAGGAACAGCTCCCAAGCCCTGAATTCAAGTTCAATCACCTTAGAAGGCTGAACAGGACAACACAGATCTGAGATTTCTTTTTCTTTTTTGGCAGTAGTGGGGATTGAACTCACACCACCCCTGTGCTTCTAAGGCAGGCATTCTACCACTTACACCACGACTCCAGCCCTCAGAAACTTATCTTTGTTCAAAATTATACGGTATTACAAGATCTGGAACCAATTAAAAACCAATAAAAATGTAACCATTGTCACCAGGTATCTATCAGAGTTATCAGGTGCAGACTACAGCAACACTTTGCTGAGCATGAGAAGTAAATGGAAATTGTACAACTGAAGAAGACAATGGTAAATTTAAGGCAGGCAAACAAAAGAGGGTTCATATTTGCTAGGACCACCCAAAGACCAATCCATAAATCCATCCTGCCGAAGGAATGTTCTAAGAAGCCTCCTCCCCTCCCCCAACAAAACCCCTGCTCCAAGGTTCTGATATGATTATGCCTGCCCCTTCTGCAGTCAGCTTTATGGGTGTTGCATCCTGGTAATCTGGATGCTTATCCAATGACATAGAACATCACACAAAGACACGTGCACAGGAGAGGAGGGGTATGTTTTGACATGACCTTTGGGGGGGGGAGGGGAATCCTAATTAAGACTTCATGTGCTGGGTGCTAGTGGCTCATGCCTGTAATCCTAGCTAGTCAGGAGGCTGAGATCTGAGGATCAAGGTTCTGAGTCACCCTGGGCAGGAAAGTTTATGAGAGTATCATCTCCAATAAACCACCAGAAAACCAGAAGTGGGGCTCTGGCTCAAAGTGGTAGCTTTGAGCAAAAGAGCTCAGGGACAGCACCCAGACCCTGAGTTCAAGCCCCATGACCAACAAAAAATAATGAAAGAAGAAGAAGAAAAGAAGAAGATGAAGAAGGAGACGAAGAAAGAGAAGAAGAAGAAGAAGGAGAAGGAGGAAGAGGAGGAGGAGGAGGAGGAGGAGAAAGAGGAAAAAGAGGAGAAAGAGGAGGAGGAGAAAGAGGAGGAGGAGGAGGGGGAGGGAGCAGCAGCAGTAACAGCAACAAAAGTTCTTTAAATGACAAAATGCAGTTATCACAGGCTTACCTGGTTTCATAAATGGCATAAAGTTTTCCATGTTCTTTGACTGCATTCCTGAAAATAAAAAAGAATATAATATAAACTTCTAAATCATTGCTAAGGCCTAAAATTCCTTTATTGAACCTGTTCTCAAATTGAGTCTATTTGATAAAGCTTTTGTGAAATCCAAGAAAAAATAAGAAATGTGAACACAATTTTTAAAATAATATACATAACTTTAGATCAGCGTAGATTGTTGTTTCTGCTCTAATAGTACCTAATATGATATTAAACCACTGGTTAAATTCTAAAAGAAAAGAAATGGATATAATAGAAAATTATTTGAGAGCAGTCTTATTGGGCAAAAAGCTTCACAGAAGAAATGTTTTAAGTTGAAATCTGAGTCATGGAAGAAGTTAAACATGAGATTTGCATGAAATCAGAGGCAATACAAAGTTTGTGATTCTTACAGTGACAACAAGCAACAGTTTAGAAAACAAAAAAAAAATCATTGTGGTGCCTTGTAATTCTAGCTACTCCAAAAACTGAGACACAAGGAGCATAGTTCAAAGCCATCTCAGGTATTTTAAATCCAAGAAACTCTTATCTCTAAGTAACCACCAAAATGCCAGAAGTGGAGCAGTGGTTCAAGTGGTACAACTCCAGACTTGAATGAAAAAGCTAATCGAGATTGGGCTCTAATAGCTTACACCTGCAATTATCAATTCAGGAAGTGGAGATCTGAGGATCCCAGTTCAAAGCTAGCTCTCACAGGAAAAAAATCAGAGAGTTTCTTATGTCTCAGTTCACCAGCAAAAAAGCCAGAAGTAGAGCTGTGGTTCAAGTGGTAGAACACCAACCTTGAGTGAAAAAACTAAGGGACAGTGCCCAGGCCCTAAGTTCAGGCCCTAGAACAGGTACAAAAGAAAAACAGATTAAAATGTAATGTCAAGTGGAATAACATAAATGATCAGACAAACCTATAGATGGCTAGAAAGGATAACCAAAAATAAAAGTTGAAAGAGAAGAATGAAAATAATAGAACTATATGCAAACAATATGACCAATTTAAAAAGATGAGAGTAGATTCATTTCACAGCATTACCTACAGGACGCTTAAGTTTATTCATTTCATCCATTCATTCACTCATCCATCCACTCATTCATTCATTCGGATGTTAGGAATTTAGCTGAGAGTGTCACACCTTCTGTGCAAGTATTCTATCACTGTCCTGAGTCCTCAGCTTTAGAAAGCTAGCTTTAAAGATGAAGACACAAATTAATTTGAAGTCAAAGGATGGAGGAAGGATTATTATACAGATTTTAAAAATCCTAATTAAAAATTCATATGCTGGGTGCCAGTGGCTCACACCTGTTATCCTAGCTACTCTGGAGGCTGAGATCTGAGGATTGTGGTTCAAAGCTAGCCCAGGCAGGAAAGTCCACAAAAACTTAGGGACAGGACCCAGGTCCTGAGTTCAAGCCCCATGATGGACCAAAAAGAAAAAAAAAGAAAGAAAGAAAAGAAAAGAAACAAGAGTCCAGTGCCTATATATATAATCCCCTCTCTTCTTCTCAATGTGACAGAGCTTTATAAAATGGCTCTGAACAACTCATTTTAATTTTAGGATTTTTGAATCAGGCTAATACTTTTTCTAGGGCTATCCATTACTATAGGTCGTTGTGAAGTTAATTAATTTCCTGTAATTGCTTTTTACCAAGACCTCCAGTGAAAAGACTTTCCAGAGTTTTGATTCTTGAGTTAGGTCCAATAAAAACAACAGTTTTTGCAATGGCTAGTACATTCATCTAGGGGACCGTGAGACAAGCCAAAAATAACATTTCTCTGGAAAGGAGCCTGTGAAGGAGTTCAAACTCCACTCTACTTTCTCCAATTATTGCCAGACTGTTTGCATTGTAGGGTACCACAGCACAGGCAAAGCTAGGGAAGAAGCTAAAGTCCACCTAACCTACTGTTCTTAGCAATAGTCTTATTTATCTTCAGTAAATGCTCACTGAATTGCTTCATGATCTTGGTTAATTTCCGGAGTTCAAAACTCTGATTCTTACCATTTTCCTGTTTGTTTTTGTTTGTTTGTTTGTCTATTGTGAAAATACCGTATGGAGGGGTTACAATTACATGAGCAAGATAATGAATACATTTCTTTTTTTTTTTTTTTCTGCTTATGTGGTGCTGAGGAATTGAACCCAGGACCTCATGCATACAAAGCAAGCGCTCTACCACTGAGCCACCTTCCAAGCCCATGAGTACATTTCTTATCAAGCATTGTTGCCTCCTCCTTTGTTTCCCCTTCCCATCCCTTCCTATTCCTCCCCTCTCCTCTCTCCCCACCAAAGTTGTAAAGTTTGTTTCTCAACATAATGACTTGTACATCTCATTGTTGCAATGGGTACACCTGTATCCCTATTTAAACGATTTGTTTTTTCCTCTTCCCCTCCACAAATTATACCAACATCAAATACAGTGAAAGCAGGGGTTATACCATGGGGGAGGGACATACAAAGCAACAAAGAAATCATCTTATAAATATGTCAGAAACAATTATATGAAAGAAAAACATTTGAATACTTATCCTGGGGTTCATTTCACCTAACATCAACTTATCTGACCTTTTCTACTTGTCTCAGACATATACTAGTTATTGCAAATAAGGGAAACCATGGGACCTATGTTTCTTTGGGCCTGGCTTACTTCACTTAATATAATTTTTTCCAAGTCTTTCCATTTCTTAACAAATGGGGCAATGTCATTCTTTCTGGTGGAGGCATAGAATTCCATTGGGTGTAAATATCACATTTTCTCGATCCATTCATCTACTGAGGGGCATCTGGGTTGGTTCCATATCTTAGCTATGGTAAATAATGCTGCAATAAACATGGTTGTGCTGTTAGCTTTAGCATGGTCTTGTTTGTGATCATTCAGGTAAATGCCCAAAAGTGGGATTGCTGGGTCATAGGGGTGGGTTGTTTTATATATATATATATATATATATAGAAAAAAGACTCTTGGGAGATTCTCACTCTTCTGTTTTCACTAAGGCCATCCCGAATGATTTTTTTAAATTAAATTTTATTAATTGTCATATTTCATGGGTTTGTTCATTTTATCCTGTTATACATTATTCTAATAAATTGCAGGAAAAGGTTTCCATTCAGTGTGTCAGGCTAGAAGTACAATCTTGATTAGTATCACCCCTTCCATCCTTCTCCCTCCATCTCCCCCAACCCATCCCCTCAATTTTCCTAGTTCTGGTTTCACTTGTGGACATTAGAAGTGCAGTCTCCCATCCAATAGATATTTGCGGATGATGCTGGAGCTGTTTCATGAGTGAATGAAGACACTTTGGACCAATGACTCAGGAGCATTGCATATTTGTTAAGTAAGTTTTCATCGGCTCCCAAACCTTGTTCAAAAATAATGAGAGCGGAATTGTGTTAAGTGAGGTAAGCCATGCTCAGAGAGATGAACAACACATGTTGTCTCTCATATGTGGAAGCTAGATGTTAAATACATCTGGACGTGATAACGTATGCAGGACTTCAGAAAAGCTCACCCTTAGGGAAGGAATGCAAAGGCATAACGTCTCTGAACATTTAAAATACTCTATCAAAACCAACTCCAGGAAATGGAAACATGAGTTTCCTTGTTAATGTTGTTGGTGATGGTGGTGGTTTGGTTTTGCTTAGTTATTTTTTTCTTTTGGGGGAAAGTAAAGGAGGGTTGCACAAAGGGAGGGAGGAAGGGTAAACAAATGCAGACATGCTATTCAGTATACACAATGTGGAAAACAAACTATGTAACGTGTGGGCAGGACTGGGAGGAGGGAAAGGAAAGGGTGACATTGTCAAAAAAAAAAAAGAAATATACTCATTAACTGACATGAAATGGTATCTCCTCTGTATAACACCTTAATAATTACAGTAAAATTATACATATATATTTATTATTGATTGATTGATTTTGGTTGGTCATGAGCTTGACCTCAGGACCAAGGCTTTATCCTTGAGTTCTTTTACTCAAGGCTAAAGCTCTACCACTTTGAGCCACAGTGTCACTTCCAGTTTTCTGGTGGTTGATTGGAGATAAGAGTCTCACAGATTTTCTTGCCAAGGCTGACTTTGAACCTCTATCCTCAGATCTCAGCTTCCTGAGTAACTAAGATTACAGGTGTAAGCCATTAAGTGCCAGGATCAATAAAATTATTTTGGAAAATGCACAAGAAGAAGAAGAAGAAGAAGAAGAAGAAGAAGAAGAAGGAGGAGGAGGAGGAGGAGGAGGAGGAGGAGGAGGAGGAGGAGGAGGAGGAGGAGGAGGAGGAGGAGGAGGAGGAGGAGGAGGAGGAGGAGGAGGAGGAGGAGGAGGAGGAGGGGGAGGAGGAGGAGGAGGAGGAGGAGGAGGAGGAGAAGGAGGAGGAGGAGGAGGAGAAGAAGGAGGAGAAGAAGGAGAAGAAGAAGAAGAAGAAGAAGAAGAAGAAGAAGAAGAAGAAGAAGAAGAAGAAGAAGAAGAAGAAGAAGAAGAAGAAGAAGAAGAAGAAGAAGAGGAGGAAGAGGAGGAAGAGGAGGAAGAGGAGGAAGAGGAGGAAGAGGAGGAAGAGGAGGAGGAGGAGGAGGAGGAGGAGGAGGAGGAGGAGGAGGAGGAGGAAGAGGAAGAAGAAGAATGGGCTATTGATTTAGGTTTCGTGGATGTGATTACAAACTTGTGGGAAGAAGACACAGAATGAGGTTCTCCAGCAAAGACTTCTGGGTATGACGGAGGACAGAGGCACACTCCATATTAAGAAAAGGTGTAGGCTGGGAATGTGGCATGGTGGTAGAGTGCTAGCCTAGCATGCATGAAGTCCTGGGATCAATTCCTAAGTACCACATAAACAGAAAAAGCCAGAAGTAGCACAGTGGCTTGAGTGGTAGAGCACTTCCTTGAGCAAAAGAAGCTCAGGGACAGTGCCCAGGCCCTGAGTTTAAGCTCCAAGACTGGGAAAGCAAACAAAGAAGGAAGGAAGGAAGGAAAGGTGATACATTAGACTGTCAGGATTGAACATTTTTTGCAAACCTTATTTTGCCAACGTCCCAGAAGGAGGGCTAAAAGAGACAGAATATGGAGTGGAAAGATGGATTTTTACATCACATGCCCAAATGGGTTTGAATATCTCAAATGAAGAACTCTCCAAGCTCAACAGTAAAACAAAAGAAAACAAAACAAAATTTCCCATAGCCCAGTTATAATATAGGAATCACACATTAATATTTCACTCAACTATCGACTGAGCACCAGCTCAAGATCATTAGGTACAGGGAAAGCTTAAACTGGACCTACAGTGAAATAGCACACCTTTATCAGAGTGGCCAAAGCAAACATCAGACTGTATCAATCGCTGGAAAGGATGGAGATATTCAAGCACAGGCTTGCTTGGCTCATTTGCTGGTGGAAATGTAGTGAAATTCAGCCAAGTAAACATTCTGGTAGTTTCTACAAAATGAAAACATGAAAATGCCACACAACCTAGGAATCACGCTTCGAGTCATTTATTGCAGATGAAGGAAAAACCCACGTCCAGACAATGTTTATAGCAGATTTTGTTCTTAGTGGCAAAGACGAAATGGCCCTGATATCCTTCAATACACGGATGTTTGTGCAGACTTTTGGTTAATCCATGCCAGGAATTACTGTCACAGGAAATGACAAAAGTACTGATGCTACCAGATACTGAAAAAAAAAAATCCTGTCCAGTTATGCTGAAAAACCAGTAGATACGCATTTTAGCGAGGAATTGATTGGATTTATTGTAGAACATGGAACCATTTTGGTTGGTCCATACAAAGAACAAAAGTGATAAAGCAATAAAAAAATCCACAGAAGCAATATGTAATGGAGTTGGATAAATTTTAAGTCTACCTTGGTGTTGGTGGCTCACACCTGTTATCCAAGCTACTCAGGAGGCTGAGATCTGAAGCTCAAGGTTTGAAGCCAGACTATGTAGGAAAGTGTGCGAGACTCTTAAGAGCAAAAAGCTGGAATTGGAGCTGTGGGCTCAAGTGGTAGAGCGCCAGTCTTGAGTGAAAAATTCTAAGCAACAAGAGTAAGGCTCTGCATGTACACGCTAAGACCAGCACAAAAATACTTAAAAGGTCCAAATTTTATATTATCATGGTCAAAATACAGAACAAGAAGGTAGTATTCCCAAGAACCAAGGAGAAAACAATGCAATTATCAATATAAAGCATCCTGATTCTATATCAAGAATAATAAAATCCAGCTGAAAAATCTCTAATGGCAGGAAAATGTTAATGATAGAACATGAAACTACACCATGATACAAATCCTTTCCTGGGTGTGCTTAGTGAATCGGAAACATTTTTAACAGTGTGTAACTTTAGTAGTGTCATGTGTTAGTTTTTGTACTGAGTTCACGAACCATTTTATAATAATCTATTGGGTGATACGCTATGGATAAACTTTAAACAGTAAACTTATAAGAAAATATTTTTAAAGGTAAAAGGAATCTTGTGTATATAATGTAAATTCTGAAAAAAATTAAAAACATTAGAAGGGTATGTATATATGTGTGTACATAAATATATGCAATTATATGCATATATTTGCATATATGCAAACAATAAAGGCCAGCCTGGTCTAGATACTGTGACCTTGTCTCCAGTGAATGGCTAGCTTAGTGGGGAAGCACTTAGTTAGCATAGCTGAGGCCCTAGGTTTGAACCATAAGACTGTCAAGTAAAAAGGAAAAATAGGTGTATTCCAAAACAAGCTACTCACAATCATGCTGCTACTTATTTTTCCTGTCACCTGTGGAGTCCTTACTGCTGTCAGATAATGGACTGTGATTAGAAGGAATCAACCTCATTGAATGGGAAAGAATTGTACTAGGAGTTCAAGCCCCAGTACCGACACACACAAAAGAAAATAGGGTCATTTCAGAATTTTCGACCAACTTCATTTTATATTTTCTCCAGAGGTTCTGAAACTTTCATAATCTTAGTGATGAGAAGCCTTTTGCTTTTTATCTTTCCTTGCTAGGGAAAGGCATCTTGGGAAGTAAATGGCTAGCAAATTGAATTTCTTCTGCCCAGCGAAGCCCTTTTCAATGCAATCAATTGTAATGCAAGTGGTAGCTTCCACAGAAAGTGTAGCAGCCCCAGAAATATTCACATCACAGAGAAAAGCTAGAGTCAGTGTGAGAAGGGAAATATTTGTGGAGTCATCAGATACATATGAGCATTACCATAACGTTGTTAACATGATCGCATGCCATCTTTATCTGAGATGAACCAATCAGCTTCCTCCATTTCCCTGGTTAGTTCTGCCTCTTTCTTGGCAACCCTGGTCTTTTTGTAAATGGTCCACATTTCTCTGATCACAACATTAGCTGGTGTTTATTATGGAATTAATATGAGTTTTACAGTACCAGCCTCTAGTATGCAAGCATAACTTTATTACCTCAAATTAATATTCTACCATAAAGCTTCTCCTGCCAAGAAGCGGAACACTTATGGTGTCCAAGTAATCTCTGAGCAGTGCATTGTAAGTTCAAGTTCCATTCATGGACACCAAAATATTTTTAAGCTTCGGATTTTTTTCTCCCCAGAGCTAAGGACTGAAATTAGGGCCAGTACTTGCGAGGTAAGTACTCTTCCACTGAGCTAAATCACCAACCCTTCTGGTTTTAATTTTTGTCTTTATTTTAGACTGTCTAGCAGATGTGCAGATTGGATAATAATGTAGACCATGCTGTATCCCTGAGAACTATTGATATAAACTTTTTTTGGTGGTGGTAGTAGTTATGGAGCTTGAACTTAGGGCCTGGGCACTGTTCCTGAGCCTCTTTGTGCTCAAGGATAGCACTATATCACTTGAACCACAGCACCACTTCTAGCTTTTTCCAAGTTGTTCATTGGAGGTAAGAGTCTCATGGACCTTAGGCTGGCTTCAAACCATGATCCTCAGATCTCAGCTTCCTGAAAATCTAGGATGACAGGTGTGAACCACTAGAGTCCAGCATGAACATCTTTTTATATGTTTATCTGCTGTCTTTTCAGTTCGCTTGCTTTTTAAAAAATGGATTGTATATAATTTATTTTAAATGTATTAGGAGGAAGAAGGGGAAGAAAGAGAAGACAGAGAAAAAAAGAAGGTGGAGGAAGGATAGAAAGAGGGAAGGCAGGCAGGAAGGCAGGCAAGAAGGAAGGAGGGAAGGAAGGAAGGAAGGAAGGAAGGAAAGAAGGAAGGAAGGAAGGAAGGAAGGAAGGAAAATACATTTGAGAGCATCTTCCAAAAGGACACTCTTGTTGCTCAAACAAAACATGAGATCAGTAGATATTTGAGAATGAAAAAAAAAATTGTCTAATTCATTGAAAACACAAATGTGAAATTTCTATTCATAAAATAGACACTTCAAAGAAATAAAGCAGCTCATTTATGGGAATGATTAAAATGTATTAATCTGGGAAGCTAAATACACTTATTTATCATTAAAATCCAAGAAAATACTAATGCAAGTATAGAAAATTTCAGCATGATGAATGAGAGAAAATGGGTCTTCTGACCAGAGGTAAAGCATGTGGATGTTTTCAGATTATGTGGTCTCTACAATGTTCAAATGTCTTGTTGTAACATACCCTTATGGTATACTGAAAATCACCCCAAACCTTGACAGGTATAGGCAAAATATGTTCTTTCAATAACTTACAATTCATTTAACCCCATGGCAAAAGATCAAGACAAATTGCTCTCCGCTTAGAAATTAACCTATGGTTCTAAAGAACAAATCAAAGTTTTAAGTAATTTCAAGAAAATTATATAACCAAATCCACTGAAGTTCTAGGAAACAACAAACAAAATCATGAGGTCCAAATGTATAGTTATAAAAATATAACTTCATTTGGGAAAGAAAATAATGGTTGAAATTAATGAACTAAATGCACATTGCATGTAGGTAGGCAGTGCAAAGTACATTTTAAGAAGTAGGTGAGCAGAGAGTAAATATAAAACATTGAATAGGAGCTGGGAAGGTGGCTCAGTGGTAGAGTGCTTTCCTTGCATGCATGAGGCCCTGGGTTTGATTCCTCAGCACCACATAAGCAGGAAAAGCCGGAAGTGGCACTGTGGCTCAAGTGGTAGAGCACCAGCCTTGAGCTGAAGAGCTGAGGGACATACCCAGGCCCAACAACAACAAACACTGAATAAAGTGATTAGCAAAGCCATGAGCTTTCTCAATGAAAGAGGGAACAGGAAAAGAAATCATACCAAACAAGAGATACTTAATGATTCTAAGAAAAACAATAAATACAAGGTGCACACACAAGACCCACCACGCACCACAGACACATGAAAAAGAATGAGAAACTATGAGAAAATGTTTGTCTTAACAGTCTCTGAACACATATTTAGACAAAATCAGCACTTCCCAGAAAGAAAGAAATCTTGACAAAACAAACCCAGAAATAAAAAATAATAATAATAACAGATATCTGGGAACAAAATTAGAATGGCATCCTAAGTTTCTTGTTTGCTTGATTTTTGTTTATTTGTGTTTCTTCTGCCTTTCAAGAACCATCCTGAAATGTTGGTTTGGAGAAAGCAATGGAGACAGAAAAGAGGAGGTATCTTTGACAGGGGCCAGTACAGAGGAACTTTCATAATTCCCAGAATAAGGGAATATGGTCAAACACCATCCAAGTCCAAGCTCCCTAGAACAATGGCTTTTTAGCTGATGGAAATGGGGCAGAGCATGGTACAACATGGAACCCACAACCAAATGCTTCCTTACCCATCACCTGCAAGGAGGAAACCATGAACCAATTGGAAAGCCTCATAAAATGAGTCTGAAGAAAACTAGTGTCATTCAGAAAAGCCCCTCCAGCCTTCAACTGACAAAGGGAACGTATTTCATGGAGAACACGGGTGGAGAAGCTATATTGAAGCAGCTTAGGGGGCCAGAAACATGAAATGAGCACTTCCTGGTCAAAGGTCAAAGGAGCCACAGCACATGGCAACAGACTTAAATTAAGCATCTTAGGGGATGTTGGGAAAGAGAAGGCTCAAAAATGAACCCAGTGAGCCCTAGGGAACAGGGTGAAAGGGCACCACAGAGAACTCTGGAGATGGAGCCAGGTTTGCTCCTATCAGCCTTAATCCCTAGCGGCTCAGGAGCAGATGTGCAAGGACTATTTTGGGTACTTTTAAGACAGTGCCTTGAGTCATGAAGTTGAAAAGGCCACTTTGGGCCATCTGCTCTTCCCACACAGGCCCTCCTGATAAACCAGAAAAGGATCCGAATCAAATTTGCAAGTACTTGGAAAATGTGTACATGGATTATTAAGTATCTCAACAAACAAGAAAAATCTTACATCCAAAAACGTGGATTAAAAAGAAATACAAAGACAGAAACTATTAGCAAAGCCCAGGGCTGGTGGCTCGCTCCTGTCACTAACTCCTCAGGAGGCTGAAATCTGAGGATCACAGTTCAAAGGCAGCATGGGCAGGAGTCGGTGAGACACTTTATCTCCAATGAAGCACCCAAAAGCCAGAAGTGGAGCGGTAGCTCCAAGTGGTAGAGAGCTAGCCTTGAGAAAAAAAGGTAGCTCAGCAACAGCACCCTGAGTTCAAGCACCAGGATCAGCAAGTGCGCGTGCACACATACACATACACAACACACACACACACACACACACACACACACACACACACACACACACACACACACACACACACACCTCACCAAAGGCTAAAAGGAGGGAGAGATCAATCAATGAAACATAGGAGATATTTAGAAGAGTAAAAGTGATGATGGATACAGACATCATGAATGTGTCCATTTCAACAGACTGCACAGTCTGATGATGTAAGCTGTGATGTTCATGAATAGGAATTTAGCAGTAATGGTCCATCAGTTGCAACAAATATACCGGATCAAGGCAACGTATTAGAAAGAAGGGAAACAGTCCAGGGAGAACAAGTAGAATGCATTTGTCCTTCTACGCAATGTTTGTGCAAACCTGAAGCTGTTCTTAAAAAAAATATGTTTATTAACTCTTTGTGATGCTCTATTAGGAAAAGTATGTAATCTAACAAAAAGGTTCTGATTTAATCTTCTCATTCAATCTAATCAAAGAAATGAGAAGAAAGGCCTCTGTGTTTGTGTGTGTGTGTGTATGTGTGTGTGTGTGTGTGTGTGTGTGTGTGTGTGTGTGTGTGTGTGTGTGTGTGTGTGTGTGTGTGTGTGTGTGTGTACTGGGGCTTGAACTCAGAGCCTTGCATTCTTGTCTGGCTTTTTCCACTTGAGGATAGTGTTCTACCACTCGAGCCACAAATCCACATCCAAGAAAGGCATTTTTAATCAATTAAATGAGAAAGGCATTATTCTAAAAGGCTATACTCCTCCCTGAGTGTATGTTATTAATATTTAACACAAAATAAAAAATAAACTTCAATATTTTCAATGTTGACAGTGAGATCCTAGGATGAATAGAAACTGATACCAGGAGACATTAACATACCTGTCTCAGACGAAGATCAGAAAGTCAAAACACTGTTAGGTTTTAGAAGACAAAAATTAATCAATAAAGGAATGCGAACAGAATGTGTTAACCTCAAAGTCAATTATTGGAGAACACAAGTTCTTTTCATAAAAATATATGAAATTGAGCTGGTCGCCTATAAGCTTAGCAACTCAGCAGGCTGAGAGCTGAGGACTGTGGTTCAAAGCCAGCCTGGGCAGGCTCTTATCTCCAATTATCTCCAATTAAACATCAATGATAATAACAATATTTTTAAAGCCAAAATAGGAGTTGTGGTTCAAGTGGTAGAGCACTAGTCTTATTGCTGACCAGAAAAGCCCAAGGACAGTGCCCAGGCCCTAAGTTCAAGCCCCAATCTTTCAGATGCACACGTGTGAGCATGTGCGCGCGCGCACACACGCATATGATTACAATACTTATTGTACACGTGTGAAAATTGAACCAGGTAACTTGAGGGGATGGGTGGGGTCGGGAGAGAAGGGGAAGAATGAGGGAAGAGGTGACATTGATCAAGATATTTTGTTCTCATAAAGTGACACATTAAATTGAAATTCCTTTTTTTTTTTTTTTTTTTGGTCGGTCGTGGGGCTTGAACTCTGAGCCTGGGCGCTGTCCTTCAGCTCTTCAGCTCAAGGCTAGCGTTCTACCACTTGAGCTACAGCGCCACTTCTGGTTTTCTGGTGGTTTATTGAGATAAGAGTCTCACAGTCTTTCCTGCCCGGGCTGGCTTTGAACCACGATCCTCAGATCTCAGCCTCCTGAGTAGCTAGGATTACAGGCGTGAGCCACCAGCGCCCGGCTGAAATTCCTTTGTACCACTACATAAGCACAATACAATAAAACAATAAAAACAATATATAACATAATAGCTGGGGGAAAACTTCCATAAATCACAACAAATATCATGCAATAAAACCATAAAAGAAATAGATAAAGAGCCAAAACAGGATTTCTCTCCAGTACCTTAATAATCTCTCTATTTTAAAAGCTCTTGGTTTAAAGAAAAAAAAATTGCTAAAAAAAATAGGAAATCAGACTGCTGAAAATATAATTGTCTGAGGTCTACATCAAATGGATTATGAGATTAAGAAGAGAAGAAAATTAAATTTAGTCATTAAGTCAGGTAGCATGAGAATAGTGGTATAATGTAGAAATGCCGTCACTAAAAAAAAAGGTTTAACACATGAAAAATATAACTTGAGAGTTTTTTTTTTCATTTTCCCTTAGTTTTTTTTTTTTTTTACCAGCATCAATTAGCTGTACAAATGGGTTTCATTCTGACAAGTCCATATATGTGTACAAAGTACCTTCTCCCCTTGCTGTTTTACCCAAGGTGGTCTAGAACTCTTGGACTCTCCTATCTTACCCTTCCAAGTAACTTTGACTACAGGTATGAACCACCTCACCCACCCTGCTTGTGTGTCTTTTGACGTTTAATTTTCAGCTTAATTCCACTGTCGACTGACGGACTGCTTTTAATTGTTTGGTTTCCCAATTCCAATATTGTGTTTCTGTGTGTGATCGAGCAAAACTGAGTTCTTAAAACCTTCTGTAGATTGACTTGTTCTTCTATTATAGAAAAGCAAAATCAGACTCAGAGAAGTAAGTAAACCTCTTCCATGATGATGGCAGAAGTGGTGGGTTTTTTGTTTTTTTGTTTTTTTTTTTTTGCTTCTCTTTTTAGTTCTCACACTTTCACAAATCGTCTATTTCTTGAGACACAACAACGACTTTTGAATAGTCACATCTTGCTTAGCAAGCGATGTGATTCCTCTCTTCAGCTCCAGAAATAGTCTTTGCTTCAAAATCCTTTTGATCCAATATCAAATGGCTTTGCAGTGTGTCTATGGTTTATCTTTTACTTCCAAACGTTCTAGATCCTTGTTGATACGTCTTCCTTATAACAGCTCATAGGGAAGTTATCTTGAGATCTTCCGTGGTTATTTTTATTTTATTAATTTATTTTTTTGTTGGTCCTGGGGTGTGAACTCAGGGGCTGGGCGCTCTCCCCAAGCTTTTTGGCTCAGTTACAGTTTTACCACTTCGAGCCACAGCACCACTTCCAGTTTTCTGGTGGTTAATCAGCGATAAGAATCTCACAGACTTTCCTCTCTGGGCTGGCTTTGAACCATGATCCTCAGATCTCAGCCTCCTGAGTAGCTAGGATGATAGGTGTGAACCACCAGAACCTGGCTTTCAGTTGTTAGAATTTAGAATTCCATGTATCCTGATCTACCAAGGCCAAGATAAATGATTACTTTTGCCACTTCCCACACAAATGTGGATACATTTGTGACTTGAGTCTCTCTTCCTCTCCAAACCCACAAGGTAAATAGGACCTTCCATATAACCTTACTCCATCTTCCTCCCTTCCAATGTGCGGTTATTTGATATTACGGCCAGTCATGACTCAGCCACAAGCCTCTTATGATTCATATTTATAGATAACATAAGAAAGCTCACAGGCTTTATATAAGCTTGGCCAGAGAGAGCTCATAAAGCACAATGGATAATGCACAAACTCTTGATGTATCACCAAAATATCGACGCATCTATTAAAGGCCAGCTTTTTGGCTTTGTTAATCTTGTCATCAGAGAAAGAGGGAAAAATTAAAATATTTCTAATATACCCACATTAGAAGGGGTATAGAACTAGAATAGATGAATCTATTTTTGACAGACTGATTTTTCTGTACAGTGTACCTGCTCAGTGAAAAGAGCAGGATACAATCATTCCATGTAGTGTTGTACTGCTTAGAAAGCAAGTGAGCTGGGCGGGCGCCGGTGGCTCACGCCTGTCATCCTAGCTAGTCAGGAGGCTGAGCTCTGAGGATTGCAGTTCGAAGCCAGCCAGGGCAAGAAAGTTTATGACACTCTTATCTCCAATCAACCACCTAAAAAACAGAAGTGGGGTTGTGGCACAAAGTGGTAAAGCACTAGCTTTGGGGGGAAGAAAAAAAGCTCAGGGCAGCACCCAGGCCCTGAGTTCAAGCCCCATGTCTAACAAAAGAAAAATGAAACAGTAAATGAACTTTCCAGGAGCAACTGTTACAACTGAAATGAAACAGCTCTTCTTCAGAACAACACAAGACAGCGGTGGCTCTCAGGAGAGTAAGGGTTCCCCCTAGGACTGGAATGTGGCAGACCAGGATGCAGGAAATCCTAAAGTAACCACCCCAAGACAGGAAAGCCAACTGCCCCATTTGCTGCTTCTACTCAGGGGGGGGGACGTTGCTTTCCAGCAGAGGGCGCTGTTGAAAATTATTGTTGCTGTGGGTTGGGGAGAAGAGGGGGGAGGGGGAGCAGGAGGAGGAGGAGGAAGAAGAGGGGAAGGAGGAGGAGGAGGAAGAAGAAGGGGAAGAGGAGGAAAAGGAAGAGGAGAGAGGAGGAAGAGAAGAAGGGAGAAGAAGAGGAAGATGAGGGAGACAAAGAGAAAGGAGGAGAAGGAGGAGGAGGAAGAAGGAGGAAGAGGAGAAGACAAAGAGGAGGAGGAAGAAAAAGAGAAGAGGAGAAAGAGGAGGAGGAGGAAGAGAAGACAAAAAGAGGACATTCACTGTGGAAATAGGCCATGGGACTGCTTAGATGCTTAGAAATCAAATTTATGATATCTCTTGTTCAGAAAAAAATAAAATCCCCAAATAGAAAAGGCTTATATTGTTACAAAACCAAGTTTATATCACTATAGTAGGAAAAAAACCACAAAACAACTCTTCATTGGAGGATTTAAATAGATAAATGCATCATTACCCAAGTCAGAGGGGGAGATTACCACTAAGACCAAAAAAAAAAAAAAGCAAGTTTAGACCTGCTAGGATTTTAGGTATCAGACTGTTTTGGCACCATAGAAAATTAGCCATGACATTACTATAGATTCTAAATACGACACTTGTGTAGGAATACAGCATTTATGTGCACAGCAGATTAAAAACCAGCAAGGAACAAGAGACAAGGCAGATTTATTGAGTAATCCCAACACAACTTTTAGAAAATGAATATCCTCATTAAGAAGAAAGTCTTACCCATGGCTTAAATAAATGAGACAGCAGGAAGGGAAATTAGAAAACTGACAAATAAAAGGAAACGTAGCCCAGGAAAGCAAGTTGTAGAGTATGTGTAGGCTTAAGAACTAACGGATGGCAGAATGAGAGGTCATGCTGATGGCTCATTAATATTCCAAAATGAGAAAACAAGTTCAAGTGAAAAGCAGTGATTTTCCCAAGGCCTATCAAAGCCATGCTAACCAACAGATTACAAACAGAAGTACTTGATAGATTCTATGTAGAAAAAAATTAAAATGTGTACTTTAAACACACTTAAGAAAAAAATATCACAAGGCCAACTGGAGAGAGAGAGAGAGAGAGAGAGAGAGAGAGAGAGAGAGAGAGAGAGAGAGAGAGAGAGAGAGAGAGAGAGAGAGAGAGTTCTAGAAGACAGCAAAGAGGAACTAGTATTACTGACCAAAGAAGAAAGACAGTATCGTTCTCAAAATAGCAACCATGCAATTCAGAAGTTCCAACAAGAATTATGTAGGACAAAAAGAATGTCCATGGGTAGTTATACCCTCACCAGATCAACTTTCAACACTGATTAAGGCACAAGGCATTTCTTACGATTAAAATAAATAAATAAAAAGGAAGAGTGAGCCGGGCGCTGGTGGCTCATGTCCTGATGTTCACCTTCCTGTCTTTGCTTCTCTATTTGTCTCTCCTCTGTCATTTTCCGTCCAGCCTTTTCTTGGATATCCAAATGGGCTGTCATCTTTCCTAGGAATTTTCCTTTTTTCTCCTACTCAGTCCTACCGTTTCTTCCTCCTTGACATCCTGTGGAAGCAGAGCACCTACAAATCCTCTCCACATGCAGGTGAATCAATGAGTTTATCATCCAATTTGTGACGTAACTCATTTATGAAGTTGCTACAATAAGCTGGCCCTGTACTGTATGTATGGAGTCCATGTTTGCTTTTGCACTAGATTTTCCTCTGCTCAAAGCTTTCTCTATAGATAGCTGTTAGGTAATTTCCTTTCTTTTCTTTTTTCTTTCTTTCTCTCTTCTTTTCTCTCTCTCTTCCTTCCTTCCTTCCTTTTTCCTTCCTTTCTTTCTTTGGTCATGGGGCTTGAACCCAGGGCCTGGGCACTATCCCTGAGCTGTTTTGCTCAAGGCTAACACTCTACCACTTTGAGCCACAGCACTACTTCTGGTTTTCTGGCAGTTCATTGGAGATAAGAGAATCAGGGACTTTCCTGCCCCAACTGGCTTTGAACCACGGTCCTTAGATCTCAGCTTCCTGAGTAGCTAGGATTACAGGTGTGAGCCACCAGCACCCAGCAAAAGTGTTCAATGGGTCACCTGATATATAGGTAGTACAATAACTACCACAATTAACTCATTCACATACAATATATTATATTACATTTCATAGTAACCATCTTCTTTGAATTAGTCAAATCTGCCCTCTTATGTTTCGAGTATACAGTGGAGTTGTGTTAGTGCTGTCATAATGGCATTTATTAGACTTCAAATTTTTTTAATCCAGTTTATACTCTTTGATACACATCCTTCCCCTTTACTCCCACTCCAGCCTCTGCCAACTAGCATGCGACCCAATAATCCTAATTCTTTTTGTGTATCTATGTACAACACACACACACACACACACACACACACACACACACACACACACACACACACACACACACACAAGTTGCCCTGGGAATGCAACCTCAAGTTTCCCACAGTTTAGGCAAGTGCTCTATCACAAGGCTGCTCTCCCAGCCCACTACTGGATATTGATTCACAGAAAACAAAAATCCCATGTGGAAAAAGGTATCTGCACACTCCCATGTCTGCTTTCTTGTACTTTGCACAATAGCCAAGATGTGCAAACAACTTAAACATCTGTTGATGGATGAGTGGATAAAAGAAATTTTGGTCCTCAGAAGATGGCATATTATTTATCCTTATCAAAGAGGGAGATCCTGCCATTTGCAACAACAGGGAAGAAGCTAGGGCATTTTCTTCTAAGGGAAATGAGCCAGGCACGAACACCACATAACCTCACTAACCTGGTGGAAGGTGTTTTCACCTTCCAATTTTCATTCCACCTGCAGAGTGTGGTCTGTGCCCAGCGGAATATACAGTCAAGACTTTTGGGGGTTCCATGTCCACTCCCTTGGCCAGCTTTTGAATCAAGTCTAGCTGTGTTTAGCCTTTCATGCTGGAAGGTTTAAAAAAAAAAAAAATCAAGCCAGGTGCAACGTTGAGGTTGTATGGCACTCGAGCGCCCTCTACCGCTGTCCAGAATTAAAACTGCGATTGCCTGATTTCATTCAAAAAAAAACGGAGGTGGGGGGGGCGCAAGGGAAGAAATGAGAATTCAGCCGATAAAGCGTTATTTCTCAGGACAAACACTGAAGTTATGAAAGAAAGGCAATAAATATTCTCCCAGAAATGTGAGTCTCTATAAGATGTTGGTCTTTCCTTACTTCACCATCCGCCAGGTAACCAACCATTCCATCACACTGATTACTAATTATATGTTTTAGTAAATTACCAAGAGTCCTGAGTGATACCACGTTACCACAGAAGGAAAAGGGATTCAAGGCATAGACGTAAATACTGTTACGTGGAAAGAATCTCATACAGGGCAAATTTCATATATATGATAAAAAGTGTTGACAATGAAAGGTGTAATTTACCCCCAACATGAAAAATGTAAACATCAGAAGAACTTATTTACCTAAAGTTGATATTTTTATTCATTAAGAATTAATGTCCATAGGTCTCATTAATTCAAAAATAATCTGCTGCTTACATTTCTTTCCTTCCTTCCTTCCTCCATCCTCCCTTTCTCTCAGTCCTTCTTTCTTTCTTTCTTTCTTTCTTTCTTTCTTTCTTTCTTTCTTTCTTTCTTTCTTTCTTTTCTTTTCTTTTCTTTTCTTTCTCCCTTCTTTCTTTTCTCCCTCTCTCTCCCCTTCCTTTCTAAAATTATTCTGAATCATTTGGTGTGTCCATCTGTAAAGCTTTGTCCTTATCCATTATTTTGGACTTTTCTGTGTATATTATGTTGATAGGGAAAAAGATATCATGTCGATTGCAAAACCCTATTGAGTCTAGTTTTAAATTGGAGCTTAAGTCAAATATGCAACTTATTTTGGAGGTTTGGGTCTATGTAGCCTTTGGACCTTTGAGGAAGTAGAACTATGTATACCACACAGTGTGTGGTAGAGGAAGTGTCTCACCACGTGACAGCCAAGAAACAAAGAAAGGAAGATGAAGAGTCATGGGTCTCAATACCCCCTTCCACGGAAGTTCCCAATAACCTACAGGCCTATCATGAGGCCTTGTGGAAAGATTCTACCACCTCCTAAGACCAAGACTAGAACACCTGTGCCTTAGAGAAGATTCAAGATCCAAAGCATAGCAACAGTTAAAGAACTCTTAGTGACACGGTTTGCGAACAACTCAGAAGCATTTGTTCAACTTATCTATATATGAATTGGGAAAGACTTTTCAACGAGTATCTTGTCATTCTCATAGTTCATTAAGAGTCATTCAAGTCGGAGTTATTTAATGCTGTGGCTTAAGTGTAGAATTGTGTAAAACAGTGTGTTTGTGTCCTGTCCCTGGGAAATATTTGTGTGTGTGTGTGTGTGTGTGTGTGAATACTAGGGTGTGAACTCAGGCCCCTTACACTCTCTTGGTGCTTTACCACTTGAGCCACACCTCCACTTCCAGCTTTTTGCTAGTTAATTGGAGATGAAAGTCTCACGGCTTTTCTGCTGGGGCTGGCTTCCCACTGGACTTCTCAGATCTCTGTCTCTTGAGTAGCTGGGATTACACATGTGAGCAACCGATGTCCAGCTTACTTGGGGAAGATTTCAGAATGTCTAGATGGCCCGAAAGGGCCGCACTGTGTTCATCCGAACTGGAGCACCCCAGAGCACCCCGGAGGAGGGGCCATGTGGAGAAATACTGAAGATACTGTTCCCCCAGGAGTTAGAAAGCTGCTTTTCTCTGCAATCATTCTGTCAAAAGACACTAGAAACCATGCCATCGCCCACACAAAGTGGACCCACACGACGCGCAATGTGTTCTCACGGGTTTTTTCCCAATCCAATCGTGCACATTTTCCCCTCCGGGGTGCTCACACACAAGAGACACCCGCCTCCTGTGTAAACACTATGTGGTGACTTGGAAAGGAAGGGAGGTGTTGTTTTTCCATCCGTTTGCTGGCGGTGTCTCCAGCGGCCCTGCCTCTGCCCGTTTGTCTTTAGCACCATCCTCATGTCAGACCGGGCACCAGTGAGCTAGCACACCAACGTGATCACGGGGACAAACCTGCTGTGCTTTGCTCCTGGTGCCAGGCTCGCAAGGATCCGCTGGGGAACCCCACCCCGGGGACCCCAGATTCGCTTTCCCAGCGACACCCACGCCCTCAACCTCAACCAATGATCAAAAAGGCTTGCCAAGGAATTGGGACTCCAGACCCAAATAGGTAGAGATTTGAATTGAATCCCTTTGAGAGGCGCTCTGGTTTTCCTTTCCATAGCAATGAATCAATGTGTGGCTGAGAATTCAGAGAAAACGGGCCTCTGTCCCCTTACCTTCTTTTCTTAAAAGAATAAAGAAGAAGAATAACAATTCTTTCCTTAAAAAGATAGAATACCTATGGGCAGCTGATCATATAAAATAATATGTATGGAAACGAAGTCCAGGAAAAGGAAAAAAGAGGTTTTTGTGTTCCTTTGTTGCTGTTTGTTTTCTTTAAAAACATCTTTCTTTCTCTCTTTTCTTTCTTTCTTTCTTTCTTTCTTTCTTTCTTTCTTTCTTTCTTTCTTTCTTCCTTCCTTCCTTCCTTCCTTCCTTTCTTCCTTTCTTCCTTTCTTTCTTTTTTGCTAGGGCAAATATTTATCCTAGGGCTCAAACTCAGGGCCTGGGCGCTTTCCCTGAGCTTCTATTGCCCAAAGGGAACACTCTACCACTTGAGCCACAGCGCCACTTCCAGCTTTTTCTGAGCAGTTTATTGGAGATAAGAGTCTCACGGACTTTCCTACCCTTACCTGGCTTCTAACCGCACAATCCTCAGATCTCAGCCTCCTGAGTAGCTAGGACTACAGGCGTGAGCCACCGGTGCCAAACATTCTTCTCTTAAAAGAATTAATAATAATAATAATAACAACAACAATTATAAACAGAATGAAAAATTAAGAGAGAATTAAAAACATGCTTTTCTTACGAGAATAAAGGATCTGCCAGTGGAGAAGAAGAGGGAGGCCAGGCCAGGGGGTGCCAGGCTGACTCTTTTTTTGGGGGGTGGGGGTTTAGGGGTGTGGGTAGAGAGGATCATGCCTTCTGCGCTGCCCACTGACCTTTCCCAGCTCTGCTCCAGGGGCCGACCGGTGCCAACCATTCTGTTCCTTCTGGACACTTGGGGAGAAAGAGGGTGTCCAGCCCCCCCCCCACTTCCATCAGCCTTTTCATCCCCTCCACCCTCCAGCCTCCCCCCCCCCAGCCCACACCACGGCGGGGTGCGGGGGGACAGAGCCTGGCGCGTTTGGTGAGCCTGTGGCGGCCTCTGGCGGAGCGCGGGCGCGCAGGGCCGCGGCGGGGCGCCGTGGCGAGGTGAGGGCGCGCGCGCCGGGGCGCAGGGGGGCGCCGGGGAGATCCGCAGCCGGGCCGCGCGCTGGCGGGCGCTGACGGGGGCGGGGGCCGCGCCGAGCGGAGCCGCAGGGCGGCGGCGGCGGTTCCCCGGTTCTTCCACCCACCCGGGAGCATTCGGGGGAGTGGGGGGGGGGGAGGAAGTTCGGCGCTGGCAGAGCATGGGGCGGTGACGCCGCACACCGGCCTCCCGCGCCTGCCAGCCGGGGCGATCGGGCGGCGGCGGAGAAGGAGGATGCAACCTTCGCCGACGGCTCGCCTACCGGGGTGCTGGGTAAGCCCCGGGGAGGGAGTGTGGGGGGATGTGGGGAGTGGAGGGGCGCCCCGGGCTGGGGCTCTAGGAGAGGGTGTGTGTGTGTGTGTGTACGGGAGAAGGGGGTGGAGGATCCTGGAGGTGGGAGACCCAGCTGCAGGTGAGGGGTGCGAGGGTCGGCGGCACCCCGGGGGGTGGCCACCTCCTCCCCGCGTGCGGGCAGCGGCCGGCTGGGGCGCAGAAGTGGAGACCGGGCCAGGCGCCTCCGATCGCCCGCGGTGTAAACTTTTCCCCTGGCGACGGCGGACTGCAGGGGTGAAGCTGCGCGGCGGGGAGCCGTGGGGCGAACCCCCCTCCCTCCCCCACCGGGCTGATGCAGCCTGGTTCGGATGGGACCGGGTGCAGGGCGGGGAGGGGGGGAGCCCACCCCTCACTTCCCCCCCTCCACACACACACCATGAGAGACCAGGAGGACGCGATCGCCCCTCACCTGGAAGGTTCCATACCCCACTCCCACCCCATCTCTCCCCCCCCTCACGCCTCGGAAGGTTCCGGGCGTTCATGGCAGGGTGGGCGCAGGGAAGGGGGGGGGCGGCACGCGAGGCCACTGCACCCCGGCCGCGCGCTCCCAGCCGGAGAGGAAGGGCGGGCGCTGCACCCCGGGGCTGGAGCGCATGGCTGGCTGCGACCCAGAGGCCCGAGGTGGGGAGGGAAGAGGAACGGGGGGGGGGGGAGTGGGGGATAAGTGGGGGGGATCTCTGCGGACCCCGGGACGAGGGTGGCCGATCTGAACCCGGAGTGGCTAGGACTGGGGTGGCAGAGAGGCTGCGGCTCTGCAGTACCGCCACCATCACCACCACCATGTCCCTGCCCACCCGCGTGGGGCGCCGCTGGCCTTGGCCAGTCAACAACCAACCCTGACCTCCCCCCCCCCCCCAGCCCCGGGAGAGCAGAGTCTCCCCTGGTGTATGGAGGAGGGGGAGGCTTGGGGAGGGGTCGAAGGTTGGGGATGGGGGAGGGTGACAAGAGAAGGCTCTTGGATCTCCACACACACACACACACACACAACACACCCCACCACCCCGCTCTTGCCCCCTGGTCCAGCCAAAATACCCCCCCCCTTCCACATAACCACCCCATACCACCCCCCCAGGACCCGCCCAGGTTGAGCCTTTTTTATTCTTCCCAGTAATGGAAGAGGGCTTTTTTTTTCAGGTGGACGTGCTTTATGTGCTCCCCAAATCTAAAGTTGTGGGGGTGATGGGGGGTCTCCCCAACAAAGAGAAGATTCCTCGTTGAACTCTGGGTTGTTGGCATTTGCTGAGCCTCTGCCTGCCTGGTGCGCAGGTGGCGAAGTTCGGTGTGCCTTGTCTGAGCTGCCTGGGCTGGAGACACGCAACCAGCCTCTTGCCTGGGTTACAATCGCCTTCATTAAGGCCCAGCTCCCATTATTAAGTCATTTAGTCATGGGGGGGGGTGGGTAGGATGCTCAGGAAGTACGAAGTCTCTCTTAGAGGCAGTCCTATTATTGCCAGCCTGGAGAACGACTTTGTTTTTTTTCTAAATGTGTGTGTGTCTCTCTCTCTTTTTTTCCTCCTTTTTTTCCACCTACTTTTCCTTCTCTCCTCCCCCCCCCTCCCCACACCTCCCCAGCACCTTGTACAACCAGGAGGAGCCCGCTGGCTTTGAACCAGGTGTCAGAGATTTCAGAAAAGGTAAATGATTCCACCTTGTGGATTTAAGAGATTCAAGGTGATGGTGCTTTGGAAAACTTGAGAGCGCTGATTTGAATCGTGGAAACCGTGGGGGTGTTTACTAATGTACTAAAAATAAAAATAAAGTAGTATTGGAGACCTGGAAAGGGGTGGGGAAGTGGAATCAATTCGAATGATTTTTTTGCACCCTGTCAGTGCCCAACTGGAAATTCAGCCTTACTGTCATCTGTCTGTTACCCACCTAACTGCCCGGTGAACATTCTAGAAGTCACTTGGTGTGTGTATGTGTGTGTCTGCTGGCAGGAAGGGGACATGGTGAGGCAGACACCTTGTCTGTCTGTACGTGTTGTTGTGTGGTCGTAGCATATAACTTGGTTTAAATCAGTGGCACCAAAAAAAATCAGTTATAGTCTAATGTTGGCCCCTTTTCTGTACTTTTCAGGCTCAAGATCAAGTTGGAGAGAAGAATCTTTATTCTCACAAACTTCATCTTGTTTCCACAACTATTCTCATTGGGAATGGACAATGGAAAGGTCTCTAGCTTTATCATGATCAAAAACCTCCTTCTCTTTTGTATTTCCTTGAACTTAACCAGTCACTTCGGGTGAGTTATTATCTGTGCTTTTGGGCCTTGGGGTTTTTTGTTTGCTTGTTTTTGTTGTGTTGTGTTGTGTGGGTTCTGGGGCTTGAACTCTGAGCCTGGGTGTTGATCCTGAGTTTTTGGGCTCAAGGCTAGTGCTCTAGCACCATAGCATCATTTCCAGGCTTTTGGGGGGATTTTTTGGTAGTTAATTGGAAAGGAGTGTCTTACGGATTTTCTTTCCTGGGGCTGGCTTTGAATCTCCATCCTCAGCTCTCAGTCTCCTGATTAGCTAGGATTACAGGCGTGAGCCACTGACCCCCCAGCTTGTTTGGTAGTTGTGAGGGGTGGGGGCATTGGAGCCTTGAAGAGAGGAGCAGTAATTCAGCAAGCCCTGGCTTGTCCCTTTTTCTGTCTGACTCCCTTCAGCTTATTGTAAATAAATGAAAGCCTTTCCCTTGACCTACAGATACATTCCTCCTGAGCCAAGCGGCTCCAGGTGTGTGTGTGTGTGTGTGTGTGTGTGTGACAGGTCGGTGGGAGGGGGGGAATTCTCTGGAGTGAGTCACAGAAAACGAAGCTATTATTTGTCAGAAATGGAAGCCAAAGATGTTTCAGAGTAAGCCACGTTCCCTCCTACTGGGATTAAAACTAGCTTCAGAAGTTCATGTACATAAAGGATGTCTGCTGCTGTTAGACTGGACAGCATGCAGCATTTAGATGGTCCTTTGGAGGCAATTCTTTATGGCATTGAATCTATCTTTCAAGCCAGGCTACCAAAGTACCCAACTCAGTCCTGGCTTGAGCCAAGGGCCTGGGACAGCCCATGTAAATGCAGAAATCTCAGGCTACACCTGGCTATGATTTAAAAGATACCCCTGAGATTCTGCATACGACCACTTCTTGAGCCCCTTCCACTTGATTGTTGTTGGTGTAGATAGCCCTGTGTCAATCCTCACCTTGGTCCATTAAACTAGTTTGAATCAGTGTTCCAGATGTGGCTTCTGCAAAGGTAGCTGTTGCTCCTCTAATTTAGCCCATCTCTGCCAGGGTTTCAAAATTCTTCTGGTTCATGATAAATCATTGCAACCTAAAGCTGATGGAATTCCAAGGAATTCCCTTTCGGGATCAATGTTGCCAAAGTGTTAGTTCTATTATGTCCGGAGGATGCACAGTGTATTCTGGTTCATGATAAATCATTGCAACCTAAAGCTGATGGAATTCCAAGGAATTCCCTTTCGGGATCAATGTTGCCAAAGTGTTAGTTCTATTATGTCCGGAGGATGCACAGTGTATTCTGCACATGTGTAAACCTTAAAGGCAGATTGGGTAGACAGCGACTACAGACAAGTAAAAATGTCTTCTTCTAGGGCCAGGGCATTTACAGTTTATCCTGTGGACCATTCTCTGCTCTGCTGAGCCTTGAAGATTTGAGCAGAGAAAGAAAAGGACAGACTTAAAGTCTTCCTTCTTAGGTGCTGTCACAGTAGCTCAGGTGGGTGTAAGCCCATGTGTGAGTCTGTCCAGCAGGGTATAGTAAAGCAGTGTGCCCATCTCTCAGCATTACTGGCCACATGAATGGAAACAGGTGTGTGATGTTCTTCTGGCCCTGTCTATCTGAAGGGAGGCCTACTCTCCAAGGCCTTAAATGAAGGCTTTCCTTTCTACATCCTCTGCAACTGTTCAGTCTTAGAAGCTCTGGCGTCCACTGTGTTTTTCTGAATGGAAGGCGTATTCATTGGTGAACTGCTACAGAGCACATCATGTTATGATTGTAGGCATGGTGGGATTTGGGTTTATTTACTGTTCGACTGTGTATAGGCAGTGATCTTTTGGAATTGACACATTCATGAGAGAACTGGGTGGGAAACTTACAGCTTTTTTGACAATTTAGCCTGAAACCGGAAGCCGCTTGTACAAGTTGTTATAGTAGATCTCTCATTTTGTTCTGTAGGTCATGTACAAAGTAGATGGTAATGATGATGTTCTAGAAGGAATCACTGAACACGTAAACCCTGAATCTTTCTAGAAGATTCACTGTTGCAGAATGTTTTGATTTTTTTAGCTAGACATATTTTTAATAGCCCACTATAAAACACTAGAAACATGTGGGATATAATAAAGTATAGGGAAGCAAAAGGTCCTTAATTCAGCTACTCACTCAGAGATGATTATCTTTTGCATTATTGTAGCTTTTTTTTTTTTTTTTTGTCAGTCGTGGGGCTTGGGTACTGTCCCTGCACTCTTCAGCTCAAGGCGAGCGCTCTACCACTTGAGCCACAGTGGCACTTCTGGTTTTCTAGCGGCTTACTGGAGATAAGAGTCTCATGGACTTTCTTGCCTGGGCTGGCTTTGAACCATGATCCTCAGATCTCAGCTTCCTGAGTAGCTACGATTATAGGCGTGTGCCACCGGTGCCTTATTTTTTTCCTTGCTTCTGTGTCTATTTCTGTACAGTTGTGAACGCATTGTGTGATCAGTTTTTTATTATTTTTGTGGACCTAATATGTTATATATATGTATATATATTTAACAAATTCTTTAAACTATATACTTTAAAAAAAATGAACAGCTATTATTATAGCGCATGCATGCATTGGCTTAACTTCTTCCCTCCTTTGAAATGCCTACTTGTCTCTGACTTTGCAATCACAAAATTTCCTGGAAAGAAAGTATTTGCTTTGCAGCTTTAAAAAAACTCTTTGAAATTATTTCTCTTAAAAGATATTCCTGTAAGTGAAATTTTATTCAGGGCTCTTTGAGTGTTTTTAACTCTTGTTATGTATTAGGCTTTTCCAGATAGGACCTTGCTATCTATATTTTTCAGGTTAGCCCGGATCATATTATGTAGTTGAGTCTGGTCCTAAACTCTGAATCTTCGTGCCTCAGCCTCCCAAATGCTGGGTTTAGGACTTTGAACTCTTTTTTTTTTCTTTTTTTTGGAAGTCGTGGGTCTTGAACTCTGGGCCTGAGCACTTGTCCCTGAGCTCTTCAGCTCAGGGCAAGCACTCTACTACTTGAGCCACAACGCCACTTCCGGTTTTCTGGTGGTTCATTGGCAATAAGAGTCTCATGAACTTTCCTGCCCAGACTGGCTTTGAACCACGATCCTCAGATCTCATCCTCCTGAGTAGCTAGGATGACAGGTGTGAGCCCTAGGCACCCAGCAGGGCTTTGAACTTTTGACTCTGCCATGTCTACCTGCTTTTAATAAAAAGGGGATTTCAGTCAAAACTCTTTCTGTCCAGCAAACAACAACTACAAAGCACAGCCTAAGAGAGACCCAGCAGGCATTTTTTCCTCTTCTACAGGGTTGCTCTCATTTGCACATTCCCTAAATGTATGTAAGAGTAGTTTTGTTGAAAACCCAAAGGCAGCTTCATAACAATTTTTTTTTTTACTTTACATTTTGACAGAATAATAGCGAGTGCAATGCAGAGTGCCTGTTATTTTATTTTTTTTTGGGGTCTGGTCATGGGGCCTGAACTCTGGGCCTAGGCACTGTCCCTCAGCTCTTCAGCTCAAGGCTAGCCTTCTACCACTTGAGCCACAGCGCCACTTCCGGCTTTTTGCTTATGTGGTGCTGAGGAATCGAACCCAGGGCCTCATGCATGCAAGGCAAGTGCTCTACCACTGAGCCACCTTCCCAGCCCAAGAGTGCCTGTTCTTGTGAGAGTTTCAGAACAGTGGAGTCTCTGTGGGAATCAGACACCCTCAGCCCCATCCTCCAGCTGGGGCAGGTGGATGGATGAAGAGCTAATAATGTAGGAGGTCCACAAAGCCAAGAATCGCTGGGGTTCCTTATTTGTCAGTCTTCCATGTCATTCTGCCTGGATCTATTGTATGATCCTTTGACTACAGACAGTCAGTCTGGAGAGAAAAGGAAGTCTAATTCTCAAAGATGTCTTCAGCGTCCGAGGTAGAGGTTTCTATACTCTGAGATCGGGTGTAGTCAGTAATCTGAGCAAGCTCTATGTTTTTTTTTCCCCCCTTCTCCCTAAGAAAGAGTTGATGTAATTAGAATTCAAAAGAAAAGTGAAGGGCTGGGAAGGTGGCTCAGTGGTAGAGTGCTTGCCTTGCGTGCATGAGGCCCTCGGGTTTGGTTTCTCAGCACCACATAAGCAGAAAGAGCTGAAAGTGGCACTGTGGCTCAAGCGGTAGAGTACTAGCCTTGAGCTGAAGACCTGAGGGACAGCGCCCAGGCCCAGCGTTCAGGCCCCACAACCAGCAAAAAACAAACAAACTAACAAACAAAAAAGAAAAGTGAAAAGCTTAGATTCGTGTGGCTTACATCTGTAATCTATAGTTCAAAGCCAGCCTGGGCAGGAAAGTCCAGGAGACTCTTATCTTCAGTTAACCACCAAAAAACCAGAAATAGAGCTGTGGCTCAAATGGAAAAGTGCTAGCCTTGAGCAGAAAAGCTCAGGGACAGTGTCCAGGCCTTGTGTTCAAGCCCCAATAATGGCACACACACACACACACACACACACACACAGAGGTGAAAAAAAATCTGTGTTTCAACATGAATCTAGAACCAGACAAATGCTGACATTTTAAAATGCAATCACTAGAGTCCAGAGAGCCGGTTAAGGTAAGAGAGGGATACAGAAAGCCAGGCTAGCCAGCAGCTGGTAGCTCCTATCTGTAATCCTAGCTAAACAGAAGGCTGAGATCTGAGGATTGAGATTCAAAGGCAGGTCAGGCAAGAAAGTCGGAGAGATTCTTAACTCCAATTAACCACCGAAAAGCCTGAAGCATTGCTGTGGCACAAGTGGTAGAGCACAGCCTTGAGTACAAAAGCTCAGAAACAGCTCCCAGGCCCTGAGTTCAAGAGGAAGGAGGGAAGGAAGGAAGGAAGGAAGGAAAGAAGGGAGGGACGGAGGGAGGGAAGGAGGGAGGGAGGGAGGGAGGGAGGGAGAAAGCTAGGCAGGGAAGAGGAGCCGAAACAATGTGAAACATTGTCCAAAATTGAGTATGCAGTATTTAGGAAAAGGGTGTTGAATTTGAAAAAAATGTATTTGTAAGAGGGAAATCCATTTGGCAATTATATAAGACAATTAATGTAAAATATCTTCAAAAATATGATGAGTAGTATTTCTTTCTTTTCTCTTCATCCTATTTGAAATTTGACCAGTCGCCAGCAGCTCACTAACAATAGCCTTTATGATTCTGCTATTAGTTTTAAATTATAAAACAGACATGAGCCAGACACACAACAGAAGTCTTATTGACAGCCTGCCTTCTGCCTGGAACATTTGAAAATATGGAATTATTTAAGGCATTATTATTATTTTAGTGAAACCTGTAAGCTAAGGTACATGATAAAGACAAGCTAGCACTGGAATAATATTTGAATCCACATGATGTTTTTTCTTTTTCTTTTTGTTTTTTGTTTTTTTGGATTCCAGTCGTGGGGCCTGAACTCTGGGTCTGGGCGCTGTCCCTCAGCTCTTCAGCTCAAGGCTAGCACTCTACCACTTGAGCCACAGCACCACTTTTGGCTTTTTTTTCTGCTTATGTGGTGCTGAGGAATTGAACCCAGGGCCTCATGCATGCAAGGCAAGCGCTCTACCACTGAGCCACCTTCCCAGCTCAACACATAATGTTTTTATAATATCTAATAGGCTAGGCTATGGTGGCTCATACCTATAATCCTAGCTACTCAGGAGACTGAGATCTGAGGATCATGGTTCAAAGCCAGCCTGGGCAGGACAGTCTATGAGACTCTCATCTCCAATGAACCACCAGAAAACCAGACATGATGCTATGGCTCAAAGTGGTAGACCACTAGCCTTGAGCTGAATAGCTCAGAGACAGCTCCCAGGCCCTGAGTTCAAGCCCGAAGACTGACAAAATAAGAAAAAATAAACCTAATATGAAGTTTAAACTGGAATTCATTGATCATCACTTGAGGGGAAAAAATCATATTTTATTGGTCTAGGTAGACCAGTGCTAATTGTGAGATAGGTCTGAAAATTCTGAACTCAATCTTATGGCTCATTCATTTAATTGTATGAAGCCTATTTTACAGATTGAGCTATTGAAAAAGGTTCTGGAGGATGAGGGAAGAAAACATGTGTTGGAATTTTATGATGTGGGAACTGCACATTGGATCCTGGAAAACAGTATCTTAGCACTAGCAATGAAAAGCAGGCTCTTGAAACCACTTAGAAATATAAACAGAAGGTTATTCTTTATTTGTGTACATGAACGTGCCAGCTTAGGTGTTTGGTCTCACAAAGGCCTTTTCTTTCTCGTAATTCAAGGACAGTTCCCATCTCTTAACTAGAGCAGAAAGTACATTCTCTCTGAATCATGCAGGCACTCAAAATGTCTTCTGAAATGGAAAGTTCTTTCTTGTGTTTCCCCAGATGACAAATTCTTCCCGCCCTGTTGCTCCAGGTTCATGAGACCCAGGACATATGGTCGTTACAACAATCATTAGAAATAGAAAGAAAAAAAACCATTCAGAAAGTACACTGAAGCAGTTCATAGAACAAACACAATGGCTTGTCTAAGTAGAAGCTTTGGGGACAACCAGAGATCAGAAAGGTAGTTTCTTTAAAAAAAAAAAAAAAAAACAAAGTATGTGGGTGCTCATGATGGGGTTGTAGTGTCACAGCTCACATAAACATTCACACACACACACACATGTAAGCACACATGTCCACACGTACACACACCTGGCCAGGTACCAGTGGCTCATGCCTATCATCCTAGGTAGTCAGGAGGCTGCGATCTGAGGATCACAGTTCAAAGCCTGAATTTGGAAATGGAGCTGTGGCTCACGTGGTAGAACACTAGCCTTACGCAAAGAAAGCTCCAGGACAATGCTCAGGCCCTGCGGTCAAGCCCCAGGACTGAAACACACACACACACACACACACACACACACACACACATACACACACACACACACACACACACACACACACACACACTAAAAAAGGCACCTAAAGGAAAAAAATTATTTCCGGGTGATAATGTTTTATACAGGAAACTTTTAGGCTGCTCCTCATACCAATAGTCAGTGGGCAGCTCTCAGAAGGAAAGGAGAAGCCTAGCCCTTTATCAGTACGCTGCTAATCAGCCCAGGGTGTGACTCACTGGCTCAGCTCAGAGGAACAAAGGAACATGTGGGTTTTTCAGATTTTTTTAACAAAGATTCCATGGCCATGAGACACATATTTTAATTAATGTGGAATTTTAGAGAAAAAGTATTAGAACGCCTAAAAGGCAAAAAGAAATCTTAAAACTCTCACAATGTGTAGTGTGTGTGTGTGTGTGTGTGTGTGTGTGTGTGTGTGTGTGTGTGTGTGTGTGTGTGTGTGTGTGTGTGTGTGTGTGTGTGTCCTGGGGCTTAAATTCTGGGCTGGGACTCTGTCCCTGAGCTCTTTTTTTGTTATTGTTTAAGGTGGGTGCTCTACCAATTGATCCACAGTTCCACTTCTGACTTCTGGAATGGTCTATTGGAGATAAAAGTCTCATGGCTTTCCTTCCTTGGACTGGCTTCAAACCACAGTCCTTAGATCTCAGCCTCCTGAGTAGCTAGGATGATGGTCGTGAGCCACCTGAGCCAGGCAATGTAATTTTCACACACACACACACACACAAACACACACACGCACACAATCTCATTTTGTAAGTGAGAAGAGTTTTGGGCTTTAGAGCTCAGAGAAAGGTGTAACAGATTCTGCCATCTGCAAGTGGTAGAATCAAGTCCATTGGAGCTTTGCATGTATTCTTATTGGAAAAGCCTTCTCCAAAATGTCCCAATATTTAGGGTGTCACAAATAGGATAAGATGTAAGGAAAGGGGAGATGGGAAATCTAGATATTTGAAAAAAAGAATATCTGAATGCAGAATTCAAATGAAACAGTGGACCAACCACAGCTCAAGTAAAGATCATGCAAGATGGTGGTCATGAAATCAAATGCCACAGGAAAAGAAAGAACTAGCACAAAGTAGGCTTTTGTACAGCTTTGGAAATCCCACTTGATGTATATTATTTTAGGATTATTTCAAACTCAAAAGACAGAATCTAAAAGATAATGAAAGGCAGGGCAGTTAACTTCAGGCCTTTTTTTTTTTTAAAAAAAGATTAAGTTAGATACTTTTTAATAGAAGCCAAATACAAAATAACTCAGAGAACAGAGCTATCTAATTCTTCCCACCCCTACACACACACACACACACACATTAAAATTTTCTTTGCCCTCAGAGCATTGATTAATTTTTTGCTGTTATGACTGAAACTGGACCTTGAATTCAGAGCCTTAAATGCTTGCTTGGCTTTATTTTTCTCTTGCTGGCACTTTATCAGTTGAGCCACACCTCCACTTTTAGCGATTTGCTGGTTAATTGGGTGTAAGAGTTTCTCAGATTTGTTTGCCTGGGCTGTCTCTGGACTGTGATTCTCAGATCTCAGCCTCCTGTGTAGCTAGGATTATGGCAAAAGCAACCAGTTCCTGCTAATATTCAGCTAACAACAACTAGAGAGAGAGAGAGAGAGAGAGAGAGAGAGAGAGAGAGAGAGAGAGAGAGAGAGAGAGAGAGAGAGAGAGAGAGAGAGAGAGAGAGAAGAGAGAGAGAGATCATTATTCCATAATTAGTTTTGTTTATACCTCAAGCTCTGAGGAATAGCATGAAGGATCTTTTTTCTTTTGCTCAAGGCTAGTACTCTACCACTTGAGCCTCAGCTAGGATTAAAAGCATAAGCTGCGGGTGCTTGGCTACAGAGTATCATAGCTCTGATCTCCGGTGCCTACTTCTCTGTGTGACATCAGAAGTTACTTCAACTTCAGCTCAGTTTCCACATCTGAAAATGGCTATAAGCTAGATCCTACTGCACAGGAAATGTGTGCAAAGGTCCATTGCTCCAATAATGCTACATGCTTGGACAGATCCCAGAGTTGTGTGTGCATGTATGTGTGCATGTGTGCATGTGCGTGTGTGTGCATGTGTGTTTATGACATACACACATGGGGGACATTGAGATTTACTAGCCCCAGAGAGCCAGTGTGATCTGGACTGAGCCCCCAGCACAGTGACGTATAGACCTTCACCACGTGTGCAAAATCACTTCCGGGTTGTCATCCCAGGCGGGAGTAGCCACACCGGTGACTGTGCTGTGTGTATGTATGTGGGCCTGACCAGAGACCAAGGCGTTGTTCTCGGTGTTGAGAATCCACAGTGGGCAGCGTGAAGCCGGCCTTTAGGGAGGATGTGTTCTGGTGGGAGTGAACCAGGCAGCAAACACACCAGGTATCAAGTGATGGTGGTTGCTGTGGAGAATAACGGTGAGAGATGGTGAGTGTTGAAGGCGAGGCTGTGGTAGGAACCCAAGGCAGGTGGTCATGTGAGAGATACTATTCAGACCAGACTGAACAGGACTAGTGATTGATGAACTGGCTTAGTGATCAATACAGGGTGTTGAGGCAGGGCCGGCGGGGTGTATTGGGGGAGGCAAAGGGGCTGGGGTGGGAGGGGCAAGAGAGATCAGTAGGAGGCATGATCACAGAGGAATTGGGACAGTAGGACCCCATGGTGAAGGAGTAGTAGGCCTCCCTGGGTAGGATCCATTGGTTTTTACCATGAAGGTGGAAGGGAATCCATCACAAGGCCATCTGCTGTGTTTGAGCTGGGACTTGCTGTGAATCCCAGGCTGATGTCCAACTTCCGGCCTCAGGCAGTACTTCCCTGTGAGCCTCCCAAGTAACCATGGCTCACGCCTACCATCTTAGCTAGTCAGGAGGCTGAGATCTGAGGATCCTGGTTCAAAGCCAGCCCCTCAGGAAAGTCTAGGAGGCTCCTCTCTACATTTAACCACCACCAGAAACCTGGAAGTGGTGCTGTGGCTCAAGTGGTCGAGTGCTAGCCATGAGAAAAGGTGCTTAGGGACAGTGCCCAGGCTCTGAGTTCAAGCCCCATGCTTAATAATTAATTAAAGATCACTCAGTCTGCATGCTAAGTGAATAGATAAGGTATAATGAAGGGTGGGGATAGGGGAAAAATGAGAGAAGCAGTGAGGACAATGAAGAGGTCTTGCAAGCAAACCCAGATGTCTTGATTGCTTGAGGTAAACAAGGAAAGAGAAGGGTTAAGTATTCCACCTGGAAACCAGATGGGTTCAATTGCCTCTCACTGCACTGGAGAAGATAGAAGAGGTTTAGGTAGAGAAAACCATGGCTGCAGCGCTGGTTTTAGAGGCCTCCCCAATCCCTCCGCCCTTCTGTTGGTAGGTCATAGGGCTTGAACTCAGGCACTATGAGTTCAGTCACTAGGCACTGTCCCTGAGCTTTGTGCACTTTACCACTTTGAGCTACTCTCAGATTTCTGGTGGTTTATTGAAGGTAAGAACCTTATGGACTTTCCTGCCTAGGCTGGCTCTGAACCATGATCCTCAGATCTCAACCTCCTACGTAGCTAGGATGATAGGCGTGAGCCACCACTGCCAGGTTTCTAAACCCTTTGAGATGTCTATTCCTTCTCCTGGTTTGGCAAAGCCAAACCAGGCCATTGGACATGGAGGTATGGAGGCCTGAGACGGGGCTGGATCAGTGGGTTTGAGATTCATCTATGGATGGGAGGCATTGAAAGCCAGTGGATCAGATGAGACTTGATGGAGTTTGAGTAAAGACAGAAGAGAAATGACATCCCTAGATTGTTGGTGGTGTTTAAAGGTCAGAAAAGGCAGAGTCAGGGACTGGGAAGGTGGCACAGTGGTAGAGTGTTTGCCTCGCATGCATGAGGCCCTGGATTTGATTCCTCAGCACACCATAAGCTGAAAAAGCGGGAAATGGTGTTGTGGCTCAAGTGGTAGAGCACTAGCCTTGAGCTTAAGTGCTGAGGGACAGTGCCCAGGCCCAGAGTTCAAGCCCTATGACCCACAAAAACAGAAAAAGAAAAAGAAAACAAGAAAGGGAAGAGTGGAACAAAACTAAGAAGAAGAACAAAGAGAATAACATCCTAAGACCAAGTGGAGAAAAGAAAAGGCACTGTGTTCCATTTTGCCAGATGTTACTCATTGGTCCTCGGAGATGAGAATCAAGATTTGATCTTTGGATCAGGCAATGTAGGTTCACCTTTGGGGATGAGTTTCTTGGGGATGCAGGTGGAAACAGCTGGAAGAAAACAGCTGGAGGAAAAGAAGGGAGGAGAGGGAACCGGGATTTTTACATGGAATGAATTCTTCCAATGAGTTCTGCAGAGTGTGGTAGAAGGGTGAGCAGAAGGGCATATGGGAAGTTGTTTTAAAGATTGGTGTTGAAAATTTACGTGCTAAAGGAAATGATGAGGGAGCAAGACACAATGGTATAGAGGCTGAGATGGTGGAGGTTTGGTACTGTCCCCCTTTGCCCCAAAGGTGAGATCCTCAATACAGCTGAGGACGAGGAAAGCGCTGAGTCTTTGAACCTGGGCTGGGTGAGATGGGAGGCTGTGGATGAAGTGCATTGCATTCTGCCTGTGTTGCAGGCAGCAGGATGATTCTAAGTCAGGCAGCAATGCCAAGGATGTAGAGAGCCTGCAGGCAGGTGGTAGGGAAACTAGAACAGACTTGAACTTGATTCAGGGAGCTGAAGGACAGGACCTTTAGCAGGAGGTGAGGCCTAGTGGGGAAAAACTATGAATTCTTGGGGGAAAACTATGAATTCTTGCAAGGTATTTCCTGGCACAGCATATTAGCTAAAAAACAAACAAACACACATGTGTTTTAAAGTTTCTTTCATCTTGAGAGGGGAAAATTTTCATTTGGAAATGTACAATTTGTTGGGTCTACCATGTTGTATTCTTCTTTTGCCCAGTATTAAAAGGTTAGCTTGTCAGGCGCCAGTAGCTCATACCTGTCATAGAAGCTACTCAAAAGGCTGAGATCTGAGGATCATAGTCCAAAGTCAGCCCAGGTAGGAAAGTCCATGAGACTCTTATCTCCAACAAAATACCAGAAAACTGGAAGTGGTGCTGTGACTCAAAGTGGTAGAGCTCTAGCCTTGAGTGCAAAAGCTCAAGGATAATGCCCAGGCTCTGAGTTCAAGACCCATGGCCGTTAAAATAAAATGGTTAACTCAAAGTAGTACAGTTAGCTAAAAAATAGTATGAAATGAGCACTTGAAGAAAACATCACAATATGATCACATGTAATGATCTTAGCATAACAAACCAATAAAATGAAGACGCATTTCTTAGAAGTAATCAAGCACTGGGGAAAGGATGCAATTCAGAAGACAGAGCAACAAGCATAAAAACCAATCTTGTTCGATTCTCAATGTAATTCCATGGGGAAACTGTCTGCAACTGTCATTATTGATCGTATTTTATGTACATAGAATAGGGCTGTCAATGGAAGCAGAGATGACATGGAAAAGAGACTTATCAGGTACCATCATCACCAGTGCCATTTGTGTTCTTGTGTCTTTGTATTCAAAAGTCTCTTTTTCCCTAGGAATGACAAGGTGACTTGATTCTGTTAAAATATCATCATAAGGAACCAAGCACCATTTGGTAGCATGAAGTACCTTTAAAGATAGATTCCATAATCTATTACCATTCTTCATGTGTTTTGTTTTTTTTTTTTGTCAGTCATGGGACTTAAACTCAGAGCCTGGGTGCTGTCCCTGAGCTCTTTGGCTCAAGGCTAGCACTCTACCACTTTGAGCCACAGCACTACTTCCAGTTTTCTGGTGGTGGTTCGTTAGAGATCAGAGTCTCATCGATATTCCTGCCCAGGCTGCCTTTGAACAGCAATCTTCCTATCTCAGCCTCCTGATTAGCTAGGGTGACAGGTGTAAGCCACTGATACCCCACTTCTATTACTGTTCTTACTAGAGATTATAATTCTGGTGGATAAAACAATATTGTGATAGATGCCTTTGAAAATTCCTCAGGGAGGAAAAATAGATTTTTAGATCTTATGAAACATATAGCTCTTCACTTACCACTCCCCCCCCCCCTCCACCCCATTCCAAAATATAGTCCCTTGATATCCATGGGAAATTAGTTCCAAGATGCCCCTCCATCTGGGCACCCCAATCCACAATGAAAGTTCTGTGTGCAAAAATGGCATAGTAGTTGCATGAAATCCATGCACATCCATTTGTGTATTTTAAGTGATTTTTTAAAAAAATTATCTTTAGGTAGTGGTACAAAGGGAATTCAACTTGACATGTCAGCTTATGAATACAGTGCATCTTAATCAACATCACCCCTTACATCTTCCTCCTCCATCTCCCAACTCCATCCATGCCCTGAATATTCCTAGTTCCATTTTCATATGTATATACTGAATTTCATAACTGCATCCTCCCGCCCTTCCCTTGCTTCCTTTATACATGCTCTTCCCCCAACCTCGACTCCCTGACATCTCAAGTTCCAGCTCCTTGAGATTCATTTCACCAGACTGCAAGTTGGTTGTTGAAAGGAATTATACCATTGGAATCTTCCCTTGCATATAGTATACTTTAGTTAATTTGTGCATAGATGCATATGGCCCTGAATATGTTTATAGATAGATAGATAGATGATAGATAGATAGATAGATAGATTGACTTATAGACCAGATCTAACTTCTACATATGAGAGAAATCATGCATCCTTGGTTTCTCTAGGCTCGACTCATATTACATATTTTCCCATTTCTCTGCAAATGATTTAGTATCATTCTTCCTGATAGATGTGTTAAATTCTGTGTGTGTGTGTGTGTGTGTGTGTGTGTGTGTGTGTGTGTGTGTGTGTGTGTGTGTGTGTGTGTGTGTACGTGACACATCTGTTGATCCATCCTTTGAAGGATTTCTGGGCTTTTTTCTCTAACTTGGCTAGAATGTACAGTGCATCCATGAACATTGATGGGCAAGTCGTTTTTACCATATCTTGACTTGTAATCTTTTGGACAAATGCCCAAACATATAGTGCTGGAACATAGGGTAGTTCTCTATTTTGTTTTTTGAGGAATCACCAAACTGCCTTCTATAATGAAAACATTGGTTTACATCCCCACCAATGGTGTAGCAGGGTTCCTTTTACCCTGGCATCTACTCTTGTTTCTCTTCTTGTTGACTGGCCATTCTGACTGAGATGAGATGGAATCTCAGTGTTGTTTTGATTTACATTTTCTTTATGGCCAGAGGAGTGGACATTTCTTCACCATGTCTATTGGCGACTTTAGATCATTTTTATATTGTTTATAAAATGTAAATGTGATGTGAAGAGTTGCTATTCTATATTGTTTAAGAACTATCGACAAGAAAAAGTCCATATATGTTTGGTGCAAACACCTTTTAAAAAACATTTTCCATCATTTGTTATTGATTTCACTGGTGTGTAGTCTACAGATATAGAGGACTGATTGAAATGATGGCATTCTACAACTGAGTTCCGTTTGCTTGCTATTGTTAACTGGCTGGTTTCAGAGTTCGCTTCCTGTGGAATTCCTTTCTTGCTGTTTTCAGACCTTTCCCTCATCTTCACTCTTGGTCATAAATCTAGCTGATGAAGTGGGTAGGGTAGTGTACCACCCATGTAGTCCTAGGTTCTTGGTAGGATGAGTCAAAGGATTTCTTGAGCCCCAGACAGTTGGAGGCCAGCACGGACAACATAAAGACACCCCATCTCAAGAAGAAGTAGGGGAAGAAGCATGAGAAGAACAAGCAGAAGGAGGAAGGAAGAGGATGAGAGTAATAACAACAAGAGAAAGAAGGAGGAGGAAGAGGAGGAGGAGGAAGAAGAAGAAGGAGAAGGAAGAGGAGGAGGAAGAGGAAGAACAGGAGGAAGATGAAAAAGAGAAAGGAGAGGAGGAGGAGGAAGAGAAAGAGGGAGACAAAGAGGAGGAGGAGGAGGGGGGGAAGAAAAGAAGGGAGACAGATAAGGAGAAGAGGAGGAGGAGGAAGAAGAAGAGGAGAAAGAGGAGGAGGGACAAGAAAGAGAAGAAGAGATGAAGTAGTAGTTGTTAGGAGAAGGAGGAGGAAGAGAAAGAGAAAAGAAAAAGAAAGAGAGGAAGAAAGGAAGGAAGGAAGGAAGGAAGGAAGGAAGGAAGGAAGGAAGGAAGGAAGGAGGGAAGGAGGGAAGGAGGGAGGGAGGGAGGAAGGAAGGAGGGAAGGAGAGAAGGAAGGAAGGAAGGAAGGAAGGAAAGAAGGAAGAAAGGAAGGAAGGAAGGAGAGAAAGAACACAATCCAGTTTCATAACTGATGCCCATGCCTCCAGTTCTACTTCTCTCACTTTGCCACTTCTTTTTGTTTCCCACCCCCTTACCTGTATTGGTCAGCCTCGGGATTCACAGCCTCTCCTGATTGGCTAACACCCAACATTTAACCCAAGAGGGTGGGGAGTCTTGGTGAGATTCTAGGGAACAAAGGGTCCAGCAGGAAGAGTCCAGGCAAGCTGCATGGACTTTACATCTGTTAATCGTGTCTTAATTGTCCTGAAGGCCTCAGAAGAGTGTGTCATCAGTACCTTCTAGAAACTCCTAGAAGTGTAATGTGGCTTACAGTGCCCTTTATGGCCTGATGTGTGCCTGTTGCCCTTTTCATTTCAATATTTGTTGCTTTTCTTTGTGCTGCTGGGGATGGAACCCGGGGCCTGGTGCACTCAAGGCAGCCATGTTGTGTCTTTGCGCATGCTCCCTGCAAACGACATGGACGCCTTCCTGGAAGCTGCTGAGTACAAGACCCTCCTGCAGCCCTCCCTGGGACTCAAATCATTGTCAGGAGACAACAACCCCAGACGGAGCTTGCGTTTTCTCTCCTTTGTGTTCCTGCGGTGCCTTGCACAGTCCCACGAGGTCCCACTTCTCCCATGATCTACTCTAATCCTCTCAGGCCCCAGCTGATTCCTACTGCAGGCGGACATGTCCTGGATGAGTTTGGGACCATCTTCTAGCCTCATTTCCCCAGTGCCTGTTTGAGTATCTGCTGCCTGGAATACCCAGGGCATGGAAGTGAAATAGGTGTTAGACCCAATGGCAGGGCCTCTCTGGAGACATTGGAGGAAGCCTCTCAGAGTCTGTTGGCATCACTAACAGTTCGTCTGAGGGCATCTTTTCTGCTTCTATCCAAGCCTTAGCCCACCTATTTTCCATCATGACTGTAGAGGAAGGTCACAGAGGCTGGAGTCACTGGCTCCTATTTTCTCTCTGATCAATTAAAACTGAGTCTCTAAGGCCCAGAAACCAGGAAGAAGTGAATGCAAGAGTTTCAGAGCCCAAGGATGATGCAAGGGGGAGGGGGGTGGAGTGGGAGGTTCACACACTTGGAAGGGACTTTTCTCTTAGACACTGTGCTGATGAAATTAATCTCTTGGTGGATCAAGTGTCGTGGCATGCTGGTTCGTCATCAGAAGGCTCTAAATGACCTAGAACTTCAAGTTGGGATGGGGGTCATCGCATGGCTCTGAGACACCACTCCAGCCACGACACTGCCTGTCGCCCTCATCAACCAACAATCCCCTTCTTCTTCAGGCTGGAACCTTTATTATTCTTCAAACTAAAAGCATTAGAATCAAGTCATGTGTCTTTCATATAGACTGATCATATTTAGGCAAGAAAATGTAAAAAGTGATTTTTGTTGGTGGTGTTGTTAGTCATAGGGCTTGAACTCAGGGACTGCACACTCTCCTTGAGCTCTTTTGCTCAAGGCTCATGCTCTACCACTTTGAGCCACACCTCCACTTCCGGGTTTCTGGTTGTTTATTGGAGATAAGAGTCTCATGGACTTTCCTGCCCCAGCTGGCTTTGAACTGCAGTCCTCAGATCTCAGCCTCCTGAGTCGCTAGGATTACAGACGTGAGACACCAGCACTCAGCAAAGCTATTCTTTTATAGGTAAGGCAGTTGCCAATAGTCATAGATCATGTCTCACCAAAATGCTTGTTACAGAGCAGGGCCTTTAATATGTCTTGAGATGAGAGGTACATCCATGACTGACTTAGGGTGAACAGAGCTGTATGGGGTTAAAAGAACTCACTGGGGTTTAAAAAAAAAAGACCTGAGCAGGAATTTCAGCAGGCTGTGCTGTCTTGGGAACCTAGTTGAGTGTTCAATGAAACAGAACATTGCGTTGCCTCTCCTGACGGCCTAAGATTTCTGTGCCATTTTGTTTCTCCAGTGCTTTCCACAAGCCAGAAATGGAGCAGAGCAAGCTGGAGTGAGTCTTTAGCTTTAAAGCAGACTTTAAAGGTTGGGCAAGTTGCTTAGCTTTTTTTCCTCAAGGCTGGTGTTCTACCACATAAGCCACAGCTCCACTTCTAACTTTGGGCTGCTTCGAACCATCATTCTCAGATCTCAGCCTCCTGAGTCACTAGGATTACAGGTGTGAGCCACAGCACTCCACAAAGAATTTTTTAAAGAATCTGCTCCCTATGTCTCCTTTTGTTGTTGTTGGTGGTGGTGGTGGTAGTCATGGGGCTTGAACTCAGGGCCTGGGAACTGTCCATGAGCTTTTTCATTCAAGGCTTAGTGCTCAACCACTTTGAGCCACAGTGCCACTCCTGGGTTTTTAGTGGTTAATGGGAGATAACAGTCTCATGGAGTTTACTGCCTGGGCTGGTGTTGAACCATGATCATCAGATCTCAGCCTTCTGCATAGCTATTACTGACCAAAAAACAAAAACAGCATAACCCTAGGCGGTTTCAAGGCTTTCTATCCTGACATTAGCAATGTGAGGCTTAGTACGTTATCTTCCTGAAGTGTAGAATTACCATGGATGTTAGGGGGGAAAAAGGGTGAGGGACTAATATTTTAATATACTAAGTCAGAAAGTAAAACATGTTTCTATTCTCTGAGATAACAGAACTGAATTTTAGTTCCAGCTATCTGCATTCTAACGCTGGTGCGAAAATTAGATGAAGAGATTGTATTCTGTTGCATTCCCAAAGGGAATAGCTGTAGGTCCGGTGAAGAATTGATCTGCTTAGATACAATCAATGAAAAAACAAGGACCAATTTCCAAGTAGTCGGTGAGGTAGGCACACATCCATTCTGACCTCTGCATCCCGCAGTGGATACATGGAGAGACTCACCATTGTAATTTCAACCACAGTGAGGCAGAGAAAGCATTTTAGCAATGCTGGGGCCTACAGCCAGGCTTTTCTGTGGTGTACCAAGAGTCAAATACTCTTTTGCTCAAGTGCCAAAGGTGTTGGTTATTTGGAAGGCCCAGCTAGTTTTGGCCCAGGATTCTCCTGTGCGTCGTTGAAATCGAGCCCAGTCTGCAGGTGCAGTGCTGTTTGCATAACCTGAGGTGAGATTCAAACCCTTCAGATTCCTTGCTGATTTCTGGCTTGCAGACTTGCTTTCCTCAGAGAACCTTCTAGGCTTGCCCAAGGAGATGCTGAGGTCAGAATCGGTGTGTGCCTGCCTTTCTCATTTTCACTGATTGCATCTAGACAGATCAATTCTGATTTCCATCTACTTTATCTTCATAAGGTGTGAGGAGGGAGGAGGCACTGGGGCATGAATTCAGGGCCTTGTGCTCCTACTGGCTTTTTAAACTCAGTGTCCTATGCCTTGAGCCACATCTCCACATCCAGTGTTCTGATGATTAATTGGTGGCTCACTGGTGGCTCATGCCTGTAATCTTAGCTACTCAAGAGGCTGAGATCTGAAGATAGTAGCTCCAAGAGAGCCAGGGTGAAAGTCCACAAGTTAACTGGAGAATTAACTACCAAAAATCGAGAAGTGGAACTGTGGCTCAAGGAGTACCAGCCTTGAGCAAAAATCAATTAATTAATTAAATGTTTAGGGACAGTGCCCAGGCCCTGAGATCAAACTATCTCCCAGAATGTTTGCCTGGGCTGGCTTTGAATAGTGATCCTCAAATCTCAGCCTCTTGAATAGCTAGCTGGAAGTGCCCTGTGCCCAGCTTTGCATATGCTTTTGGAGCCTGGATAATGTTACGTTACTAAATAACCCCAGGTTTCTGGGTTTTGTTATTGTTTTTGTTTTGTTTTTGGACAATCATGGAACTTAAAACTCAGGGCCTGGGCACTGTCCCTGAGCTCTTCTGCTCAAGGCTAGCACTCTACCACTTGAGCCACAGCACCACTTCAGGTTTTCTGGTGGTTCGTTGGAGATAACAGTCTCACAGACTTTCCTGCCAGGGTTGATTTTGAACCACGACCCTCAGAGCTCAGTCTGTGTGAGCCACTGGCACCTGGCTTCCTGAGGGTATCATTGTGATTCTAAGATACTAGGTGACAGACAATGTGGCCATTAGCTGGGCATACTGAGAACTCTGAAGTATATCACAGACTTGATCATTTCTGGCCTTACCTGCTCTAATCCTGGCATTGTATCCACAGTCCCCATTCCCCCAGGCCACTAAGGATGCGGTGAGCTTGGGGAGCATCAACCTCATCTTCCAACATGAGCAAAGTTAAGCCCCATCCTCCTGTCCACCCTGGGGTGCATTATGGGCGGTTCATTAAGGACCTGCAAACTCAGCTTTCTTCTACTTACACCAAACTTTTGGAATCCCCTGTGCATGGATTAGACTCTGCCAGTCCCTGCACAGGAACTAATTTGTTTCATAAATGACTAACGGCATGGATAATAAATGGCTCCTCATAACATAGCATATTTTGGCCCATTGGGTTAAGTGGAAGGACATCAGCCCAGAGCAAAATGCGGGAGTCTTAAGCACTAAGACTTATTCAAAGTAAACCATGCCCCCTGCACAGACTAAGCTTTGCAGATGCCTTCCCCCTAAGATGAGATGAAAAGGATGCATGGACTGTGAATCTTGTAGCCAGATGCCAGTGGCTCACGCTTGTAATTCTAGCTACTCAGGAGTCTGAGATCTGAGGATACCAGTTCTAAGCCAGCCAGGGCAGGGAAATCTGTGAGACTTATCTCTCCAGTTAACCATCTGAAAACCAGAAGTGGTGCAGTGGAGCTGTGGTTCAAGTGGTAGAGCACCAGCCCTCAGAGACAGCACTCAAGCCCTGAGATCATCACAATAAAAAACAATTCTTAGTATTATCATGATATCTTATTGTGAAGCAATGCAAATGTTAGCTTTCTTGGTTTTCTCTTTTGGAAAAGCTTTTCACAAATGCCAACGAGTTCAGTGAAAGCGGAGACGAATGACAACATCACAGTGTTCACCAGGATTTTGGACGGGCTGCTGGATGGCTATGACAATAGACTGAGGCCTGGGCTGGGAGGTGAGTGTGCTCACGCGCTGCTGAGGCCAGGCCTGTGAGGATGGGGAGCCCCCCCCCCCCCCCGAGGCGGGAAAGCTCCACCTCTCATTGGCTGGGCTGGGAGGCGTGTGTGAAAAGCTTCGCTTCTCATTGGCTGGGCTGGGAGGCGTGTGTGAAAAGCTCTGCCTGTTATTGGCTGGTCTGAGAGGCATGTGTGGCTGGACTGGGAGGTGTGTCTGGAAAGCTCCGCCCCTCATTGGCTGACTTGTGTTTGCTGGGACCCAATCCTGGGAAGCGCTACCCTGACCATGGCTCTGGATTGGATGATTGCCTTCTAAGTCTTGCCAAGGATGTGCAGTCTTGGTTATTTTCAGCTCGAGGCAGTGTTTGCCTTTAAAATATCCCTGTGCCAACTTCCTTCTTCCTGGGTTGTGTGTGTGTGTGTGTGTGTGTGTGTGTGTGTGTGTGTGTGTGTGTGTGTGTGTGTGCCAGTCTTGGGGCTTGAACTCAGGGCCCCAGGCACTGTCCCTGAGCTTTTCTTCTTTTGTTTTACTCAAGGCTATCTCTCTACCACCTTGAGCCACAGCTCCACTTCTGGTTCTCTGGTGGTTCACTGGAGATAAGAGTCTCACAGACTTTCCTGTCTGGATTGGCTATGAACCATGACCCACAGATCTCAGCCTCTCCTGAGTAGCTAGGATGACTGGCGTGAGCCACGGGCACTCAGCCTTCCCAGATAATCTTAGTGTCCACTCTAGTCACTTAGGGAGGGACCAGTGCTTGGATGCTGTTGAAGACACAGGAGGCCGTGGAGGCTCACGCCTGCGATCCTCAGCTACTCAGGAGGCTGAGACTCGAGAATCCTGGTTGTAAAGCAGCCTGGAAACAGAGAAGTCCATGAGATTCTTCATCCTCAAATTTTTTTTAAACATCAGAAGTAGAGGGTTAGAGCCCTAGGCTTGAGTCCAAAAAGCCAAGGGACCATGCTTCAGGCTTTGAGTTCAAGTCCCTGCACGTACGCGCGCGCGCACACACACACACACGAACAGGTGAGCAGAATATGACCATCCATGCCAGCGGGCTGCAGCCTAGCATCTGTGTTTCAGAGCGAATCACGCAGGTCCGGACCGACATTTACGTGACCAGCTTCGGCCCAGTGTCAGACACAGAAATGGTAAGTTCCCCTGGGCCTGGGCCCATGCATTCCGCCCTCACTAAATCACCCTGGGAAGAACTTCCCCCGTGGCTCAGGCGCCACCCCAACGCCTTTCCTTTGCCTCCAGGAATACACCATCGACGTGTTCTTCCGGCAGAGCTGGAAAGACGAGCGGCTGCGCTTCAAGGGGCCCATGCAGCGCCTGCCTCTCAACAACCTGCTCGCCAGCAAAATCTGGACCCCGGACACGTTCTTCCACAACGGGAAGAAATCCATCGCCCACAACATGACCACGCCCAACAAGCTGCTGCGGCTGGAGGATGATGGCACCCTGCTGTACACCATGCGGTGAGCGCAAAGCCCTGGAGGGGCCAGGGCCGGGACTACAGGCTGGGAAGCATGCCCAGAGAGCAATGCAAGAGGTGGGGGGGGGGAGGGATCGGGCTCCCTGAGCACCCAAGGGCCTTGGGACCCTGTCAGTCACTCTGAAAAGGAGTCCTGAGACGCTGACTTCAGAGTAAAGCCTAAATCCTTGGCCATTGCCTTGGGGAAGATAAAAATGGAGTGCATTCTCAGCCCCATGAGCAAAGCGTGGAAGGCATAATGTAGAGGCTGAGATCTTGGAGCCCAGAGTCTGCCTGGGGTTAGGGGTGAGTAATTTGGGTGCGGTAACCGTATATGTTTGTGGGATACAAATAACCTTCAACCCCATGGAAATGTTGTCCTTCATTCTCATTGTTGAGAGACTGTGGTTAGATCCTAAGCTTAAAAGAATAGATCATGAGGCCAGGTGCCCATGGCTCATGCCTGTCATCCTAGCTACTCAGGAGGCTGAGGGCTGAGGATCACGGTTCAAAGCCAGCCTAGACAGGAAAAGTCTGTGAGACTCCTATCTCCAATGAACCATGAGAAAACCGGAAGTGGTGCTGTGGCTCAAAATGGTAGAGCATCAGCCTTGAGCAAGAGAGCTGAGGGACAGCACCCAGGCCCTAAGGTCAAGTTCCACAACCACCACCACCACCAACAACAAAGATATATCATGAAATACAACATACTATTTCTAGGAGACAATGGCTGTCACCAGTGAATGGAGCCTGTTTAGAAGGAGAAGAGATGGGAGAGGAAATGCTTTACTGAGTTCCTTATTCCAGGTGCAAATATTGAAACTTTTAGTCCTCAAAGAGCCAGCCAGGTGACCCTGTGGCCCACAGAAAGCATGGCACATAGGGGTTTGGTTATAGAGGTTTGGTTATCAGCCTGGGGTCTCACGAAGAGAAACAGAAATTGGAACTAAGCCACGAGCCATGGCTTTTCTTTATCCACACTTGCAGTTTGGAGGGGTGCCATGTTATTGGACGAAAGAGGACCTTCATAGCACACCTCCCTCCCCATTCAGAGTGTCATGCCCAGAAGGCAGCCTGGGACAGAGGGAAGCCAGAGAGACTTGTCGGAAGTAATGAGTGGTTGTGTATTCAGAGCAAGTCTGCTAATGAGCTGCAAAGTTGATAATGAGCTTTCTTTTTCAGTCCTCTGCAACATTTGGGAAGTGGAAATGGTTCTTCTTCAAAGCGTAAGGGATTTTAATGAGCTAGAGCTAGAGCCATAGGGTGACAGTGTTTTATTGATGTAGTAATGGCAGGGAAAGGGCAGTATGATCACTGGTGGAGATATAGATCACGTGATGAGTGTGTATGGTAGCCCATGCATTTATGGTGTGTTTCCAGGGGGATGTGGGACAGAGTCAGCCATTCAGCACTGCTTGATCCACTAGAGGGCGCTATGGGGAGGCAGTCCTAGCTGGGAGGTCTTTAGGTCATTGGGTGTGTGGCCTTGATGACGACCTTGAGACCCTGCCTCCTCTACCTTTCTATTGCTCCCTGTCGAGAGCAATAGGGAATTGCTCTGAAATTTCCATGTGAGGCAAAACAAAACCCAAAAAACAAAAAAATGTTTTTGTCTTTATAAGTTGATTTAGCTCTGGTATCCGTGGCAGTAATAGAAGGCTGACTGGCAGGGTTTATAAAAACAATAGCTAGCTACTTTGCTAGTCATGTCTGGACAATAACCGCCATAAGGAACTTTGCAGAAACACTGGCTAAGCATCATACCCAAAGGTATCTATTAGGACATTGCTTTTGATCACCAACATTGGTTTCCCACTGTGTCTGCTCTTACTTAGGTTTGCATTCAAGGTTTGGGCGGCGGCTGCTTCTTCTTCTTCTTCTTCTTCTTCTTCTTCTTCTTCTTCTTCTTCTTCTTCTTCTTCTTCTTCTTCTTCTTCTTCTTCTTTTCCTCCTCCTCCTCCTCCTCCTCCTCCTCCTCCTCCTCCTCCTCCTCCTCCTCCTCCTCCTCCTTCTTCTTCTTATTTCTGAAACTATATCTGAAACTATATCTCCATTTCTGGTTTTTTTTTGTTGATTCTTTGGAGATAAGAATCCCACAAACTTTGATACTTGGGCTGAGAAACTGTGGATCACAGTTCAAAGCCAGCCCAAGCAGGAAAATCCAGCGTGATTCTTATCTCCAATTAAACACTGAAAAGCTGGAAACAGAGCTTGGCTCACATGAGAGAGCATGCCCTGAGCCTTGAGTGAAGAAGCTAAGGGACAGTATCCAGACCCTGACTTCAAGCCCCATTAGTGGCAATGAATGACTTTTCCTGAATGCATATATATTTCATACCATCTTTAAATTTAAAAAATATTAAAAAATCAAATCACAGCAAGTTGCAGGGCGTCTGCACTGAACAGCTTCTGGTGGAGTCTTTCAGGGTTGTCCCTAGAGTGTGAATCAAACATGATGCTGGGGGTTCAGGACTCCACAGAGCAGTTTCTCTCCTCTTCTGTCGCCAGATCCAAGCTTTCATTTTAAGGATGCTGAGCAGATAAAGGTGCTGACCCCAGAACTTGGCTTTAGCCCACCCAGGATTTTGGTGTGATTGTCATCATAGGCAGCCAACATAGTGGTTGTTTAAGTAATCATTGTGAGCCTGATAGGCAAACTTCTGCTGTATAGGGTAGGCATGTCTCCAGGTATCTGTGTGTGTGTGTGTGTGTGTGTGTGTGTGTGTGTGCGTGCTTGCCAGTCCTGGGGCTTGAACTCAGGGCCTGGATGCTGTCCATGAGCTTCTTTAGCTCAAGGCTGGTGCTCTACCACTTGAGCCACAGCACCACTTCCAGCCTTTTCTGAGTAGTTTATTGGAGAGAAGCATCTCACAGCTTTTCCTTCCTGGGCTGACTTTGAACTATGATCCTCAGATCTCAGCCTCCTGAGTAGCTAGGATGACAGGCATGAGCCACCAGCACTGGCACCCAGCATCTCAAGGTGTCTTGTCTCTGGTGAATGGGTGAGCAAGCTCTAGGCTCTCACATTTGCATATTTGCCTGCACGTGCAAGCTCTTGAGAAATGGCTTGATGGTGAGTGTCTCCACAGGGAATATGCCCCTGGAGTTTGAGCCCTGGGGGCACAGTAAGGCCCCTCAGAGTTCGGGAGCAAGGAAACAACTACAGCCAAGCCAGGACTTAAAGGAATGCACACTCTGCTAGAACCACATAGTTCTGTGTACTTCAGCAAACAAAAGGGCTCTTCCACCCATGGCCACCTTGCCCAGGCCAGTGTGAACATTGGAGTTAAGTTCAACTTTGCGCACTTAGTGCTTTCCAATCCTTGGACGGTTTACACCAGTGCCTCAGAAAGCACAGGGTTTGCTTTGTGTTTGTTCTTCTGATTGGAGGACTGCTTGAACATGTGCATGCTCCCTGAATAGCCACAAGAGGGCACCACAGTCACATGTTTGGTTAGCAGTGGGTCACATCTGGTTGGGTGGATGTGAACTTGAAGGGAATTCCTTATACTGTCTTGAAAGTTTGACCTATGGAAAATGCACGTGAAGGACATTGTGGCACACAGGTAGAAATGTTTAACTAGACACGGGAGATGTGTGCATATACACACACAACCAAAAATAGCTATCTACGCTGTGTCCAGTTAAAAACCACTTTCATGAGCCAGCAGATAGATAACATTGGATGAATCTCGCAGGTTTAAGGGAACTCTTATTTTATGGCAAGAAACAAAATGTGAATTTTAAAATAACTGAGAAACTATAAGGTATGCTGTCAAGATCAAAGAGAATCAACAGGAATATTTTGGTACATGTCACATATAGATAATTTTCTTTATATATATTTGTGTGTGTGTGTGTGTGTGTGTGTGTGTGTGTGTGCATCCTCTATACATGTGTGTGTCCTGTAATTTTCAGGTGATATAATTCTCCCTGTTGAGATGCCACCTTAGCAAACAAACTGGGTGAGATGCATATGTCCGTAATCTCAGCGACACAAGACGCACAAATAGGGGGGTGGGGGAGGAAGGTCAAGACTCTATCCTTAAAAAAAAAAAAAGCTGGGCGCCAGTCACTCAGACCTGTAATCCTAGCTACTCAGGAGATTGAGATCTGAGGATCGTGGTTCAAAGCCAGCCAGGGCAAAAAAAGTCCCTGAGACTCTTATCTCCAATTAACCACCAGAAAAACTGGACGTGGTGTTGTGGTTCAAGTGGTAGAGTGCTAGCCTTGAGATGAAGAGCTGAGGGACAGCACCCAGGCCCAGAGTTCAAGACCCCATGACCAACAACAAAAAATAAATAACTAAAATAATAAATAAGTTAAAGCAAAAAAGAGGGGAGAATCTGGCTCAAGTGGTAGAGCACTTGCGTATTAAAAACAAGACTGTGAATTCAGTCCCCAATCCCAGAAAATAATGATGATGATGATGATGATGATGATGATGATGATGATGATGATGATGATGATGATGATGTGGGCTCAGCACCCTAAGACTCTGTCGTCAACATTATCCCCAGTCTTAGATCAGGCAAACAGAGCCGGTGAAAATGAATGAACGGGAGTTTACCCACCCATAAAATCGAAGTTCCCAGACTCTCCTTTCTGTTCCTATTGTACTACCATCTAAATCCAAGACCAAGATGTGCTCACCATTCAGCCAGCAGGACTGGTGGCCACTGTCACTAGGTGGCGCTGTGGCCACACACAGAGAGGAAGGAAGCCAGGGTTATCTGAAAACCTAAATAACACGCTGCATGTCTGCAGGCTGCTCCCGTCCACACCACAGGATCAGAGGCCTTCCTCAGCTCCCAGGCCCTCCCACTGAGCAGAGAGCTAATCCCTGCCACCCAGACAACAGTTTGTTTGGTTTTCTTAATATATGGCTTTGCAATTATGCCCAGGTGGTTTGGATCAGGATCCTTCTATTGATACTTCTCACGTGGGAATGGGAATGAGACGTCAAGCCTGGAATTGTTAACAAGGAAGTCTTGCAAATGTTTGCCTGCCGTGGCCTTGAACCAGGATCCTCCCAATCTCCCGACCCCCAAGTAGCTGAGCTGACAGGCATAAGACACCCTATCTAGCCCAGGCTCCAGAATTTTGAGTGATACCAGCTTGGTCTGTTTCATCCCAATACTTGGTCCATATGCTCTTTCTCTGCAGGGTACCATTGTGTCTCGATGCTCTCTGCTTGAATGTGTGAATTTCATTTTAAGAACGGAGTCTATTTACACCTGTCGCAGCCATGTCTTTTTTTTCAGGTTTGCCTTGATTTCCCCACATTTGATCCATTGGAGTTTATTGATGGCTAGGCGTATGTACATACACATAAACATTTCACAAAATAGTCCTCCTCTCCCATTCATTATGGCCAAGCCTTTGAGGGGGGGAGGGGATGTGGAGTATTAAAAGGAGAAAACCGTATCAAAGTAGATGGATCGAGTTTTTGAGTTTTGGTTTAGAAATATACTAGCTTTTTTTCCCCTCTCATCTCTACCTCAATAAGAATTGCCAACCTCTATGTTCCAAACTGTGGAGGGGGAATGAAAAATACTGAGCCACAGTCCAAAGCTTGAAGGGAATATGTGAGCCAATGTAAGGCTGGTGATTGATCTCCTAGAGTGCTCTACTGCATTCAAACATGCAAATGAGCCACTGGGCCTGAAAACAACTCGTGAAATCTGGAAGTCAGGCTTAAAGGAAGTTGTACAGCTTCCATTCATGTCTAACAAAGAAGGCAGTTAGGAGAGTTCAGTGACAGATTATTTAAAGCATGGAATTCTTTTACTTGTCCAAATGAAATAGGAATCGTTTGAATGTTGTCTGAAAGCCTCCAATTGTAGATAACAGTAACTTTGTGTGTGTGTGTGTGTGTGTGTGTGTGTGTGTGTGTGTGTGTGTGTGTGTGTGTGTACTGGGCTTGGACTCTAGGCCTCTCATTCTCATTCTCACTCAGCTTTCTTGATCACAGCTGGTGATTATTTTGTCTTAAACTCTGGGCCTGGGCGCTGTCCCTCAGCTCTTCAGCTCAAAGCTAGCACTCTACCACTTGAGCCACAGCACCATTTCCTGTTTTCTGAGTGGTTTATTGGAGATAAGAGTTGCACAGAGTTTCTTGCTCCGGCTGGCTTTGAAGTGCAATCCTTAGATCTCAGCCTCCTGAGTAGCTAGGATTACAGGCGTGAGCCACCAGTGCCCGGCATTATTTATTCATTCATTTATTTATTTTGCTGGTTAATTGGAGATAAAGTCCTGTGGGCTTTTTGGCTTGGGCTGGCTTTGAACCTTGATCCTCAGATCTCAGACTCCTGAATAGTTAGCGTGACCAACGGGAGCGAGCCTCAAGTCTGAAGCATTTTGACATGTTTTCTAGCTGTGAGCTGTCATCCAGGCCATCAATTAGAATGCTACAAATCCAAGTTGGAGCAATAATCTTCATTTACAGGATGTCATTTTCCTGATTTGAAAATTAAAATGTTGTTCAGAAAGGAGACATTATTCTCCAATAAGTTACTGCTTGAATTGTCTTAACAGACTTTGGTGCAGCTTGTGTGTGTGTGTGTGTGTGTGTGTGTGTGTGTGTGTGTGTGTGTGTGTTTTGGTTTTTGGTTTGTTTGGTTTTTGTTTTTTGGTCTGTTATGGGGCCCGAACTCTGGGCCTGGGAAAAGTTTGGAAGTAATAACATAAATAGGACCTTTGGGGGAGGGGGGGGGGAATAAAAGAAAAAGGTTGTTGCTAGATCTATTAGTAAGTCAGTGGATTTTCACCACAGGACAATTCCTGGAGCTTTGAGGCTTTGTTTTCTTTTTCTTGTATTCTCTTTCTGTTTTTAGAAAAGGCTTTCCCTTTTAATTTGACTTCTTTTATTTATTTTTTATGTGGTACTAAGGAATTGAACCCAGGGCTTCATGCATGCTAGGCCAGCACTCTACCACTAAGCCACCTTCCCAGCCCAGCTTAGTTTTCTTGATCTAAGAAGGGTTCAAGCTGAAGGCTGGACTGGCTTTCATTCTGCAGAGGACTTTGATCTAATTCCCCAGGAGGACAGGGGAGGAGACGGTGCCTTTCAAAGAACCCGTGAATAGGAAGGAGGCTTCTCTCGACTACAGACATGTGCATAGGCCATTGTTAGGGTATTGAAAGGCACAGGACTTTTAAATTTATTATTCAGGTTGAAAGATTTGCTATTGGGGGGATGTTCTGAATCATTCTTTTATTTGTTTTGTTTTTAGAGACGGGGAAAAAATCTGTCATGGATGAAGTCTATACCATTGGAGGTTTGGGATTCAAATTCTAAAGAGCTCTCAACAATGAGCTCCTTAGAATAAAATAATCAACACGTCTCTCTAATAATAGCACCTATTGAGCTATTAATTGTCCATATAACTCTGTTTTTTATTCTGGAAATATTTTAAAGAGGTGATTTTTTTTTTCTTTTTAAAGTAGATCCAGCTAAATGTCTGTTTTTGGGCATTGTCTTTTCTCCTGTTCCCTGAACCATACACACGCACACACACACAGGCACAGACACACACCACACCACTTCCATACATTCACACACACACACATATGCACACTCATCCCCAAAATATTTTTTTTTTTGCTATTCTTGGTCCTTGGACTCTGGGCCTGGACACTGTCCCTGAGCTTCTTTTGCTCAAGGCTTAGCACTGTACCACTTGTGTGACAGCACCACTTCTGGCTTTTTCTATGATTAATTGGAGATGAGTTTCTCATGGATTTTCCTTCCTGGGCTGGCTTTGAACAGTGATCCTCAGATTTCAGCCTCCTGAGTAGCTAGGATGACAGGCGTGAACCACCAGTGGCCAGCAGTTGTAGATTCTTAATTCTGTAAAATCATGTGAACAGGCTGGGCACTGGTGGCTCACGCCTGTCATCCTAGCTACTCAGGAGGCTGAGATCTGAGGATCAACAATTGAAGCCAGCTTGACTAGAAAAGTCCCGTGAGACTCTTATTTCCAATTAACCACTCAAAAACTCTAAGTGGTGCTGTGGCTCAAAGTGGTAGAGTGCTAGCCTGAGTGAAAAGCTCAGGGACAGTGCCCAGGCTCAAGTCCCATGACTGACAAAACAAAACCTCATGTAAACATCTGATATTTGTTTATTAATTGTTATGACTCTGATACATACATCTATGCATGCTAGAATGAAAAACGTAGCCTTTTTTGCTAGTAACAGGACTTGAATTAAAAGCCTGGGTGCTGTCTCTTAACCTTTTCACTCCAGACTGGCATGAGCCACAGCTCCACTTTGGACTTTCTGCTAGTTAATCGGAGTTACAAGAGTCTCGCAGACTCATCCATATAGGCTGATTTCAATCCTCAGTCCTCAGATCTCAACCTCCTGCGTAGCTAGGATTACAGGTGTGAGCCAAGAGCTCCTGTCCTAAAATTTAGCCTCTTAAGGTCTTAATAACATGGAGATATTAGTGATATGTGAAATACTTATGCTCTTATGTCATCTATAAAATTATTATGCTTTATATACCAAGAACAAATAGAATATATGTATATATATACCAAATAGAATATATATGTATGTGTGTGTATGCGTGTGTATGTGTGTGTGTGTGTATAGATATCCACACTCTAGACCAAACACCAGATTAAATTATAAGTAAATTCTGGGTGCTGGTGGCTCATGCCTGTAATCCTAACTACACAGGAAGCTGAGATCTGACCATTCCAGTTCAAAGTCAGCCTGGGCAGAAAATCTTTGAGACTCTTATCTCCAATAAACTACTCATTAAAAGCCAGAAGTGTACAGCACTAGTCTTGAGTGGGGGCGGGGCAAGGGGGGGGGAGAAACTCAAGGACAGTGCCTTGGGCCCTGAGTTCAAGCCCCAGGACTTACCTGCACATACCACACACACACACACACACATGTAAATGGTAGATATTTGCAGTTTTCTTCTGTAACTTAATAAGTTCTTATAAATACACAGTAATATATTATACAAATATTATATATATGTATATATACATATATAGAGATAGAGAGAGAGGAGAGGATACTATGAAAAAGTTCTTCCCAAATGGAGGACTTCATCTGAACTAATAGCCCTCGGGGGACTCACTCCATCCCTGGGGACTTTCCCTCATCACCATGGCAACAGACAATCTCCTCTCTTCCACCAGAAAGACAACCCCCTCCCCACCCACTTCCACTCACATCCCATAGCTTCATTCAAACGGTGCATACTTTGACTACCCAGACCGGCAATGATCACATGTGAAATACACACCCAATTTCATAGTAAATCTGCTTTAACTAGAGAAGAAGTAAAGGTTTGGTTTGGTTTTGACTTCATTTCCATTCTGGCAACATCTAGATTTAATAAAACTAGAACTAGATAAAGGCGCTATTATGACAACATTCAATGATTCAACAACTCTAAAAGTCCACTGTTTTGTATTTTGGTTTCCTTTTCTGTTGGAAAAGAAAACAAGGACCAGGAGGTCAGCTCATGAATGTGATGTAGAATTTTACCTAATTAGTAAAAGGAAGTCTAGAGGAACATACAGGGGCGTCTTTTAATGCATTTTCTGGGGCTATACCAAAATACTGGATGCAGGGTAATGGACAAAGAAAAGAGATTTATTTAGCTCACTGCTTTGAAGACTGTAAGTCCAAAGTAAAAGAGATTTATTTAGCTCACTGCTTTGAAGACTGTAAGTCCAAAGTCAGGTCACTAAATCCATTCAGTGCCCAATGAGGGCTTCACTGTTGAAAATGTATTGGGGTATTGGGGTACTAGGTAGGAATAAGGATACCAAAGGAATTAAACAAGGAAACATTGGCTTTTGCAGAAGGGTGTGTGACTGGCAAAAATTTCAAATATGCAGGCACACTTGGCAGGAAGTCTGGCCAAGTTTTACACTAATTGTGCTCCTCATTCTGATTGGTCAGAACTCAGGTTCACAGATATTGTACCAATGGCCAGTTTGAAGGGAGTCAAAAAAGTTGTCAATGCTGTAGTATAAGTAACAGAATTTCTTCACTAAAATGTAAACAGGGACAGGAGGTAACTAAAATACAATCACCCAGGTCCATCCTACTCCCCAGAGGAGTACCATAGGATGCATTATTGCCAGTGTTCTCTTCTTCTTTTCTCCTCTTCTCATTGTTAAACCAATTACATAATAATCTTTAAGTAGTTGTCCCCAGGGGTTGCAATTCAACCAGTCAGTTTCGGAGCACAATGCATCTCCATCCACATTCTTGTCCCTTCCATCATTCTCTCCCGCCTCCCCCAGCCCCGCCCATTCCCCTCGATGAGTTTTTGTTCACCTGCGTCCAAGTTCCCGTATCTACATTGAATATCATGGCTGCTTTTGCCCACCCTGCTCTCTGCATCTGTTTGTCTCCCCCTCCTTGATCAAGCTTCCTCCCAGACCTCTGCTCACAGCCGTGAGGCTAGCTGTGCAACACTATCCATGCCCACGTTTCCTCCTCCCTACACCTCCAAGGTACTAGCATCAGACCTGGCTGTGGTTGCTATGGTTACATGCAGCCATTATCACCACAGTACACCAGGTTATTGTTGGCTTTGATTGTTATACTATTATTTGGGAGGCTAGGCTTAAATGAAAAAGATAATAAGCTTGTACCGGGAGATTACTTTTTGTTGTTGGTTGGTTGTGGGGCTTGAACTCAGGGCCCGGGCTGTGTCCCTGAGATCTATTTTTATTCAGGGTGAGTGCTCTACCACATTGAGTCACAGCTCTGCTTCTGGTTTTCTGGTGGTTCTTTGGAGTTAAGAGTCTCACAGACTTTCTAGCCTGGGCTGGATTGAAACACTGATATTCAGATCTCAGCCTCCTGAGTAGCTAGGATGACAGGTGTGAGCCACAAGCACCTGGCTGAGATTGCTCTTAAAGCACAAGTTCATTTACTGTTCAGGCCCACAAAAGCTTATTGAACAATGACAGCAGCCAGACTGTGGTAAAGCTTTCACCATGGGTTTATTCTATACATTTGCACTTTTGAGCCTGTACGTTATTTTTCAAACTGCATTCATTTCAGCCTTGCCAGGGAAGTTGCTTCAATAATGGTGAATAAGGGCTGGGGAAAAAGAAAGAATAAGTAAAATTTAAAGGTGTCTGGAAATGATTATTCAAGCAGTGATCTATGTATGTATGCGTGTGCACACTCACTAAGCCACAAAATTCCTGAGTGGATTTGACTTAAAGCATTATCTCTGAAAGATATTCATCTATAGCATAAGCTTATGTAATTTACAGACAGTGCAGACAGTTTGATAAAAGATATTAATTCAGATAAGCATCCGGCTAGATGGCACTGGCTTAAACCTATAATCTTAACTACTAAGGAAGCTGAAACCTGGAGAGTAGTTCAAAGCCAGCCTGGGCAGAAAAGTTTGCAAGACTCTATCTCCAGTTAATTAACAATAAGCTGGATGTGGGGGTGTGGCTCAGATAGTAGAGCTCTAACCTTGAATAAAAAACCTAGTGAGTCTGAGGACCCTGAGTTCAAGCCCCAATACTGATACAAAAGACAAACCGACAGACAATGGAGATAATACATAGATAGATAATACATAGATTATAGATGACAGATAGATAATAGATAAATACAGACATAGCTAATAGATGAAAGATAAATGATAGATGATAGATAGATAGATTGATCAAATAAATACTCCAATGGCTTTCTGGGATGACATGGCTATTCAGGAAAGAGCCCATTACTAAGTTATTGAAGGATTTTTATCTCCAGCCAGGCTTGGTGGTACAAGCTTGTAATCCAGTGAAAGGGAAGAGGAGACAGGAGGCTTGTGAGTTGCAGGGGAGCCTGGTCTAACATAGATGTGAACAAAACCAAACTTACAAATGAAAATAAAGATCTCCGTGGGGTGCTGGTGGCTCACACCTGTCATCCTAGCTACTCAGGAGGCTGAGATCTTAGGATGAAGGTTCAAAGCCAGGCCCTGGGGGCAGGACAGTCTGTGAGACTCTTTATTTCCAATGAGCCACCAAAAAACAGGAAGTGGCGTTGTGACTCAAAGGGGTAGAGCACTGGCCTTGAGCACAAAACAAAAACGCAGCGCCAGCGCCCAGGCCCTGAGTTCAAGTGCCACAACTGACCAAAAGGTCAATCGATCGATCAATCCGTCCATCCATCAGTAATAAATAAAGGAAATGAAGCGCTCCCTCTTTTCTTTTCCAGCCTGACCATCTCCGCCGAGTGCCCCATGCAGCTGGAGGACTTTCCCATGGATGCCCACGCCTGCCCTCTGAAATTTGGTAGCTGTAAGTTCTGCTCTTACGGGGCGCCGTGGGGACACGGGTGGGGGGTGTGAACGCTGCACCCACTCGGAAGACAGAGGGTCCACGCGGAAGGCTCCGTGTAACACAAGCGGTGCATGCTGGGTGAGAAGACCACACCAGCTTCTCCAGCATACAGAGGGTGACTGGAGGCACAGAACAATCTAGAAGGAGCTCCCCTGCAGGTGTTTTTCTCAGTTCTTCTCCTGGTAGCCTGGTCTGGGTTCCTCCTCCCAGGTGACAGATCATCCCCCTAGATGGCTTCCAATCCATTCTTTGTGTGAGCAGCAGAAGCACAGAGACTTAGAACTGAAAAGATGAGATTAGGCCATGTGCCTCAGGGCAGCCTTCCGAAAAGATGAAGTCTTCACAGCCCCAGCCCCATCCTGCCATTCCTTCCTTCTGAGACACGGAGAGATTCTTCTGGCTCACTGTAGTGTCTGGCTCTGAGTCCGATCCACCTGCTGCCTTCTTCTAGGAGTCAGTGACCGCTGTCCCAGGGAGACAAGATTGTTCTGGATCACATCAGAGCTCTGAGACAAAGCAGTCCTACAGACAGATGGACAGACAGACAGTCCTGGGTAGCCCACAGAGAAGTCGGGGCACTGGACACTTGGGCTGTGTCTATGTCTTCTCCTCCTTAGGGAGAATCTCAGTTTTCTCAGCCCTTTTTTAACTGAGCTGAGCTATCAGGGAAAGGACTATAGGAGTACGCTGGCTACCAGCTCCAACTCTTTATCTGTTCTCCTTGACCTCCCAGGCCTCTTTTATTTTCCTGGTTTTTATCTTCGCCCCTGGTATCTTAGCTTTGTGAGGTACCTGAGCGTGTGTGTGTGTGTGTGTGTGTGTGTGTGTGTGTGTGTGTGTGTGTGTGTGTGTGTGTGTGTGTGAGAGAGAGAGAGAGAGAGAGAGAGAGAGAGAGAGAGAGAGAGAGAGAGAGAGGATGTGAGGTAATACAGAAATCTGTCCCTCGAAAATCTGGATGTGGGATGTATGAGCCACTCAGTTACACCACAGAGACTCTGGTCTCGATTAGTATAGACTATATTTAGATTATTTGTAGATTATTAGATATGCAGATTATATCGATATATAGATATATCTACATCTAGATATAGGTTATATAGATTCTATCTGGACTTGCTTGCTTATAGATTATTTGATATGGTGCATATGAAACAGCATAGTGTGATGTAATTCGGGTATATATTCTTTTCTTACTTTAGATAAGCAGATCAGTGATAGTTGGTAAATGGATAGATGCATAGATAGACAGATGAGATTCATAGGTGATGGATAGGTGCATAGATCATAGACGAATAGATGGAGAGCGTGATTGATTGACTGATAGTCAGCGACAGACAGACAGATAGATATAACCAATTAACTTGGCCGAGTTCAGTCTCCAGACTGTCTTTCCTCAGTAAACAAAGGCTGAAATGTCAGGAGAGTGTCTTGTCTTAGCTGGGCTAGGGCTGTGTCTATTCTTCATTAATCCAGGGAGTCTTATTCTCCATGCATGCCAGCGCACGGAGCAGGGGGGAGTTAGAGATCTGAGCAGAGCCCACGACCCTGGGCACACATCAGTTCTGGGGCTCCCTCCTGCGTCTCCTTTCCTTCACGGACTTTACATCTCATTTTTCCAGCTGGTTCAAATACTGGCTGCTCCAAGGGTTCCAGATCTTTCCTTTCGGCTCTTCCGGCCAGCCAGACTGGGCAACTCTGTCTGAAACTCAGTGAGCACGCAGTAATGTGACTCACCATGTCGCAGGTGAAAAGCCTCTCTTTGGTCTCTGCTCCCTCTCCAGTGCTCCGGGGAGTCGTATGTTACCCCATGTGCAGAATGAATGTTTGCTTAGCTCATGGAAGTCACTTTGTCAGCTCAGCCAGTGGAGCCTTTTTGACCCCAGGGGTTTTATTGCATTTTTTTCCCTGTCATCTTAATGACACTGTTGGAATTAAGGGAGATATGTATGTATGAGGAAAGGCATGTTTGATTGGATGGAAATAATAATTCCTCCTCCTCCTCCTCCTCCTCTCCTCCTCCTCTTACTCCTCCTCCTCCTCCTCCTCCTCCTCTCTTCCTCCTCTTCTCCTCCTCCTTCTTCATCTTTTTGTTAAACTGTGATCCACAGAGAGGTAGACATTTATCAGAGGGGAATGGTAGCATGGACAAGCTTGTGACCAGGGTTTATTTGAATTATTTGCTCCAAATGAGTCAAATCATGGAAGAATAATTGTTCCTAGACCCAGAGGAAAATTAGCTACATGGTCTGATTTGATGCCATTCTTTGTGTATGAAAATTATGCGTTTATTTGATTTTTAAAAATTGAAAGGTTGAAAGTGAATGGTGATTTTATTTTACTTTTTTTTTTTTTTTGCTATGCTGTGGGGGTCTCTGTGGTCACTGGTTAAATGAATTCAGGTTACTGTGATCCCTGGATTTAACAGTGATATTGTGTAGGCCAGGTAACTCAAAAGCAGTTTTCAGTTTGTGACAAACATGCTTTTTTGGTATAGGTCCTGAGGCTTGAACTCAGGGCCTGGGCTCTGTCCCTGAGGTTCTTTGCTCAAGGCTAGCACTCTACTACATGATGCTGGATGCTGGTAGTTCAATCTTAGGATCCTGGCTCAACAGGAAGCTGAGATTAGAGAGCGCTAGTCTGAAGTCAGCCCAGGCCGACAAATCCATGGATACGCTTATCTCTACCAAACCCCCAAAGCCAGAAGTGATTCTGTGACTCATATGGTAGAGTTACACCCTTGAGTGGAAAAAGCCAAGCAAGAGCCAGAGGCCCTGAGTTCAAGCCCTAGTAACAGCAGCAACAAACAAACAAACAAAAAAGATGAATTTGGTCAATACTGAGGTGTATCATTTATTTCTATTTGCCATTTAATATCATTACTAGAATATACTAAATGAACAGAAGGATTTTATTTACAAAGTGTATCTGTATACAATTGACCATGAGCTAGAAAACTATGCAAATACCATCTTTCCACAGCTTATATGGTTTTTAAATTAGGCTATATAATTTTTAAAATGTGTATATGTGAATATATGTATATATATGTATATGTATATATATACACATATGTATGCATGTATGTATATATACATATATATATATATGTACGTACTGGGACTTGAACTCAGGACCTTGGTGTTGGAGATAAGGATTAAGGATCTCACAGACTTTTCTGTCTGTCCTTAGATCTCAGCCTCCTAAGTAGCTGAGATTACAGGCAGGAGAAACTGACACCAGCTTAGACATATATTGTGGGAAAGAAATACTTAACTAAAAGTTTTTCTTACTGTTCTCTCTCTTCTTTTTTTTTTTTTGGTCAGTTGTGGGGCTTGAACTCAGGGGCCTGGGCGCTGTCCATGAGCTCTTTTATTCAAGGCTAGTGTTCACCCACTTTGAGCCACAGCACCATTTTCTGGTTTTCTGATACCTAATTGGAGATGAGTCTCATGGCCTTTCCTGCCCAGGCTGGCTTTGAACCACGATCCTCAGACAGATCTCGGCCTCCTGAGTAGCTAGGATGACAGGCATGAGCCACCAGTGCCTGCCCCTTCCTTTCTATCTTTATTTTTCTTTCTTTCCTTTTTGATTTACTAACAATAGATGCTCAGTCAACTGTTCACTTAGTACCACCAGCCGTGCAGAAGCTAAATGTGTGAGTATAATGAGTTTCAAATTACCCAATTCCTCCATTCTTTGCTATTAGGAGACAAAGGAATGCAAATATGTGTGGTTATTCTAATGAGCCACATGCTCCTGGTTTCTCTAATGCAAAAGCGAATTAACAGACATCTCTGTGATTGCTGCCTCTGTCCTCAAGCATTCAAACAAAATTAGCCCTAGCTTCTAGAGGTAGACTCCCTAGTCTGAAAGAAAGTTCCTGAAAGATAATAGCACAGCTTGCTTCCATTTGTAAGCCTGTGCTTAAACGGATGAAAACGATTTGAAAGGAGAGGGGGGAAATAGTTCCTAAATTTTTTTTTGTTCATTTTATTCATGGAATAATGAGTTAAATATTAGATTAAGTCATGTGATAATGTCTAGATTCACGAAAATATATAGTCAATTAAATTAGAACTGGAGGGTTCTTTTTTTTCCCTCCCTCTCTCCCTCCCTCCCCTCCTTCCTTCCTTCCTTCCTTCCTTCCTTCCTTCCTTCCTTCCTTCCTTCCTTCCTCCTTCCTTCCTTCCTTCCTTCCCAAGTCCTAGGGCTTAAACTGTGGGCCTGAGCACTGTCCCTGAGTGCCTTTTGCTCAAGGCTAGTGCTCTAGTTATTGACTCACACTCCATTTTCCACTTGTTTTGTTGTTAATTGGAGATCAGAGTCTCATGGACTTTCTTTCCTAGGCTGGTTTGAACCACAATCCTCATGTCTCCACCTCCTGAGTAGCTAGAATGACAAGCATGAGCCACCAGTGCAGACAGTCATTATTTTTTATTTCCTTTCTAGTCAGTAAAAACTTCCTGAGGGCTGGTAAGGTGGCTCAGTGGTAGAGTGCTTGCCTTGCATGCATAAGACCCTGGGTTCAATTCCTTAGTACCACGTAAGTAGAAAAAGCTAGAAGTGGTGCTATGGCTCAAGTGGTAGAGCACTAGCCTTGAGCTGAAATGCTGAGGGGCAGCGCCCAGGCCCAGAGTTCAGGCCCCATGACTGACAAAAACAAAAAAAACAGCAACAACAACAAAAAAAAAAAACAAAAAACCAACTTCCTGATTTCTAAAAGGCAATACAAATAAGATCTGATTATAGCAGGGCATCCGTGGCTCACGCCTGTAATCCTAGTTACTCAGGAGGCTGAGATCTGAGGATTGTGGTTCAAAGCCAGCCCCAGCAGGAAAGGCCGTAAGACTATTACCTCCAATCAGCCACCAGAAACCCAGAAGTGGCGCTGTGGCTCAAGTGGTAGAGTGCTAGCCTTGAGCTGAAGAGCTGAGGGACAGCACCCAGGCCCAGAGTTCAAGCTCCACAACTGACCAAAAAAGAAAAGATCTGAGTGTATATACCATAAGCCACTTGCACTTAGGGTTTGCAATACTAAAAAATCAGATGGTGTCAACCCCAGGGGGAGAAGTATGAATCCCTATAGATTGTAGAGAAAATGTTTCCATTCTTCTCACTCAGCTGATGCACACTTGGAGAAGGAAAACCCTGTATTTCTGGGTTCTCTAAGTCACCATTCCTGTTATCCCAGCTAAAGAGACCAAAAGCCAGCTGGGTGCCAGGGTCCTCACGCCTGTAATTCTAGCAACTCGGGAGGCTGAGATCTGAGGATCGTGGTTCAAAGCTAACCCAGGCAGGAAAGTCCCTGAGACTCTTAACATCCAGTGAACCACCAGAAAACCAGAAGTGGCGTGGTGGCTCAAAGTGATAGAGCACTAACTTTGAGCAAAAGAGCTCAGGGACAGCGCCCAGGCCCTGAGTTCAAGTCTTACAACCGACCAAAAAAAAAAAAGTCCTTTGTTATTCTGACCCAAGCCTTGGGCTCCTTTCTGAGCTGTCAGATTTGTGCATCTCACCCCAGTTATCCCCTCTAAGAGCCATGAAAGCTTATCTTTCAATAAACTTCTAATGCCTCTTTCCTGTCTCCGGGAGCGCTTGGCAAAGGCCAGATGCACAGCCCTGGCGGTGTGTCTGGTGTGAGGTGGACGGCAGAATAGATAGGACCAGGCCAGGGTCCCAGGACCAGGCCAGGGTCCCAGGACAAAGGGAACGGAATGGGCCTGAGAAAGCTTGGGGACGGCGGGAAGTGGGACTTGCTCCTTGCTGAAGCGATGCTGCCTCATTAAACCTCCTCTCTGCCCAATCCACATTTCTACCCTGGCCAGAATCCATCATGGCTGTTCTGCTCAAATCCTGAGTTGTACAGCCTTTCATTAGGCAGGGCACCACAACATTTACATCATCGGAAAAGGATAGACAGCTCACAGGTACTATAACGAGGCTCGATTCACGGTACATGCCCAGCAAAGCATGTGAGCAGACATGTACAAGGCCACTTTCCAAGAAAGAAAGAGAGCAACATTACCCACTCCACTCACTCCAGCCCCTTGAACACTCTAACCATCCATGTTACATACGTATCCCCAGGAGAGACGAAAACCATGACATCAGCACTCTACTGAGCGCTGTTCATAGGAAACCCAGCTTCACTTTCCCTAAACTTGACAACAGAAGGTCCTGCTAGTCAGGCACTAGTAGCTTATGCCTACGATCCTAGCTACTCAGGAGGCTGAGATTAGAGAATTGACCTTTGAAGCCAGCTCAGGGAAGGAAAGTCCTCGAGAATCCTGTCTCCAATTAACTAGCAACAAGCCAGAAGTGGAGGTTTGACTCAAGTGGTAGAGTGACATAGCCCTGAGCAGAAAATGCTAAAGGATGGCTGAATGCTTAAGGTCCTGAGTTCATGTCCCACTACTGGCACATACACACACTGACAAAAGGTCATGGTAATTAAAACAGGCCTGATAAGAGCTTTGCTCAACATCTACCTGCAGTATGAACTGAGCATAGCTTCTATGGAGATTCATGGACAGAAGGAAGGAAGGAAGGAAGGAAGGAAGGAAGGAAGGAAGGAAGGAAGGAAGGAAGGAAGGAAGGAAGGAAGGAAGGAAGGAAGGAAGGGAGAAAAGATGGATGGAAAGAAAGAAGAATAAGAAGAAGAAGAAGAAGAAGAAGAAGAAGAAGAAGAAGAAGAAGAAGAAGAAGAAGAAGAAGAAGAAGAAGAAGAAGAAGAAGAAGAAGAAGAAGAAGAAGAAGAAGAAGAAGAAGAAGAAGAAGAAGGAGGAGGGAAGGAAGGAAGGAAGGAAGGAAGGAAGACGGAAAGAAAGAAAGAAAGAAAGAAAGAAATAAAGGAAGAAAGGAAGGAGAAAGAAAGAAAGAAAGGAAGGAAGGAAGAAAGAAAGAAGGAAAAGAAAGAAAGAGGGAGGGAGGAAGGAAGGAAGGAAAGAAGGAAGGAAGGAAGGAAGGAAGGAAAGAAAGAAGGAAGGAAGGAAGGAAGGAAGGAAGGAAGGAAGGTAGGAAGGGAAAGCATACACTTCCTTTCTTCCTCCACCTCTGCTCCCCACTGGCTCTTGGATGACTTTAATGTCACCCTCTTATTTCTGTCTTTTCCCGTCTTGCGCCCTGTGCTTCTGTCTCATTCAGCCTCAATGGTTCTTTTATTGCCTAAGTTAGAAGAGGTCAGGTCTTGGCCTAAATCCCATCCTCTGTGTCTTTCTGGCTCAGCTGAAAACGAAATGCCTTCTAATGGCCTTGAGGCCCTGTTTCCTCCCCTCACATCATCTCACTGCATGCCCAGCTTTCCTTCAGCATTTCGGGCATGCCCCTGGCTCTTTGCACCTGCTGTTCAGTTTGTCTGGGACTGTCTTACTCCCCAGGGCCACAGGGCTGAACCCTGAACATTCTTTGGATCCCCTAAGTTAGCCCGGCTTGGATCAACCCACTTAAGATTCTGCCTCCCAAGGTGGACCATCATACCCATCAGTCTGTTAAACCCAGCCGGAGGCAGGGGTAGGAGAAGGATTGGCAGAGTGAGGTCAGTTGGGCTACAAAGTGAAATCCAGGGTCACCTCAGAAATAGAACAAGACTCTGTCTCAAAACAGTAGCAATTACAAGGACATGATGCCTCCTCCTCTTCAGTCCTACAAAGAACTTTACTGCCATATCTCATGCTATCTATCTATCTATCTATCTATCTATCTATCTATCTATCTATCTATCTATCTATCTACCATGTGTGTATGTGTGCATGTGTGATATTTGTCTCTTTCCTTCAGAACACATTTCTCAAGAACAGGGTCTTTCATTTTTGCTTGCCTACTGTGATTTTCTATTGCTTCTGTAACAACTTATGAAGAACCTAACAGATTAAAATAACACACAAGGAGCCAGGAACTGGTAGCTCACCCCTGTAATCCTAGCTACTCAGGAGGCTGAGATTTGAGGATCATGATTCATAGTTCCCCGGGCAGGAAAGTCCTTGAGACTCTTATCTCCACTCAACTACCAAAAATGTCAGGGACAGTGCCCAGGCCCTGAGTTCCCCAGGACCAACACATAGACACACACACACACACACACACACACACACACACACACACACACACACACACGTGTTATTTCTATAGTGGTTTTTTATCTTGTCAGTTGTGGGGCTTGAACTCTAGGCCTGGGCACTGTCCCTGAGCTCTTCAGCTCAAGGCTAGTGCTCAACCACTTGAGCCACAGCACCACTTACGGTTTTCATTCTTACCTTTCAGAGACACACACACGGCCCCCCATCACGTCTTAGCCTCCCCCATCCTCCATCTTGAAGATCCATGATGCCCCCGCGTCCTCGCACAGACCATTTCTCCTGCTCATCTGGAGGACATCGCTGCATTGCGAGGAGATTGGTCCACCAGGGTGACCTGGGATAATCTCCTGCCTTTAAGGCCCATCACCTCCGTTCCATCTACACAGTACCTTTTGCCATGGGAGGTAACACATTGGCAGGTGTGACAGGGACACAGGACCTGTTTGCCCTGCCAGCCCTGCCACCCTGCCGCCCCAGGATGGCTGTGTATCATGGAGAAGAGGAAGAGGGAAGCTGAAAGTAGGAATGTCGGCGGTCCTCCACACACAAACATCACTGTGCGAGGCACGCTGCCATACCGAGACCCGAGATCATCCCTCATTCTACACATAGATAGACTGAAGCACGCAGAACAGTGGCTGGTTGAGAGTCAGAGCGCTGCAGGGACCCCGGCTCCCTGCCTCAGAGCTGCAGCTCACTTCCTTGCTACACAGAAAAAGAGCTGGGCATGGGTGGCTCACACCTATAATCCCAGCCACTCAGGAGGCTGAGATCTGAGTACCGTGGATCAAAGCCAGCCTGCACAAGTCCCGGAGACTCTTATTACCAGTGAACCACCAGAAGATTGGAAGTGGTCCTATGGCTCAAAGTGGGAGAGAGTTAGTTAGATTTGAGCAAAAAGAGATCAGGGACAGCACTCAGGCCCTGAGTTTGAGCCCCATGAATAACAAAAAAAAGTAAAGAAAGAAACAGAGGGACAGACAGAGAGAGGAAGGAAGAAAGGAAGGAAGGAAGGGAGGGAGGGAGGGAGGGAGGGAGGGAGGGAGGGAGGGAGGGAGAGATGAAAAAAAGGAAAGGAAAGAAAAAAGAAAGAAGAAAGAAAGAAAAAGAAGGAAGGAAGGCAGGAAGGAAGGCAGGAAAGAAAAAAGAAGGAAGGAAGGAAGGAAGGAAGGAAGGAAGGAAGGAAGGAAGGAAGGAAGGAAGGAAGGAAGGGAGGGAGGGAGGGAGGGAGGGAGGAAGGGATGAAAAAAGGGAAAGAAACAAAGAAAGAAGAAAGAGAAAGAAAAGAAGGAAGGCAGGAAAGAAAAAGGAAGGAAGGAAGGGAGGGAGGGATGAAAAAAGGAAAGAAAAGAAAGAAAAAAAAGAAAGAAAGAAGAAAGAAAGAAAAGAAAGAAGGCAGGCAGGAAGGAAGGCAGGAAGGAAGGCAGGAAAGAAAAAAGAAGGAAGGAAGGAAGGAAGGAAGGAAGGAAGCAAGCAAGCAAGCAAGCAAGCAAGCAAGCAAGCAAGCGAGCGAGGGAGGGAGGGAGGGAGGGAGGGAGGGAGGGAATCTGCACACCCAAAGCACAGGGCTCTAGTGCTTCACACCCGGCCATTTTGAAATGGGAAGGGCTGAAGGGCGACAGGCCATCTTACACTCTAGTGTCACTTGAACACTAACTTTGCAAATGTCCTCCCCGATCACCATGGCCACCATCTCTCTTGCTACTCTGATTACCATCTTTGTATTTTCCAATCCGGAATGAACGATTTGTGTGAATGCCGGCTTCTGCCCCTTCCTTTCCAGATGCATACCCTAATTCTGAAGTTGTTTATGTCTGGACCAATGGTTCCACCAAGTCTGTGGTGGTGGCAGAAGACGGTTCCAGATTGAACCAGTATCATCTCATGGGACAGACAGTGGGCACGGAGAACATCAGTACCAGCACAGGTGAGAGGAGATCTCCTACCAGGCCGGGATTGAAGGAGGTCACACCATACCCCCACCAGGGCTGCAGTGCCCAGGGCACAGAGTGGATGAGAGACATTTGCCACTGTGTGAGCCGGCCCTGCGGGGACGCTGTGTTGATCTGCTTATGTAATACCGAGCTGCAGAAATCTCTGCGGGAAAACAGATGCAGCCAGCTACCTTCTCCTCCTCCACCTGCTCTGAATGGTTTTCTGAAAAAGAGGGAATCCAGCCTGATTTCACTTGGTAGGTCCCGTGTGATTGGACAAGAAGTCCAAAGGAATAATGTGTATTTGTCCTCCACGAGCCTTCCCATTTTGTGGTGAGAGGTAACGCCTGGCAAAGGGCAAAGCTGGCTCCTAGCAATCACAATGACTTTGTGGCCAGGCCTCAGGGACTCCCACCAGTCATCCTAGCTATGCAGGAAGCCGAGATCTGAGGATCATGGTTAGAAGCCAGCCCAGGACAGAAAAGTCCCCGCAGGACCTTTAATCTCCCATCAACCACTCCAAAACCAGAAGTGGCGCTGTGGCTCAAAGTGGTAGAGTACTAGCCTTGAACAAAAGAGCTCAGGGAATGCATCTAGGCCCCAAGTTCAAGCCCCAAGATCAACCTCCCCCCCCCCCAAAAAAAAGATGGTACTGTGACAGGGGAGAGAGAAGAGTCAGGGCCACTGTTTCACCATATAGCAAAGGGAACGTGCAAAGCAAGCTCTGGTTATTACAGGACTTGACATCAGCCCCACAGCCCTTCCTTGGTGAATCTTAACTCTGCCAGCACCATTCACCTGATCTGTGGTGGTCCTACCACAGATACCTTGAGACGTTGCCACACGTATCTACCACCACTCCATCAGAGCCCTGCCCACACCTCAGAAGAATGTTATTTGGTTAGCGTGCCAATGGGAGAGGCAATGGAGCCATCCATAAATGGAGGATGAGGCGGTGGGGTGAAGGTTTGGGGTTAGAAATTGTGGTGCTGACAGAATGCTACCACATGAAATTGTCCACAGTCGTTTGGGCCTTTTTGTTTTTTAATGGTTTTATTTTGTGTACAACACTTCTTTTTTTAAAAAACAAACCTGAGATGTCTGTCTTTCACTTACATTCTCCAAAGAGCATGTCTTTAAAGCATTACCTGATGGCAATACCTCCAGAAAAGAAAAGAAACAGAACCAAACACTGCTCAAGAAGTAGAACGGTGTTTGGGGCATTAAGATGGAGGCCAAAATCATCCTGGCCATTAGGCATCCTCTGCTTCCCCTTCCTCTTTTTCACCCCTGTATCTTTCTCCCAGATTAGAGTCAGCTGCATCCATCCATCTCAACCCCCGCCCCACCTGTCCTGCAGCTCTGGGGTCTCCAGCCCACGGTACCCTGTCTTAGCACTGCTGAGACGTTGGGCTCCTTTTTCTGGTTTGATCACATCCTGTGATCCATCTTCCAGGCTCCTCAGTCTCCTGAGAAGCAAAGCACCCAAGAACACCCATGGTCAGCGTTGCTAAGCGGACAAGGACGCAGTACGCAAGCAGGATATCCTCCAACATCCTCCTGTCCTGTCCAGCGAGCCAACAGATGACCCTTCCCACCCCTGAGACCCGCCCCATCATCCCAGGACTGCTTCCCCCGCCCCTGGCAATTCCAACCAGCCCCTCTTAGCCCTCCCTCCTCCAAACATCCTTCTCAGTTCTCCAGGAAGTGTTAGTGAAGACGATGGTGGTCCAGCAGGCCTAGCTCCCCTCTGATCCACGGGGGTCTCCCCCCCCCCCCGCCCCGCTACCTCCCACAGCACCTCAGCTTCTTACCAGTTCACCATCAGGACAGCATCATTCTCCGCAAAGAAGGGGAGATCCCCGCTCGCCTCCCACACCGCCAGGCAAATCCACAGAAGGCACTGGGACATCACCCAGGAAATGTCCCCGATTTCCAGGAAAAGCCAGGACACCCCGTGTCTGTGTCTGGAGGGCCAGGGTCTCGGGGCCTCTCGAATGGCTGTTCTGTACTGAACTTGGGCGAGCAGAGAGTCTGGGGAGAGATGATGGCTACCCTTTCTCCCTGGCACTGGGCGATAGGAAGACTCTGTCCACCCACACCAGGGCTCTGAGGTGTTCCGTGTCTGTCTCCAAAGGCTAAATCCAGAGATCCTGATTGCAGGAACGGCCACGGGGGAGGGCAATGGGGAGAGGAGCCAGGCACAGATTGTGACCCAGGGATTAGAGAAGCACACAAATGTGATTTTCTCTGGGGAAAGCATCCACATGCAGCTCTTCAGAGGCGGAGGGTGGAAAAGGATTCTGAAGAGCTTCTTCGTCTTCCTCCACCCTCTCCTTAAGTCAAATAACCCAAACGCTCGTGCAACTGGAAGACAGAGCAAAAGGATGTGCTCCCAAACCTCTCTGATTAGAACAAGATCAGATCGTCACACCTGAAGGGACTAACATGCAGTTGTTTTTGCATACTTACAGGCGAATACACAATCATGACGGCTCACTTCCACCTGAAGAGGAAGATTGGCTACTTTGTCATCCAGACCTACCTGCCCTGCATCATGACAGTGATCTTATCCCAGGTGTCCTTTTGGCTCAACCGAGAATCTGTGCCAGCCAGGACAGTTTTTGGTGAGTGCCTCCAAGCAGAGGCTGGATGTTGGAGGCTTGCGACTCACCCGAACTGTTCCCAAAGAAAACAAGCACCTACCTGTGCCACAGGGGTCGTGAGGACCTCAAATGTCTGTGTGAGGCCTGTATGTTAAAGGCATCCGACCTCCACCTATTGGGTGGTAGTGGAAGTTTTAGGAGGCGGGGCCTAAGGGGAGCAAGTTAGGTCATTGTGGGGATATGCTGGAAGGGGCAGTGGGAGTCAGTCTGGCTCTTCCACTCTTTCCCACCCTGGATACTACAAGGTAAGAAGGCTCATTCCATTTGATATTCCCACTACCTTGCTCCCAAATCAAGGGAGCTAACCAACCTTCAAAACCAGAAGCCAGAACCTTTTTTATGTTGAAGTTGATTATCTCAGTATTGCCTTATAGTCACAGAAAGCTAACTAGCACCAAACCTCCACTGCTTCCTTGTGCATTCTGTGACCTGGCAAGAAACCTGACTAATTAGTAAAGACTTTAAAGTTAAGTAGGATTTGGGATTTCTCCCTGAATGAGTTTAGGAAATAATACTCGAATATTTCTATTATGAAAATGGTTTCACATACATATATAAAAATCTATATATGATCACATTTCATATCTATATCATGATATAGATATATAGCTATGACATATATCTATGTATATACATCATAATATATGACATCAATTTGATATCTACATATCTATATGCAATATAGATATGAGATGATATACATATGATATATCATATATCATACATATATATGATATCACATAATATATAGATATTTATCTATGTATGACATCTACCTATGTACATATATATACATATATAGATATATCTATGCTTTACATGTGTCATATCTATAAATCTATAGCATATATATGATATATAATATCTATATTAAATCTATATGATATAGATATATCAACTCAATATATATGAGATATATATCATATAGATATATAGATGTGATGCATATATAGATATATATTATGTTAATATTATATGAATATACTGATATATAGATATGCTATAGATGTCATTATATCATATATGTATATAGCAATATAATATAAATCAGACATATTATATACATATCTAGATATGATACATACAATACATATATTTTTGGTGCATGTATGCTTCTGAAACTTGTATCAAGAGCATTGTGCATGCTGGACAAACAAGTGCTCTATCACTAAGCTACATCTCCAGCCTGGGTACAGTAGGGTTTGCACAATGTTCTTTTGTAAGTTACCAAGTAAGAAGTGTGCATGCTCCTTTCAAATCAATCACTGAGTGTCAATTGATGTACTGTATGTAACATGAGAGCAATAAACTGGATGCACATGTGTGCACACACACATTCACAGTCAGTCCCCGGGATCTCTAAGTGCTGCACGTTCAAATTTAGCCAAGCACAGATGGAGAATGTTGGAGACGAATTCTGTCTGCCCTGAACATTCCTGGACTCTTCTGCTAGCATCCGCTGTAGGGCAATGAATGTGTTGCATGGTACAAGCTTTAAAGGAATGCAGGATGACCTGCACAGGTCATTTCACAGGAGGGGCTTTCCTTAGGGCTTGGGACCTAAGAGGTCCCTGGAGGCAAGCCCAGTGACTCCTGAGGGCAACCATGCCTGAGCGTCTAGAGAAAAAGTGGTTCACATCCCTCAGACGTTCGGCGTGGAAGAACGTAGCTCAGGAGGCTCCTCTCCCAGTGGACAGCGTTGAAGGCTTGAGACCTCTGGGTTGAAGTCTCAACTTTCTTGTACAGTCACAAAATATCTGAAATAATCAACTTAAAAGAAAGAAAAAGGAGAGTTTTGGCTAGGCAGGGGTGACTCACAGCTGTAATCCTCGCTATTCAGGAGGCTGAGATCTGAGGATTGTTGCTCAAAGCCAGCCTGGGCAGAATAGTCTGAGACTCTTATCTACAATAAACTACCCCTCTCCCCCGAAACACTGGAAGTGGAGCTGTGGCTCAAGTGGTAGAGCACTATCCTGGAGCCAAAAGAAACTCAGGCACAGTACCCAGGCCCTGAGTTGAAGCCGCAGGACTGGTGCTAAGGGAGAGGAAGAGAGAGAACTTTATTTTGACTCACAGTTTTGGAGGATTCAGTTTATTAGTCAGTTGGCTTTGTGGATTAGTATCTGTGGTAAGGTCGCACTTCATGATAGGGATGCTTGGTGCAGCTTTTGACCTCTTGCTCCAGTAGTGTGTGTGTGTGTGTGTGTGTGTGTGTGTGTGTGTGTGTGTGTGAGAGAGAGAGAGAGAGAGAGAGAGGAAGGAGAGAGAAATAGGGTGAAAAAGAGGAGAAACTGAGAAAGATAAATAGAGAAATAGAAATAAGGAGGAAGGGTGAGAGGGACAGAGTCACAGAAGCCCCTTCGGGGCCTGCACCGTGTCTTCAGTGACCCGAAGCGCTGACATCAGGCTCCACAACCCAAAGGTTCCACCACATGCCAGTAGGGATTCCCAGGTAGGGATCAAGTCTTTCTCAGGGGAGCCTTTGAGGGGTGCTAATCCAAACAGAAGCTCCCCCCTTCCTCCCATTCCAGAAGCGATACCGGATTAGAGGGTCCCCCCTGCCCCTCCTCCTGCTCCTCCACAGGTCAGCTGGGCTGTAGCGGGAACTGGGGACCCTTGATGAGCTGTGTCCCCCTCCTCCCCCCGCTGTCCCCCTCTGGGCCCACAGGGGTGACCACAGTGCTGACCATGACGACGCTCAGCATCAGCGCTCGGAACTCGCTGCCCAAAGTGGCCTATGCCACGGCCATGGACTGGTTCATCGCGGTGTGCTACGCCTTTGTCTTCTCTGCCCTCATCGAGTTTGCCACCGTCAACTACTTCACAAAGAGAGGCTGGGCCTGGGACGGCAAGAAAGCCTTGGAAGCAGCCAAGTTCAAGGTAATGGCTAGGCAGTATATATAATCATACATATAACATATATATAATATACACACATGTTATATGTAATATAAATATATGTTATATATAACATAATATGTATATTACATGTATTATGTATAATTATATACTAATGCATATCACATAATATATAGAATAGATGTCTATATGATTTTATATATAATCATACATTACATAATACATGTAATTACCTAGAATATGGTCTAAAATTATATCTTATAGATTAATAATATATATGATGTTTAATATATGTGTATAATAATATAACTATATAATTATAGATTATATACTTGTATAATGTATTTTGTAAATGTATAATGTGATTATATAATATATGATTATATAACATATAATTATATAATATAATCTATACTATATAATAATATATACTATATAATATAATCTATTCTATATAATATAATATGTATAACATAATATAATCTATAATTACATATAATTATCTATTAATATTATATGATGTATAATTATATAACTTGATATAATTTGGACTTATGTACATTCAGCTTATTTTTTTCCATTAAAAATAGCTTTAAGTAGTTGTACAAAGAGGTTTCAATTCAACACTTCCGTTTGCAAGTACAACTTTTATCCTTCTCCATCTCTGCTAACCCCACCCGACCCCTCAAGTTACCCTGTTTCATTTTGTCATAGGTACATTGAGTATGTGAATGTATTCTGCGTCCAGTCCTCTCTTCATTAGTCTGTGTCACTGCCCTTAAGCCCCAACTTCCTCAGACAAAACATGTTTCATTCCTAGTATTCATTCTGTAAAACTATCAGTTAATTGTTGAAAGGCATTTCATCATTGAAATTCTTACCTGACTATCCCATACTTTTGTGTGTGTGTGTGTGTGTGTGTGTGTGTGTGTGTGTGTTTGTGTCATATGTGATCCTATATCTTTATACTGTAGATCTAATTTCCACTGATGAGAGAAAACAAGCACTCTTTGTCTCTCTGAGTCTTTCTTCACTTCATATAATTTTCCCCCTCAAGTTCATCCATTTCCGTTCTAATGACCTAATGGTATTCTTCCTGATAGATGAGTAAAATGCCATTGTATAAATAGACTACATTTTCTTGACCCACTCAACCATTGCAGGATATTTAGGCCAAGCTATTATGATTAGATAGTTTTGGTCAAAATAATCTCTGTCTCTTCAGAGAAGATTTGTGCAGGTTTTAATCCTATGATTTGTTCTTGCTCATTCTTTTCTATTCCTTCCTCCTTTCTTTCTTTTTTAATGCTCTTACTCATTCTTTGTGTGACCTCTTTAAGCTGCCATTCCAGGCATAAAGAGGGGAGTCATATGGCAACAGTCATCTGACAAACCACCCAAGCCTCTCTCTAAATGGTTTGGGTCACTTGAACCAGGCATGTTCACTTTTTGGTGAGAAGCATTACTCATTTGCAAACCATGAATCACCAAGTACTTGTGCCTAAATCGATGACAGAACAATCACTGCGACACAACTTGAGCTGAATCATTTCTTTGATGAGATGAAATTCACTTCTATGCATAGAAAAGTGCAAACAGCCTACAATAATGTGGCTAATTACACCACACATGGATCAAAGACTCAAATCCTTTGTCCTGAGAGGTGTGGAGACAGGTCCTGTCTGACAGACTTGAAAGGAAGTGTTAATCTTGTCTGCAGGAAAATCATCATGAAGGTGATCAATTACACTGGCTCACCTTCCCAACAGGGGCTGTGTACCAATCAGCAAGCCGGACACTCTGGCTCCAGGGAGGGCACCTGGGGCTGCCCCAGCCACAGCACTTGCTTGGTGGTTCATTACACACTGCACTTCCTCCTAAAGAAACTCTTCCCACTTCCATGTCCAGCTTCCCACTCTGAAGGAATGATTGGCAGGATCTGTCCTCCTATAGAAGAGGGGACAGAAAGGGATGGGGGAGGGGCTTAACAAGCGGAACAATGTACAGTGTGTGTGTGTGTGTGTGTGTGTGTGTGTGTGTGTGTGTGAGAGAGAGAGAGAGAGAGAGAGAGAGAGAGAGAGAGAGAATGCCAGGACTGGGGCCTGAACTCAGGGTCTCATGATTTCACTTGGCTTTTTGGCTCAAGGCTGGTGCTCTACCACTTGAATACATTTCCACTTCCAGTTTTATGTTGGTTCATTGGAGATAAGAGTCTCTTGCTTTTTATTCTTTTTTTCTTTTTTTCTTTTTGGCTTGGGTTGGCTTTCTGATCCTCAGATCTCAGACCTCCAAGTTGGCTAGGATTGAGCCACCTCATGAATGTGAATGTGCCACCAGAACCACACGATCTACTGTGTGTGTGTGTGTGTGTGTGTGTGTGTGTGTGTGTGTGTGTGTGTATGTGTAAGAGAGTGAGAGTATGTATGAGAGTCCTGGGTCTTGAACTCAGGGCCTGGGATAGCACTTTTTTTTGCTCAAAGCTAGTGCTCCTCCACTTGAATAATGCCTCTACTTCTGGCTTTTCTGCTAGTTCATTGGAGATAAGAGTCTTGAATTTCTCTGCCTGGGTTGGCTTTGAATCATGATGCTCACATCTCAGCCTCCTGAGTCGCCAGGACTACAGGGCCTGAGCCAACACACCTGGCTGCTACTAAGTCTCTCTTTTTTTTTTTTTTTTGTTGGTTGTGGGGCTTGAACTCTGGGCCTGGGCGCTGTCCTTCAGCTCTTCAGCTCAAGGCGAGCGCTCTACCACTTGAGCTACAGCGCCACTTCCGGTTTTCTGGTGGTTTATTTGAGATAGGAGTCTCATGGTTTCTCCTGCCCGGGCTGGCTTTGAACCGCGATCCTCAGATCTCAGCCTCCTGAGTAGCTAGGATTACAGGCATGAGCCACCAGCGCCTGGCCTAAGTCTCTTAATGGAAGCAGTTAGACTTGATCCTGGTGATGGCTCCTTGAGGTTGGCGGTATAGGAACAAGAATGGGGTCTGGGAAGAAGAGATTGCCGGGCACCCTACTCCATGTGGCCAGAAGGGAGATGTTTGCCATCTGGGATGGTGGCCACACAATGATAGATTGGAGCTGGCCAAGATGGAAGTAGAGAGGGTGTGAAGAGGCCATTGCACTCATGGAAGCTATCAGGCCCATCCTGAGTCCAGGAGGAAAGTGGAGCAGGTGAATGTAGGCCTTGTGGAGAGAAAGAGGATAGAGGTTAGTGTGGAACTCGCTGATCCTTGCCCAGTCCATGTCTTCTGTTCAATGCACCCTGGTCAGTCTTATGGAACTTCAAGAAGGCTGTGAAATGCAGAGCCCTTCTACATTTCAGGAAGATTCTCTGTGTGGAAAACATCAAGTTTCTGGGCAGGGCACAGGTCACTGTCAAAACTCGGGTAGAGAGTGTGAATGAGTAAGTCTGGTGTTAGTCTACACTTGGAAACGTGAATGAGTAAGTCTGGTTGTTAGTCTACACTTGGAAACCAACAGTGGGTGAGAAGTAGAGACACTCTGAAAAAAAAAATAGACTGAGTTCTCCGTTGCTCTATACTGGGATCTTCTGAAGCAAATGTTGGATCAGAGTTTGGGGATGCAAAGTGTAGTGTATAGGACCAGGCAACTCAGAGAAAGAACCAAGAGGAAGAGGGGCAGAGGAAGCTGTGATGTTGTGATTGAGGCCTGGCAAGGCCAAAGCCTTTTAGGAGTGTGGCCAGGCCTCCGTGTCTTCAGTCCCACCCATCCTCAGCTGTCAACGGCTTCTGGAAGAATGGGTTCAGAATGGGCAGCTTGCTCTCTGCAGCAGGGCCTGTCCCAGAAGGACAGCTGGCCACATCTATGCAGCCTGCCCTTCCTGATGGGGGCCCCAGGGACACCCCAACCACTTGGCTCTTGTGTTGCTGCTCACTTCTGCTGCTCATCTCCTCAGATGAAAGGTACATGTCATCAGCACCCCCAAAAGAGCGATGGATTCCATATCCTTGGATTCAACTAAGAGTAGCTGTTTGTTTGTTTCTGGGCCCGTCCTGGGGCTTGAACTCAGCATTCAATGGACAGCCTGGGCAGGAAATCTATGAGACTCTCATCTCTAATTAACCACCAAAAAGCTGACATGGAACTTGTGGCTCATGTGGGAGAGCGTCAGCCTTGAGTGTAAAGGCTCAGGGACAGTGTCCCAGCCCTGAATTCAAGCCCTAGAACTACTGGTGTGTGTGTGTGTGTGTGTGTGTGTGTGTGTGTGTGTGTGTGTGTGTGTGTAAACTAACAATGACATTCCTACAAAGAAGAAATGCTAGTTGGTGACAGGATGCAGACAGCAATGATGATACTTCTAGAAGGAGGATGCTGAGTGAGCTTCCCCTCATCCCACCATCCCAAAGGTGCATACGGTGCCATGATAATATTTCACCATCTTTTTTTCCTTTTCTCTCTTCGCCATTCCCTAGTCTGCTTTAAAGCCAGCTATGTCATTCACTCTCACAGGTACCCTTCCAGTAAAGAGGGAACACTTGTTCTCTGTCTTTAGCAACATCTTAATTAAGTTTATGCCAGGTGTTTACAAAATGCCAGACATTAATATAATAGATGACTTTTGCTCCAGTTGTGTTGTCCATCTCCTGGCCCTGTAGGCTTTTATTGGTTTTTTTTCTTTTGTTTTCTTTCTGCCAGTCCTGGGACTTGAACTCAGAGCTAGGGTGCTGTCCCTGAGATTCTTTTTTAATAAATATGTTTTTTATTGTAAAAATACTGTACGGAGGGGTTACAGTTACATAAGCAAGGTCATGAGTACATTTCCTATCAAGCATTGTTACCTCCTCCTTTGTTTTTCCCCTACCATCCCTTCTCCCCTGCCCCATCTCCACAACTACACTCCTCCTGCCCCGCCCCTAACTTGTAAAGTTTGTTTTCTAACATACTGTCTTGTACATCTCATTGTTACAATGGATCAACCTGTATCCTTATTTAAACATTTTGTTTTTTCCCTTCCCCTTCCCAAATTAGAGAAGTGTATATACAAGATGCAGGGCACTGACATCAAATACAGTGAAAACAGGGGTTATACAGTGTGGGAGGAACATACAAAGCAACAAAAAATCAGATGGTACATTATAAATATGTTAGAAACAATAGCAAGAAAGAAAAAAGTTTGTGTCTCTATCTTGGGGTTCATTTTGCTTAACATCATCTTATCTGGTCATATGTACATAGCTTTTGACTTTTTCTGCTTGTCTCAGACATATACTAGTTATTGCAAATAAATCCCTGAGATTCTTGCTCAAGCCTAGCGCTCTACCACTTTGAGCCATTTCTGGCTTTCTCTGAGTAGTTAATTGGAGAAAACAGTCTCATAGACTTTCCTGTCCAGGCTGGCTTCAAACTATGATCCTCAGATCTCAGTCTCCTGAGTAGCTAGGATTACAGTTGTGAGCCATCAGTGCCTGGCTTAAACAGGGTTTGGGTTTCTTATTATTATTGTTGTTGTTTTTGATTTTGTTGGTCATGAGCCTGAACTTGGGTGCTATCCCTAAGTTTTTTTGTTCAAGTCTAGCACTGTACCACTTTAAGCCACAGCTCCACTTCCAGCTTTTATTCTTACCTTATTGTATTATTTTTTTGCTAGTTGTACAAAGGGATTTTTTTTTTTTGTCAGTCATGGGGCTTGAAGCCTGGGCCTGGGCGCTGTCCCTGAGCTCTTCAGCTCAAGGCAAGCGCTCTACCACTTGAACCATGTGCCTCTTCCAGTTTTCTGGTGGTTCATTAGATATACAAGTCTCACAGACTTTCCTGCCCAGGCTGGCATTGAACCATGATCCTCAGAGCTCAGCCTCCTGAGTAGCTAGGATTACAGGCCTGAGCCACTGGTACCAAGCGTACAAAGGGATTTTAATCTAACACATCAGTGTGTGAGTATGACACATCTCCATCCATGTCACCTCTTCCATCGTCCTCCCTCATCTCTCCCCAGACCACCCATCCCCTCAAATTCTGTGTCCATATGTATACATTAAATATCGTGAGTGCATTCATCTAGACTTCACTCTCTCCATTGGACTACCCATCCTCAACACATAATTCAGCTTCTTGCAATTCATTTGTTCAGATGGTGAATTGATTGTGCCAAGGAGTTCCATCGTTGACTCTCTGGGCCTTTCAACTTAGGCCTCCCTGGAGACCTGACCTTTCCTAGAAATAATCTGATGTTCGATCACCTTTTCTTTCCTCCCTCCCCAGTGAGTCCATTGCCTGGCAAATGACCTGGTCCTTACATTCACCTTCTATTTTGCAGAAAAAGGAACGTGAACTCATCCTCAACAAATCAACCAATGCTTTCACGACTGGGAAGATGAACCACCCCCCAAACATCCCCAAGGAACAGGTGTCGGCAGGGACCACCAATGCGTCATCTGGGCCTGCAAAACCTCCCGAAGACAAGGCCTCTGACAACAAAAAGACTTACAACAGCATCAGCAAGATTGACAAAATGTCCCGAATTGTGTTCCCTGTCCTGTTTGGGACTTTTAATTTAGTTTACTGGGCCACCTATTTGAATAGGGAGCCAGTGATTAAAGGGGCCGTCTCCTCGAAGTAAGACACCTCCATCCTAAATCCCAGGAAGCCATACTTCCGGTCAAATGGTACCCAGGAGAGGCTGGGCTCCAAAAGACTCTCTGTAATTTCAGCACTCTTTCAGGAAAAAAAATTTTTTGCATGTTTAATAATATGTACAAATAATATTGCCTTGATGTTTCTACATGTAACTTCAGATGTTTTGAAGATGACCCATTGGTAAAGCCAACAACTTTCTAGGAAAACAAAAAAAAAAAATAAAACAAAATAAAAAACAGGAGGCTGTGACTGACAGACACTCAGTATCTTAACATCGATAGTTTACAAACAAGATAAGTATATTTTTCACAGTTCCAAGCGTTAACCTAATGATGTTTTTTATACTTCGAATGTCATTTCATACAAATTTTTTCCCAGCAGATAAATATTTTAGGAAATGCTCCTGAAGAATCCTAACTTGACCAACTGCAAGAGAGCACACTTCTTTTTTTTTTTTTTTTCTCTCATTAAGACAAAAAAAAAAAAAAGATGGACATTTAGGTCCACAATTGCCTTCGATGATTCCTCCTGTTCCAAAATCAAGAAAAAAAAAAAAGTACTGCATGAGCCGGCATTAAGAAATAGAATAGGCAAACTATTTACGCAGACAAATTTAACAACAGAAGTATGTAGTATATTAGATTTAGCAGATCAAGTATTTTCTCCAATGAAAATTTAACTCCTTAAAAAATTCTTTTTTTTTTTTTTATTAAAAGGAATGTATTCTCACTCTACCCCTAACCTCTCCACTAACTAAACAGTGACCGAGAAAGATACGGAGATAATAAAACAAGTGGTTTGATGACATTCTTGACCTTTGATCCCACCTGTGACTGCTGTTCCAAGACACCACCATTCGATGCCGCCAGCTTACAGTGCTTCAGTGGTGAGAACCTGTCATTGAGTTAATTTCCATTCTCTTTCCTTGTACGTTTCACGTTTGACTTATTGCTCTGTTAGCTTTTGTATATGACTCTTAAATGTTCATTAAAAAAATAAAAAAAAACTGATACTGTATCCTAGTTGTTTCTTAATTTGTATTTTGCCCATTTCCTTGCCTAAAAAAAAGTAACATAAAGGAAATCTATCATGAATTTGTTTGGGGAAAATATAAAGGAACACAAAATCTGCCTCTTCAGGTTGAGTGCCCGTGGCTTCCACCTCTAATCCTTACTACTTAGGAAGCTGAAACCAGAGGATCGTGGTTCAAAGCCAGCCTGGGCAAGCAAGTCTAGAGATAGTAGTATCTACAATTGACCACCAAAAAAAGCCAGAGGTAGAGTCATGGTTCAAGTGGTAGAGCATTAGCCTTGAACACAAAGAACTCAGAGACAGCTCAAGCCTTTAGTCTAAGCCCCATCATTGACAAAAAAAAAAAAAATATTATGTCCAAATGGCTACTTCAATAAACATTTTGAACATTTCAGTCTCAGAAGGAAATGATGCCATTTTTACCAAGTTGTAGTCATTTTCTCAACAGTTACAGTTTTCTGGTTACAGAAAACTCTTGCTGAGCTGTAGCTGGGCACTAGGCCTTGTATTCTATGTGCTGCTAACCCTTTCACTGGAGTCATATTTATCGGGAAAAAAATCAAATTCATTTTTCACTGTCTAATTTTTGTGTTGCAGGTATTTCCCCATTTGTTATTTTTGAGGAGAACATAATAGAGAATCACCTTGGGGAGAGAATTGAAAGGCAAGAAATTAATTATAGTGCTCTACTTGGCTAGCCAGGGTATGTAAATGTATTGCTTTTGACATCACCACAAATAGAGAGAATATTCTAAGTGAGCCCACAATTAGTATTAGTTCTGTTCTCTTCTTTGTTTCTTTTTGACAGTCATGGGGCTTGAACTTAAGGCCTAGTTGAGTGATTACATATTAAGAATGGCCTAGAACATTTCTTTTTGTGTATGTACAGGTGTGTGTGCACATACATGCATGTGCACACACATACACACACATACACACCCCAAAACAAAAAGCCAACACCAAAAAAACAAAAAGTCCTTTATATCTGGGTCTCCTGTAAGTCTGTGATGTTATAAACATGACTTAATAGAATGATTTTGTGTTATAGTAACACTACCTGAAATGGGGTGGGGGGGACTAAAGGGGAGAGAAGAGGGGAAAGGGGAGAGAAAGAGAGGAAGAGAGAGACACAGAGACAGAGAAGATGGGGAGAGGTAAAGAAGGGGGAAAGGGAGAATATATATTTAGAGAGAAAGAGATACGAGAGAAAGATATCACTAACTTTCTGTAGCCAAGTGTCATTTTTCTCTTCTTTTGAATTCAGGGCCTCACACTTGCTAGGTGAGTACACTATCATTTGAACCACTCTTCCATTTCCTCTGCATTGATGTTTATTTTTAATTTAAATTTAAATTTTTGCCAATCCTGGGGCTTCTTCAACTCTGGTCTTAGATGCTTGTCCCTGAGCTTTTGTGGTCAAGGCTAGCACTCTGCCACTTTGAGCCACAGCTTTACTCCTAGCTATTTGTGGTTCACTGGAGAGAAGAATCTCACAGACTTTCCTGCCTCAGGCTGGCTTTGAACCATCATCCTCAGATCTCAGTTTCCTGAGTAGTTAGAATGACAGTCATGAGCCACCTGGTATGAGAGGCATGCATCACCACACCTGGCCTGGAGTTAAATATGTGGATAAGGTGCTCCTTCCAGGCAACCAATTAGAATGATTTATGATGGCTTTGTCAGGCCTTCATAAAGGAAACTCTAATTATGATGCTGAGTCTTTTACTCTATATTAACCTCCATTGTCAGAACTAACTTCAAATATCAAAGTACTTTTTTCTTGCAAAAATTGGAAATGCCATGGTTAGCTCTGGGGAGAAAAATGGTAATGTTCAATATTTAAAAATTAGTCTGAATATCTTCTTTAAAAAATAATCATAGAACATTTAAGATAATACCATGAGGAAACATGGTGAGTATTTGAATATGAATTACTCTGATCACAGCAAATACTTAGCTGGTTTGCAGGATTGGAAAGGGATGAAAGATATGTGCCAAAAAAGATTTGTTTCATCAGAAGTTTGCATGATTACATCTCTTTGTCACCATCCATTTCAAGAGCCTATCTGAACACCCAACTGAAATATCCTGTCACCTATTTTTGATCTAAGCATGGGTTCTTTTTGGAAGCTGGAGCTTCAAAATATATCTACCCTTCCAAACTTCTATAATGTCAAAGTCTTTTTTTTTTTTTCAGAAACAAAGAAAGGCCAGGTGTTGGTGGCTCAACCCTGTAACCCTCACTACTCAGAAGGCTGAGATCTGAGGATCATGGTTCAAAGCCAGCCTGGACAGGAAAGGCCACGAGAATATCTTAATTAACCACAAAAAGACAAAAACAAGTGGAGCTGTGGCTCAAGTTCAGCCTGATTGGGGTTATTGAAGTTTCCCATTGGCTTTTTTTTTTTTTCCTTTTTGGTGATACTAGAATTTGAACTCAGTACCTCAGGGTTGCTAAGCCAGGTGCTCTATTGTAGATCCTGGCTTCTAGCCCTTTTTTGCATTTAAAACTATTTTATTTTATTTTTTGTTGCCTTTAATTAGTGGTACACCACAGTTACCATTCAGCCAACCATTGTATGTGTAATGCACCTTGAGACAGGCTCTTACTTCCTACCCAGGTTTGTGTGCCTGGACTGTGATCCACCTATTATGGGCTTCCATTGTAGCTGAAATGAAGAACATATACAACAACACTCAGCCCAGTGAGATGAGTCTCATGGACTTTTCTGCCTTCACTGACCCTGAAACAATGACTCTCTCAATCTTAGCCTATTACATAGCATCAGATGACAAGTACATGACAATATGCCCACCTATGGGTTGGTCCCAACCATGATCCTCCTATTATAGCCTCCCAAGCTAGGATTGCTGGTGCCAGCCACTGGCTTCTTTGATGGGCTTGAATCACAGGGCATGGTGAAGAGACCCTCTGTTTAGACATCCCCACTATCACTGCTACACCCTTCTTCCCCACCATTCCTTAGTAACAACCATGTGTTCCCTTCATAGCCAGGATTAATCACCATTACTGTAACTATGGGGCTGGATGGTTAGAGATGCAGGGGGGAAGGTGGAAGGAGGAGAGGGAAGAGGAACAACTGACATGTTAGTGACAGGGTGGTACGGGGAAGGGGTGTGCAGATAGACATCTTAGCGCATGCACACTCTGTGTACACATTCATGTTTCTTGTGATGCCTGAGAACAGATGACTTTGGTAGAGAACGATGTAAGGAATCGGAAGATGGAATAACCCATTCTGTGGATGCTGCTCAGCCTGGCCCTCCAGCCACTCTTCTCACCACCCAGAGGGCTCAGGAGTCAGTGGCGTCATCAGGGAGCTTGTTGGAGGCCAGTCTCTGTAGCAGACCAGCTTCATCGAAGACTTGGTGGTCACAGTGGTCAATAGTTTGTGCAGACTCATAATGAAGTCAGAACACTCTGTCCCCAAGCACACACACCCTGGACTTTCTTTTTCTTTTCCTGTCTTCCATCACCACCAAGGAGCAGAGCCTCTAAGCCAGCATCTCCCTTCCAAGGTCATCACCATCTGCCCCAATGGCCCCTCCATTCAGCTCCTCTTGTTTACTGAGAGTGCTCTGTATGTATATAGCGGCAGAGACAGAGGCCAGGCTTGGGCTGAGGGTTATGGATTTCCATTAGGCTGGTTACAGTCACTGCAGAGTGTTTGATATGCCAGTGAGAGAAATTAGTACACCTTTCTAGAGACGGAACCCTGGCATGGCTAGCCATCCATGCACCAGCAGATTGATTATACTGGACTGTTTCCATTATAGCCTGGGTGGTACCAATGGAGTTGCCTTCCCTGAACATGGTGCTGCTTCAAGGACTCCTAGAATGCCTCACCAACGGTCACAGAGCATCTCCACAAAATTACTCCTTTTACAAGTAGTCTACTTCACCCTGCCACCTTCTACTTTCTAGACCCAAGAGGCCTAAGAGAATGTTAGAATGACCTTTCAAAGCTCAGCTGTGGCCCTGGGTAGGGAGAAATATCTTGCAGAATTTAGTTGTTTTCTGTCTTAAACCTTGGCCTCTACGGGTTTAAAGGTCTCCATTTCAAAGCAAGAAACAGCTATACTGAACAGGCCAGTGGTAATTGGATCATCCAAAACAGTCACCTTAGGGAATTGAACTTTGAAGATACATCTAAAACACACCAAAAAAATGTGTAAGCATGAATCGATATAAATAAAAATTATGCACACAAAAAATAAGTTCTCACACAGGAAGCTACTCATGGAAAAACACCAACCAACCCAAAGAAAACACAGGTAAATAAGGATAAAAGCAGGATTTAACTATGCAGTGAGTGCCAAAACAACAGATGTAATTAAAGAATAAAAACTTCGGTGATTTATAAAACAAAATATATGAACCACTTAAATCAAGGATAAAGGAAATTAGAGCCAAATGAGCAAGGATATTATCCATCCTTGGGAAGAGAAGAGGTCATAGGAGACTGCTTGGCGTGTATTTATTAGGCATTTCCCCCCCCCCCAAAATAACTAGTAAAATCTACACACAGGATCCTGGAATTGTTAAAGGGTCCATTTTCCATGGAAGGAAAAAGCTCTCAAGAACATTTTATACACACACATATACACCCATGCACACAGATGCACACACATACACACACACACACACACACACACACACAGCTACAAAATGTGCAGATATCCAACACAAAGATCACATAAGGCTGATGTCATGTCAAACACATTATTTCAAAACAGAAAAAGAACAAAAACTTATAAATTTGGTTTTCAGCAGGGAGAGAATTCCATAATGTAAGTTCTGTGTGAATGTGTGTGTGTAGAAAAATCATTTAATGATTCCCATAGCTACTTAAAAGTCTTGACTGGTTTCAACAACCATTTCTAATTTTTCAAACATTATCATTTATGGGTATCTCCCCTTATTCCTGATTTTTTGTTTTTGTCTGATAATCCCAGTCCATAAGTGACCTTTCTGTTACACTGTGATGATTTACAATAGGAAAAAAAAGATGGCGACTCCGACACTCATAACCACACAGAAGGCATTACCCGATGTAATTAGGTAAAAGAAGTCTTGGGAGTTATAAAAATTGGGGACTACAAGCCCACTTTCTCAGAGTTCTGGCCACAGGACAAGGGGAAATAAATGACATCCTTATACCATGGCTTATGCAAATTCGTTGGTGATAAAGCAACCAGGAGATGACCTGCCACAAAAGCCACTGGCAAAAGTGCACCCTCTACTGGAGAAAGCTCACTATTGCAGACACAGACTGTTACAGACCCAATAGTGGACTTGAACATGAATAGAAGTCCATTGAACTTTTGAAAAGCTCCTCTTCTGCTATCTGGTGAGCGATATTGCTCAAGACTTCCAAAAACTGAGCTGCACTGCCAGAGAATAGTTTTTGGTGCTTTTCAGGAATCAGTGAGGCCTACCTGGCTTGCCTTTTCTTTTTTTTCTTTCGTTTTTTTTTTTTTTTTTTTTTTAAGATGCTAACCTGTGTACTATCTGTGCCCCAAATGTAACAGTTTTGCAAAAAATATTCAGATCACACACTCTTGCCCACATGGAGAACTTGCTTAAGAATTCACCCTGAGGGCTGGGAAGGTGGCTCAGTGGTAGAGCTCTTGCCTTGCATGCATGAGGTCCTGGGTTTGATTCTTCAGCACCACATAAGCAGAAAAAGCCAGAAGTGGTGCTGTGGCTCACGTGGTAGAGCACTAGCCTTGAGCTGAAGAGCTGAGAGACAGTGCCCAGGCCCAGAGTTCAGGCCTCACGACTGACAAAAAAAGAAAAGAAAAAAAAAGAAAACAAAAGAATTCACCCTGAACCAGGGTCCAGTGGTTCATGCCTGTAACCTCAAAGTACTCAGAAGGCTGAGATCTGAAGATTGAGGCTTGAAGGGGCTAGTCTAGGTGGAAAAATCCATGATATTCTTATTTTCAATTAACCGGCCCCCACTCTCCACCAGAAAAGAAAGAACGAAAAACAAGAAAAAGAAAGAAAAAAAGACAGAAGTAAAGGTATGGGTATATCAAAGTAAAAGTGTAGAGTAGAAGAAGCCAAGCAACTTTGCAAAGCCCTGAGCTCATCCCCTAGTTACAGGCCAAAAAATTATATATATATATATATATATATATATATATATCTGCATATGACACAATATTACATAGCCCTGAAGAAGAGCTGAAATAATTGGTAATTGGTGCTTCTTTGGTAAAGATGTTATGCAAGTCCATTTAAATGTTTTATAGAGTATGCAAATTTGAGATCTAAAAGAGAAATAAGAAATGATTACAAGCATGAGCCACTGGAGGAGCCCAGCTCCATCCAATTAAATCAATTCTTTAACATGTGTGAATATTTGCATCTATTGAGATACGATACACAAACCCGTATCTATCATATATTCCATGAGGTATGTTGCGTAATGTGATGATTTTATATACCTGCACGCTGATAGGCTGAGAGGTATTTCTCTGAGACGCCACAAGAGGATCCCCTAGCTCAGGTTGTCTGCTGCTTCTTGGAGCGAAATCTCTTAATCCATCCTCCCAGGCTGGGGCTTCCCCAGGAACCTGCTTAGTGCATAACCAAATGCCCCAAAGCAACAGCCACAGAAAAACAGGGATTACAGGCTCCAAACCTATTGAACTGTTAATGCTTTGGTTTTTGTGAATTGCTTCCTCTTCTGATCAAGCACCGATCTTTTGATGGAGCTTTTCATTTAGTTTTTATTTTTATTAAAACAATTTTTTTCCTTCTCTTTTCCTGTGAGGCGGAAGGTCCAAGGGTGCCCAGTATGCATGCTCTCCAAAGCTTTCCCCTTTCGGGTCAGCCTGGGTAAGAGTCGAAAATTGTAGGCTGATCCTTAGAACATTCTTGACCTTGCATTTTCTACTTTGTCATTTGTGCTCAGGAAGCTTGCTTTGAATTTGGCCTTCCCTCTTGACTCATTTAGATCAAAATATCCTCCCCCTAACTGCTCCACGGAGCTTTCCAAAGTAAAACAGTCAGAATGACCAAGTTGGCTCACCCAAATAAAAAAAAATGGAGTAAATCACTGCAAACTCCAGTAGAGATAGCTTCACATTCATTCATAACGCTAATGCTTCTTGAAGGATGGTTGCTGGTGGCTCAGGCTAGCTACATGGGAAGCTGAGATCTGAGGATCTAGTTCCAGTCCAGCTCAGGCATGCCTGTGACATTCTTATCTGCAATTAACTAGCAAAAAAAGCACCAGAGGTGGAGCTGTGGTTCAAGTGGTAGAGAGCCAGCCTTGAATGGAAAACAAAACAAAACTGAGAGACAGTGCCCAGGTCTTGAGTTCAAGCTCCAGGACTGGCACACACAAAAAAACAATCATAGTATATTGAACTCAGGTAAGAAAGGAAAAGAACAGATGACAGGGAGAATTGTATTTTGTTTTTCATTGGTTGGGTTTTTAAAAATAAATGCATACATAAACAATCCAGGATATTTCTCATTCCATTGATGTTTTACAAAAACCATTCAAGTACAGTCAGTCTGTACTGTTCACAGTTGGTAAGCGTTCATGTTCATACTCTGTGAAAACAGAAATATGAAAAGACATCTACAGAGAGTCAAATGATGAATGCCTATGAAGCACCCACTCAGAAGAGAAGAGGCATCATGATTAAGACCGAGATGTTAGAACTGACCATGTGGGTGTTAGCCCTCAATATACAAGCTGTGGTGTGTGTGTGTGTGTGTGTGTGTGTGTGTGTGTGTGTGTGTGTGTGTGTGTGTGTTGGTCAGTTGTGGGCCCTGAACTCAGGGCCTGGGTGCTGTCCCAGGTACTGGCTAGCAGTCTACCACTTTGAACCACAGTGCCACTTCTAGTTTTCTGGTGGTTCGTTGGAGGTAAGAGTCTCAGGGACTTTCTTGCCTGGGGTGGCTTTGAACCTTAATTCTCAGATCTCAGCCTCCTGAGTAGCTAGGATAGGCGTGAGCCACCAGTGCCCGGCTTAATTACTTCCTTAATAGCCAGAGAAACAAATCCATTTCCCTAGAGTCTATCAATGGAAACTGCACTCGGAGTAGCTATTGAAAGATAAGTCGTTTTAGGAGAAAATAAGTCAGCCTCTAACGTGTGTGTGTGTGTGCGCGCGCGTGTGTGCGTGTGTGTGCGTGCGTGTGTGGGGAATGGATCTCAGGGCCTGAGCACCCCTGCTTAGCTTCCCCCCATCAAGTCGGGCACTTTCCCACTCGAGCCACAGCTCCACTTCCAGCTTTATTTTTTTTTGGCAGGTTCCTGGGTGGCTAAGAATCTCTTGGATTTTGCGTTTTCCTCTCCCCTGACCAGGCTGGCTTCGAACCTGCCTTCTCCCCTCGGAGATGGCTGAGGAGGACAGGTGCTGAGCCTCCCCCACCACCTACGGGGGGTCCCCACCCAGCCTTTGACATGGCAGGAGGAGCTGGGATCGGAGCCCTGGGTGACCAGATGGAGTCTGGGGCTGGAGGGGAGGGGGAGGGGGAGGACGCCCTGCGGGGGATCCCCGGCGCCCCTCCCCCGCGCGTCCCCCCTCCCCCGTTCCCATCTCCAAAGTCCATTCAAAGCTGGCGTCCGTCGGCCCCGCGCGCTCGGCGGCGGCGGCAGCGTCAAGCGTGGAATCGGGGAGGGGGGGGACTCCTCCCCGCCGCCGGGACCGCCCCGATCGCGGCTCCTGGCGGGTGGCGGTGGGGGGGGGTTGGGAAGGGGTGACTCGGGTGTCCCCCCGCATCCCCTCGCCATCCCCGACTTCCCCTCGGTGCGCACACACCTGCTCTCCCGCCACCCCGCGGCGCGCCCGGGCGCAGGCGAGAGCGGGGCTGGGGCGCGCAGAGGCAGCCGTGCGCCCCGCGTGCGCCCCGCGTGCGCCCCGCGTCTCCGCGCCGAACCCCCCCCGCCCGCCCCCTGGCCGTCGGGCGGCGGCGGCGGCGGGGCGGCGGCGGGGCGGGGGGGAGGGTGCTGCTGCTGCTGCTGGGGTGGGGGGACCCCCCCTGCCCCTCATCGCGAGGGCTCGCTCTCCGGAGGAAGCCTCTGCCCATCCGAGGCCCGCGGACACCCCCCCCCCGCCACCGCGCTCCGGGGCGCCATGGCCCCCAAGCTGCTGCTTCTCCTCTGCCTGTTCTCCGGCTTGCACGCGCGGTAAGTGGCGCGGGAGGTGGCACCGGGGGCGGGGTGGGTTCCTGCCTTCCATCGGGACCCCCCGGACAGGGTGGCGGGGATCGCGGTGTGCGGGGCTCCCCTGTCCCCCCTCCCCACGCCACACACCCTCACCCCAGCACCCCGAGCGAGCGCCCCGCCGTCGGTCGGCTGCGGCACCGCGGGCGGGCGGGAGGAGCCCGGGAAGTCCCGCACCTTACCTCTTCCCGACCTCTCCTCCCTGGGAAGCTCTCTCCCTAGCCTAAAGTCGGAACCCGGGAGACTCCTCTCCTGACCATTTTAGGATCGGGAGGCTTTTAAAGGGGGGGGTGGAACCCCCAAAGTGTACGAGGACAGGTGGCCTCATTTTTCTCCTTGCTACCCCCGCTGACCCCCCGCACCCCCGAAGATCCCCAAGGGCTCAACACGCACAGACACCCATGGACGTTTTCCAGACACTCAGTCACTAAAAACGTCCAGGACGCTCCGCAGGAATTCCTATTTTCCTAGCTGCCCGGCCGAAGAAAGAAGAGTTAACGGGGCTGAAGGGGAGGGGAAAGGTTGGGGGGTCCGGGAGAGTGGGGAGCTGGTGGCTCCAGGTCTCTGTGTGTGTCCTGTGTCTGTCTGTCTGCCTCTCACCTAGTTATTTTTGCACACCTGGCCCCTAAAGCAAGCATGCCACCCAGGTTCACACTGGTATCAATGATTCTGTCTGAGAGTGTGAGCAATTGCATCTCACCATCGGTACCATGACCCTTCCTTCCAGAATATCAACCAGCCAAAGGAGCTTAAGACACACACACACACACACACACACACACACACACACACACACACACACACACACACACACACACACACACACACACACATATGCAGGACCTCTCAAGAGAGATGTAAAGTGCTCCTGAGGATAGAAGGGAAATAGCACCGGAAGGGTTAAAGCCTGTTGCTATAAACACCATGGGTGATTCTGAAATGGTTTAATTCTGTCTTTCCCATCCTGGGCTCTGTCTAGAGCTTGCAGACTGCTCTGGGCATTGGAGACTAGATCAGATTTCCTAGCCCCCAACCCTAGAACTCTCAGAACGCCCTTGTTGCTTGTTTGGACACTTCTCCATTTCCTGGACCTAAAAGAAGATGGGGGAACATCCATTTTGGAGGGCAGAGGGGGAAGGACAGGGGACAGCAACTGTCAGTCTTGTGTTTTCACTTATATTTGTGACCAATCACCAAGGAACTAGGAAGAGACACGAATTCTGCAACCTGTCAAGTCCCTGAGTCTCACACCATTGAACAAAGTGCTGGTCACCTCCCTCCCTGTAACCTTCCCCAATCCTCTGAGCTTTGCGAAGTGACAAGGTGAAAGGTCCACTCCCTGTATTCACCGACAGCTCAGTGAAGAAGGCAGCACTCTCAGAGCCTTCCAGAACTTTCTTCCATGGAAACGGAGTTGTGGCTCAAGTGGTAGAGCACCAGCCTTGAGCAAAGAAAGCAAAGGGACAGTGTCCAGGCTCCGAGTTCAAGCCCCAATACAGACAGAGAAACACACACACACACACATACACACACACACACACACACACACATGCACGCACGCACGCGCGCACACACACAGAGTCAATTAGGCAGAAGTTTCTTTTAGTCCAAGGAGGGAGTTGGTAAGAGGAATGGAAAGGTGCTTTTTGATGTTAATTGTGTGAAAGTATCTGTGTTTAGAGGCAAATAATACCAGCTACAGCCAGGAGGCTAGAGTCACAATTTTGGCACCTTTCTGTTGTCACTCTGTAGTTCAGGGTTAGCTAAATTATTCACTCAGATCTATGGATAGTTAACATGCTAAAAGGAAAAAAACCAGGTCATCTTTCTCAATATCCTATGTGCGCAGCGTGAGCGATGTCTTCCCACTGAGCATCTGTGTTTGACTTGAAGTATCTGACTTGTAGTTTCAAGTACTTGACTGGAAGCCATCAGGTTCCCTGGGAATACTGAAATATCCAGAATATCTCATGACATTTTTTAATCCTTCCTTTTGGCCAAGGCAAAATAGACTTCTGATTTTATTTTTTTTTTTTTTTTTTTTTTTTTTTTTTTTTTGGGTCCGGTCATGGGGCCTGAACTCTGGGCCTGGGCGCTGTCCCTCAGCTCTTCAGCTCAAGGCTAGCACTCTACCACTTGAGCCACAGCGCCATTTCCAGCTTTTTGCTTATGTGGTGCTGAGGAATCGAACCCAGGGCCTCGAGCATGCAAGTCAAGTGCTCTACCACTGAGCCACCTTCCCAGCCCATAGACTTCTGATTTTAATATGTCCTCTCCCAGGCTTCCAAATTTTATTTTATTTTTTGTTTGGTGATCACAATCGCATATCATTTGGAAGAAGAAAAGAAAATGAAAATGTAACACTTAATTTTATTGCTGGGTATCTCTCCTGTGAAGGTGTGCTCTGGGAATGGTTTTTTTTGGGGGGAGGGGGCGTTGTTTGTTTCGTTTTATTACCCAGGCATGTAAAACAATGTGATACCTGCTGTCTGCTGGCTTTCAAAATGGTTACTAGTTCTGAGAGCATTTTGCCTTTTGGAATGCCTTTCTGGTGTCAGTTCCTGGGAGAAGGTTCTAGCAACTGTATTTTATGGCTCTGCCTCTGGGAAGCTGGGGTGGAGACCCTTCCCTATCCTGACACCCAAGGAGTTGAACTTACAACCCAGTGAAATGAACTCATTCTCACCTGAACTTCCCAGACACGGCTTGATGATGCTAAACCGATCCCTTTTTCATGTTTAAAAATACTTCTGACTTTGTCCCTGTCCTTCGGAATGAAGAGAAAATATAAAACATGAAAATTAATGTCTGAAGGTTGTAACGGTTGCCCGACAATGACAATACATCGCTGATCTATTTTTTTTTAAGGAAAAAAAGCTAATTGCAGTGATGTTGCTTGGGATCCTGCAACCAAAGCAACAGCCTGCTCGTAAAGATTATATAGAACCCACTTAGAATTTAGAAGCAAAGGAATGTTCTGTTTTTTTTTCTCCGCCGTCTAGTGGGTCCCCTGGGGTGAGTTTTTGGTTTTCCACAGAGCACAGATTTTCCTGTGGGGCTTAATGGTGGGTCTGGCCCCAGCAACTCAAGTGTCTGCTTGGACTTTCCGGTGGGAGGGACCAAGGGCATCTCAGACCACCCCCCCACACACACCTGTAGTCCATATCCATCAGGTGCAGAGCTGGAGCTCCAGCTGGACCTACTGAAAGAGCCAGAGAGAATGGAGTTTGCTTTCTTCCTTTAGGTGGTACTTGCCCTGGCCGCTCAGAAAAGGAGCTTATGCAATTTCAGGAAATCCCTCTTTCCACCTCTAGAGGGAGAATGAGGCTTATTATAATCGCAGTCAAGCTCACTGGTAATTTTTAGAAACTCAGGTTGTGAGCCAGGCGCTCCTGGCTCAGGCCTGTCATCCTAGCTACTCAGGAGGCTGCGATCTGAGGATCCCAGATTGAAGCCAGCCTGGATAGGAAAGTCGGTGAGATCCACTTATCTCCAAGGAACCACCGGGAAGCCAAAAGTAGGAGCTGTGTCTCAAGTGATAGATCCTCAGCCTTGAGAGAAAAAGCTAAGGGACAGTGTCCAGGCTCTGAGTTCAAACTCCTATATCAGAACAAAAAAAAAAGTCAGGCTATATATAGAAAATGATGAGTGGAAGGAAACAGAGCTAGAGGTTATGATCTGGTTTTGTAGCTGTGGGTTGGGAGAGGAGAACTGGAGAAAAAGGGAAGAGAAGGAAGGACAGACAAACAGATGGCTGATGATTTTGTAGCTAGTGGCTCTTAAATAGCTAGCCAGTGCATCAAATGACTCTTGATTTTGTTTTGCTTTTGAAAGATGACAAAAATGAACACTTGTGATCTTGCTCCTGACAACATCAAATATTCTAATGTAACATTTAAAATTCCCTAATGCCATTTGTAAAAAAAAAATCAGTTATACAAACAGCAATTGAGATATAGCAGTATAGATAGCACTTGGCAAGTATATGCCCCAAATGTTTTAAGTCTTGATTGATGGTAAATGTTCAGTATTAATAAAAAAAGCCACAGCAATTTATAGTTTCTGGGGATGATTTATTTTGCTCTTCAGTATTAGGGAACCATTTTTTCCTGGCCCAAGGGCTATTTGCATATTTATGACATCATCCACAGGCCATGCATAATCGATACAGGCAGATAGACCTCAGATATCCAATGAACCACTGTTTTCTACTTCTCTAAAATGAGTAGAAAATATCTGAAGTATTTAAGAGATAGAATTAAGCCTGGCGCTGGTGCCTCATGCCAATAATCCTAGCTCCTCAGGAGACTGAGATCCAGAAGATGGAGCAGAAAAACTGTATCTGAGAGATACCATCTCCAACATAAGGATTATAAGCCCTGAGTTTAAGTCTCAGTCCTGGCACAAAGCAATTTTAAAAAAAGAAGAAAAGAGAGAAAGAAACAATAAAATCAACCTAAGAAATTCTTTGGCACAGAAGTCACTCTGCCAGGCATATGTTGTCAAAATCTTACTGTCCATGTGTCTTTCATATACATGGGAAGTACAATGGCAGATGTACACAGCTGTGGAGTTAAAATAGGGTGAAAAATAGTCTAGGCTGAGCATGTACAAGCCATTGTTATCACTTTTCCCTAGACCACTATATATAACAACTATTTGTGTAGCATTTGCATCAAATTAGGTGCAAGCCATCTAGAGATTATTTATAGCATCTGCAAGTGTTATATGCAAACACGGTGCCATTTTAGTTACTCATTTACATCTAATTTTGTGCCTATACTTGGGTTTGAACTCAGGACTTCACTCTCTCCTTAGCCTTTTCCTCTCAAGGTGCGTGCTCTACCTCAAGAGCCACAGCTCCACTTCTGGCTTTTTTCCCCCTGGTTCATTGGAGATAAGAGTCTCTCAGTATTGTAGGCCAGGGCAAGCTGTGAACCTTGATCTAGGACTGCAAGTGTGAGCCACCAGCACTTGACAGGACCCTATATCATTTTATATGAGAGATTTGAGCATCTGGAGGGTTAGCATCTGCTAAAGTTCTGGAACAAGATAACACTGAAAAAGGAAAGACTATTTTGGCCCAGTCTGTGTGACTTCTGCTCTAGACTGTGCCGTACTTGTTAATACTCATAAAATACTTGTATATGTAATTTTTTTTTTTTGCCGGTCGTGGGGCCTGAACTCTGGGCCTGGGTGCTGTCCCTCGGCTCTTCAGCTCAAGGCTAGCTCTCTACCACTTGAGCCACAGCGCCACTTCCGGCTTTTTTCTTTTTGCTTATGTGGTGCTGAGGAATCAAACCCAGGGCCTCATGCATGCAAGGCAAGCGCTCTACCACTGAGCCACCTTCCCAGCCCCTCGTATATGTAATATATGATGCATACACACATACACATATGAAGAATTGTGTACAGTTCCATGAAGGACTATATATTGTTTGTGCTGTTAATTAATTTCGCTTTCTTTATAGAAGATTTAGACAATTCTTGTGTGTGTGTGTGTGTGTGTGTGTGTGTGTGTGTGTGTGTGTGTGTGTGTGTGTGTGCACATGTATGTGAATTCAGGGTCTGAGCTTTTGTGCTCTAGGTTAGTGCTCTGCAAGTTGAGCCACAGTTCCACTTCCAGATATTAGGTGGTTAATTGGAGATAAGACTCTTATGAGACTCAGGCTTTCCTGACCCCTGGCTTCGAACCACTATCCTCAGATCTCAGCCTCCTGATTAGCTAGGATTACAGGGAATGACCCATTGGCACCAGGCAGATTGAGACAATTCTAATCATTAACTTCAGGACACGAATATCCCAGAATTCAAGTGCCCTGACATGGTATGGGTATTTTGGTTCTTGTCTGGGAATCTGAACAGAAATGAGAACTCATAGGCAGTCAAAATCAATCCACCTCCCATGCAATTGCCATTTGGTTTTCTCTTCTCTCTGTGCAGAAAGAAGTCAAGATGTACACAGTGATGGACGAGAAAGGAGATGGTTTGTTTGTTTTATGAGCTTCCTGGGGGACAGCGGCAGTCCACTTGGAAGTCAATTCTTGTGAGCTTTCAGGCAGAAAATGTTTTCCCAGCTCGCACTAGCTGTGTGGCTGTGATGGCCTATTCACTGGGAAAGCTTTCTTGTCATCTGAGCTCTCTCCATTCATGGACGACAGGATCTATGATCCGTCAGTGTGTGGGGTCAGGGGCCTGCCCGGCAAGGAGCAAAGTGAGAAATGCCTACACCTTCGTTGTTAGCACTTACCAAGAACCCACCATGTGGACAACACGCTAGAATGATTTTTCTTTTTGTGCCAGTGCTGTGGCTTGAATTCTCTCGGCCTAGCTTGCTATTCCTTAGCTTTTTCACTTGGGCACTCCACCACTTGAGCCACACCTCCATGAGTCTGATGAACTTTTCTCTCTGGGCTAGTTTTGAACTTCTATCCTCAGATAACACCCTTCTGAGTAGGATTATAGGCGGGAACCACCAGCACCTGACAAATCCTTTCCCTTTCTTCCCTCCCTCCCTCCCTCCCTCCCTTCCTCCCTCCCTCCCTCCCTCCCTCCCTCCCTCCCTTCCTCCCTCCCTCCCTTCCTTCCTTCCTTCCTTCCTTCCTTCCTTCCTTCCTTCCTTCCTTCCTTCCTTCCTTCCTTCCTTCCTTCCTTCCTTCCTTGCTTTCTAGCTCAAGGGCTAGCTATTGCTCTACCACTTAAGCCACAGCTCTACTTCTGGCTTTTCCTGTGATTAACTGGAGATCAGAGTCTCATGGACTGCCTGGGCTGGCTTCAAACCATGATCCTCAGATCTTTGCCTCCTGAGTAGCAAAGATTAGAGGTGTGAGTGACCAAACTTTGTTAAGGAATGTTCTTGGGGCTATTGATGTGATTTGTGCATTATCTTCTGTGTCATAACCACAGATCCAGAAAGATGGAAGAGGATGAATATGAAGATTCTTCGTCAAACCAAAAGTGGGTTTTGGCTCCTAAATCCCAAGACACGGATGTGACTCTTATTTTGAACAAGCTGCTAAGAGAATATGACAAGAAGCTGAGGCCAGATATTGGCAGTAAGTACTGGATGTTACCTCGATAGAAAGCATGCTGTGATGAGATGTATTTTATTTTTTGTGCCTGTCCTGGGGCTTGAACTCAGGGCCTGGGTGCTAACCCTGAGCATTTTTTTTTTTTGCTCAAGGCTAGTGCTTTAGCACTTGAGTCACAGCTCCACTTCCAGATTAATTGGCTATAAGTGGAGAAATCTGCATAGTACTCAATTGAGTAATCTATTAATAATATAATTATATCACTCAATTTGGGTAATATACAAAATGCTTTCTCAATTCCTATGTTTATAGGAGACTTTAAGTTGTGGATGACTATTGAATTTTACCAATATACATATCCACTGAGGAAGCTGACATGGTCATACCTAATTTTTTTCTTTAGCTTGTTAATACTGGGGATTATATTGATGGATTTTCCAATACTGAATGAGTAGGTTGCCTCCAGAATAAGGTCTACTTGGTCATACTGGTTAATAATATTCTTTTAAAAAATAGTTATGTGTGGTTGAATTCAATTTGCTAATATTTTGTTAAGAATTTTTTCGTTGCTTTTCATGAAGGACAGTGTTCTAGAGGTTTTGTGTTTGTTTTTCTCTTTCTTTTTGTATGTCATGTAATGCTAGCTTCCTAGAATATTCCTTTATGTTCCTTCATATAGTGTTCCCTCATGTTCTGATTTTGGGAATATCAAAAGTTTGTGTTATATCTTCAAATATTTGATAAAATTCTGTAGTATGCTCTGGGCCGGGAAATTCTTTCTGTTTTACCTTTTTTTTTAAAGCAAGTTTATTACTTTAATAAATTTTTATTTTCCTTTCCTATTTTTTTTTTGAGGGGGAGTCCTGGGGTTAGAACACAGCCTTGTACTGTCCTTTAGCTTTTCCATTCAAGCCTGGTGCTCTACCACATGAGCCACACCTCCACTTCTGCCTTTTTGCTGGTTGATTAGAGATAAGGATCTTTCAGTTTTGTCTGCTCAGGCTGGCTGAGCCTCAATTATCAGAACTTAGCCTCCTGAGTAGCTAGGATTCTAGGCATGATCCACTAGCGCCTGGCCTTAATACATTTATTAAAATGACCAGCTTCCTATTAAGTTACATTATAATAATTTGCATAGAAATTGGGCCATATAGTATATTATTTATATTATAGTTATTATTCTTTTTGTGCCAGTCTTGGGGGCTTAAACTCAGGGCCTGAGCACTGCCCCTGAGCTTCTCTTGTTCAAGGCTAGTACTCTACCACTTGAGCCACAGCGCCGCTTCTGTTATTTGTTTTTGTTTTGTGCTTTGGTAGTTTATTGGAGGTAAGAGTCTCACAGACTTTCCTTCCTGGGCTAGCTTTGAACTGCGATCCTCAGATCTCAGCCTCCTGAGTTCATCAGATCACAGGCATGAGCCACCTGTGCCTGGTTGGTCCATTTATATGAAATGGTCAAATATATACATAGAGTATTGGTCATGATTCCTTTACAATCTTTTGAATGTCTGCAGGACCTCTAACTACATCCCAGTTTTATCACTGATATTGGAGCTTTGCTTCGTCTTCCATATTTCATTATTAGTCTGGCTACGGCTACATGGACTGTCTCAAAGAGCCAACTACCTCTTTCATTATTTTCCTCTGTTGTTCTTCTGTTTCAGTTTCATTAAAATTTGAATCTTTATTATTTCCTTTCTTCTGCTTGCTTTGGGCTTATTTGGCTCTTCTCTTTGGTGTGGAACTTAGATTCTTGATTCGAACTTATTATTATTTTTTATTACATAAACATTTGGGCCTCTAAATTGTCCTTTTGCTAGTTTCCACTTCATCCCACACAGTTTGAGATGTTACATTTTCATTTTCATTTAGTTCAATGCATGCATTTATTTCCCTTACGACTTCTTTTTCCTTAACCTGTGGGTTCTTTAGAAGTTCATTTTTAGTTTTGAAATGTCAGGGAATTTTTCTGTTTTCCTGTTACTGATTTCTCGTTTGGGTTTCATCGTGGTCAGAGAACATTCTCTGCATAAATATAATTCTGCCTGGTTTGTTTATAGCCCAGGATGTGGTCAGTCTTGGTGAATGCTTTGAGAACCTTTACAAAGAAGCTGTATGTCCCATTGCTGCTGGATAGTCTGGAACATTATTTAATACGTATATCCTTGCTTATTTCCAGTCTAGTTTTCTATAGGTTGTTTTGATAAAAATCACAACTTTGATTGACTGGAAAAATAGATTCTGAAGCTAGGCATCATCCATGCTTTATGCCTGTAATCCCAGCTACCCAGGAGGCTGAGATAGAAGGATTGTGGTTCAAAGCCAGTCCAGGCAGACAAATCCAAGAGACTCTAATCTCCAATTTACTACTAAGGAGCCAGAAGTTAGAGGTGTGGCTTAAATGATAGAACTCCAGCTTTGAGTGAAAAAGCTAAGGAAGAGTAGATGGCCTGAGTTCAAATCTCACTACTGGTACACACACACACACACACACACACACACACACACAGAGTTATATTTTTTCCAAGTAAAGCAGCAAGCATACATACTCCTAAACATGAACACTTTTCACAGGAGACAACTCTTTTCTTTTGAAGACTCCTATCTCTTGGTCTAGCCTGAGTCATTGTCAGAATGGGAGACAAGCTCTTTGCTTTCTGAATGAAAGAGATTGTAAAGACAAGCATGAGGGGCATTCACCAGCTTGTTCCTCTTTGCCTTCATGACTTCAGAGACCCACCACAGACCTTGGGCAGCCATGAAAGAACTCAGAACATGCCTTCCTGTCTCTCATTGAGTACTAGATACTGTCTGATTGACAAAATCCAGCAACTTGTTGGTTCTCAGTTGGCAAACAGTCACTGCCTGAGAACAGTTCCTCCTGGTAAAAGATGCTAAATTAGGACACCATCTTCTGTTGTGGCATGTTCTGCTTTAAAAGCAAATTTCTCAAAAAAAAAATAGGGTTGCTTTGCACACATTTCTTTTCTTCAAATGTAGCTATTTTGTTCATGGTAGCTAGCATGTCTGCTCATCAGATCACAGTGGATGATTACATGAGGACATGCAAGGGGTTTTCTCTGTTTTGTTTTTTTGTGTTTTTTTTTTTTTTGCCACTCCTGGGGCTTGAACTGAGGGCCCTATGCACTGTCCTTGAGCTTTTTATTCTACTCCAGACTGGCACTCAGCCACTTGAGCCTCAGCTCTGCTTCTAGCTTTTTGGTGGTCCATTGGAGATAAGAAATCTCATGGACTTTCCTTTCCCAGGCTGTCTTTGAACTTGGATCTTCATATCTCAGCCTCTCCTGAGCAGCTGGGATGGCATGGGTAAGCCACTGGTGCCTGGTTACACATAGATCTTCTGTTCGCTGGTTGGGAATATGCTCTCCTCCTTCATCGCTGCTTGCTTTCCTTCCTCAGCTGGTTAGTCTCCGCCTCTTGAGCTTTCCCCTTTATACCACGCCTGGCCTTTGACATGTGAAAGGCAGCACTGACCTGTCCACCTGTCCACCTGTCCGTGCTTCCTTCCTGTGGATGGTGAGGGAAGGACCAGGGGGAGTACTCAAATAGGATTTACAGGTAGATATGCGGTACTCCAACTGCTGAGTCAATTAAACTTGTTTAATTTGAAACCCCAGAAGACTCTACTCCTCCTCTTTTAAAATGGCACAAGCAGCCAATCTGATCACTGGCCCTCACCCGTGTCTGTTCATCCATTTCTGCATCTGAATGACGTGTTTTAATATTTCGTGGACATCGAACCTTCTGTTTTTCTCCTCTGGATGTTGCTGTCACGGTTGTCTGCGTTCTCTGCTGGTCTCTGGCTCTTGTACCAAGCTGTCTTGCACCTCGAGTTCCTTCTAGTATTACTGACTTTCCTTCTCTCTTCTCTGCCACACGGAGTGACCCACCGTAAGGATGGGTAGGATGTGGTGTAACTGTGAAACCGTTCCTACAGCATCGTGGCCTCCTTCCCAGAGTTCCCAGTGGAGGATCCATCTTTTCAGATTCCATTGCCCTAACTATCGATGCCAACATGTACTTGACTGCCTTTCAATACAGGTAGTCTAACTACAACCCTGAGGTCGAACATCAGGAAATGCACTAAAATGTCCCACTGCTGTTATGTTTGCCAGTAAGCAGATTAAATGGGAGGACTTACATTACACCGAAGTAGCAAAGCTTGTGGGCATCCTTTAATTTGTTTTTCTTCCCCTCTTCCTGTGCTTGAACTTAAGGGTCCTGTGCACTCGCTTGGCTTTTGCACTCAGTGCTGGCACTCTACCACTTGAGCCATATCTCCACTTTTGACTTTTTGCTGGTTAACTAGAAATAAAAGTCTCTGGGATTTTTCTGCTTGGTCCTGGCATCCTTTGAAATTTAAGTGAACTGGAGACAAACAGAGGCAGACTTCAGAGTCCATTATTCCAAATTGCTGGATACAAGGTTAAAATTATCTTGAATACGCTACCTAAAGCCCCATATAGTTTGACTATTTTCACTTATGACTATTGGAAACTGTCCATTTCTGGTCACCTGTAAGCTATTCCACAATCCTCACATGCGCTGATCATAAGCATGTGTCAGATTTATGCTTTCTTTCTGCTCCCCTCTTCCTGAGTTGTACCTTATTAACTCTCAAAGGCCTGATCTGCATAGATTCAGCTTTGTCTCCTCAATCAGGACTCAACCACTCTATGCCTATGCAGCTGCCAAAAGTCCTAGACTACAGACCCCTTTTTTTTTTTTTTGGTACTAGTACTGGTGCTTGAACTCTGGGTCTCTCACTTTCTTTCTTTTTTTTTCCCTCAAGGTTGGCACTCTGCCACTTGAACCACACCTCCACTTTTAGCTTTTTGCTAGTTACATGGACATAAGCGTCTCATGGACTCTTTTTACCTAGTCTGGCTTTGAACCGTGATCCTCAAATCTTAGTCTCCTAAGTAGCCAGAATTACAAACATGAGCCACCAGCATCTGGTCTCTAATTAATTTATTTTTCGAATTAGTTTTTCCTATTATAAAATGTAATCATTAGGGTTTTTGTTGTTGTTGTTGTTCTGTTTTTGTGCCAGTTCTAAGGCCTGGATGGTGTCCTTGAGTTTTTGTGTTCAAGGCTAGCACTCTGCCATTTGATCCATAGCACCACTTCTGGCTTTTTAGTGAGTCACTGGAGATAAGAGCCTCATGAAGTTTCCTGCCCAGGCTAGCTTGAAACCACGATCCTCAGATCTCAGCCTCCTGGGTAGCTAGGATGATAGGCGTGAGTCACCAGCTCCTGGCCATTCATTATGTTCAAAGAAAAAACCCACAAAAATAACCAACGACTTTCCCAGTTATTTATTATCTGCTCTCAACTCACTGCTGAATTATGGATGTATCTGTTTCCGTTTCCTTTCTGGGACTATCCATCATGTAGAGTAATGCGAAAGCCACATCCTCTCCCAATTCAAGGTCACGCGGGATGTCATTTATCTCAGAGGCAGCTCTTGTCATGTGAGCTGGGAAAGGCTGAACATTGTGGAAAAGAAGAGAAATGACTAAAGTACATCTCTCTTCCTTCAAAAACCTTGTACTGTTCTTAGTACAGATAAGAGAACTCCAGGACCAGCCATCATCTCCAGAGACATGAAAAGTTATGTATTTGCATGCTTGATGATGACCAGAGCCATGCATAGAGATGACCTGTTGGGCCCATTCCATTCTGGAAAAGCATCTGTGTAGTCTTCTGGCCCGACTCTGATCAACATAGATTTCCTCAACTCAATCACGTAACCGTGGTGCTTTACCTGTACGTGTAGCTTAGCTAGGCTTCATCTCCCTCAAATCCACAGCCACTGTATGGAGGGGTGCAGCAGCATCACTCTCTAGCGATGACTGTATCTCCAGACAGAAATTCTTGTCCCAGAACAGATGTAGGAGGAAGGAAGCAGACATTCTTAATTGCTGCACCGAAGTCAAAGCTATTACTTTAGAGTTAGTTAACGGTTCCTACTCCCCACCCCCACCCCCAAAGTGAATTGAAATGCATAAAGGAGGTGGAGAACAAATTTTGTGCAGAAATTATAACTGTCATCTCCAAGAGAGACTAATTACCCATGCAAAAGGTGCCAGGTTACGACCTCACCCCTTGCTCCTTGGTGGGTGACCTTTCCCCACGTACCTACATCTTTTAGGGTGAAGAACTTTCATCTTTACCATGCTCCTCTCTTACCTGGGCTGAATCAGTCTACGACAAAGCTAGATCAGAGCCCATAGGGCAGCTCAGTTCTTTAATGATTTTTTTGGTATGGGAAGTGTATAATGAAGTTTCATTGTATAAGTAATTTGTTTTTTCTTCTATGTGATTTGGTAAATCACTCCAGTCACTCGTTCGTAAGTGTAATCTAGAGACTAGACCTAATTTGAATATTCAATTCAGTTCATCATAGAATAACAAATGATCTGTCTCTTATGTTTATTCATTGCCACTTTAGGAATTGAGCAAAATAGCTCTTTGTGGATTAGGAAGTGTTGGAGTAAGAAATAATGGTGATTTCGCTGGGCGCTGGTGGCTCATGTTTTAATCCCAGCTTCTCAGGAGGCAGAGAGCTGAGAGTCATGGTTTGAAGTCAGCATGAGCAGAAAAGACTGTGAGACATGCATTCAATTAACCAGGAACAGCCAAAAGTAAAGGTGCAGGTCAAGTAATAGAGTGATAAAGCTGAGATACAGCACCTAGGTCTTGAGTTCAAGCCCTAGTACTGGTATCATCATCATTGTCATCATCATTGTCATTCGTTTATTAGTACCAAAAGATTCACTAAGAGAAATCTGTAGATTTCTATCTCAAAGTGGGATAATTAAAACTGCATACAGCTGGGGGCCGGTGGTTCATACCTGTCATCCTAGCTACTCAGGAGGCTGAGATTTGAGGATCACAGTTGAAAGCTAGCCCAGGCAGAAAAGTCCCCATGAAATTCTTATTCCAATTAACCATCAGAAAACTGAAAGTAGCCCTGTGGCTTAAGTGGTAGAGAACTAGCCTCTAGTACAAAGAGGTTCAAGGGACAGTGCCCAGGTAAGCAAGCCCTACAACTGACTGAAAAGAAAGAGAAAAAGAAAGAAAGAAAAATGACATACAATCTCTGCTGTAAGAATTACAGGTAAGCTGAGTGTTGGTGGCTCATGTCTGTAATCCTAGCTACTCAGGAGGCTGAGATTTGAGGATTGTAGTTCAAAGCCAGCCCAGGCAGGAAAGACCATGAGACTCTTATCTTCAATTGACCACCAGAAAACCAGAAGTGGTTCTGTGGCTCCTCAAAGGGGTAGAGCACTAGCCTCATGGGAAAAGAAAAAAAAAAGGGCCCAGGCCTTGAGTTCAAGCCCCATGACTAACAACAAAAACAACAACAAAGAACTACAGGTAATAACACCAGTCCATGACGAATTGGCCGGAAGTAGCAGGTGGCTCCCTTCCTGTCTTCCCACTCCGTCTCTCTCTCAACCTCTCCTTTTCTGAGATCTGGAATAGATCTTAAGACATCTCCACTGCTGAGATTTCTGTTCATCTGTATGCATGCATTTCATCCATCCTTAATTGACATCCAGATCCACAGAAACTTCCAGATCTTGTTATAAGGCAAACCTGTGCTCATGTAGAGCTGGTGGTTCTACTCATTAATTCCACATGAGGGCCCATTACAGATGGAAAGAGCCATTTCCTAGAATGTCATGGTTTGAAAAGATCCTTCAGGAAATAGAACCCAGCAGTTAACAAGCATGGTGTTGTTAGGATTGCCTGCAGAGCATCTTAAAATACTGAAGCCAGGCCCAAACTCAAGACCTGTCAAATCAGAACATACAGGATTTTTGTTTTCTAGAACATTGATTTCCACTTTGATCGGAAGTATTGCCATTCTTTTGCTTACTTTGGGTTTAAATCATACTTTTTTTTTCTAATTCCATCCCTTTCTCTCTAACTTCCTTTTTTTATCTTGCCAGTCCTGAAGTTGGAACTCAGGGTCTGAATTGCTGTCCCTGAGCTTCTTTTGCTCAAGGCTAGCGCTCTACCACTTGAGCCATAGCTCTACTTCCAGCTTTTTCAAAGTAGTTTCTTGTAGACAAAAGTCTCCAAGACTCTTGTAGACAAGAATCTCCTGCTCTGGCTGGCTTTGAACTGTGATCCTCAGATTTTGATCTCCTGAGTAGCTAGGATTACAGGCCTTAGATACTAGTGCCAGCTTGGTTTATGGTCTTTGCATTCTGTTCCATGTTCTGCTAGAGCTCAGTGGCTTGAGTATTTCCAGTCCCTCCTGGGATCTTGTAGCCTTATCACATATGGACTTCCAGACTACTAGAAATGAAGTGATTTTTATTAGAAGCCTTCTCTTCTTAGGAATTGCTCGTGGGGTGGAGTTATTTATTACATTGCCACTTTTGATCAGTGGTGGTGCTTTAGCCCTTGTGTGAGTGAGGCTTCCGATCTTGGTTGCTGTATCTGTTGGTAACTTAGGGGATGGTTTCAAGCCCACCTCATTATTATTCTCTGATTGTTCCTGCGTGAGTATAGCTTAGTGCCTGTGCCTAGAACTTCTAGTGCTCAGGGTTGGATGTGATTCCAGGAGTGCCTTTTATTACTTGTCTGTTCCCCCACTCCCCTTTCTGTTACAATTCTGTTATTCTTCTCTGTTATGTCTTGCTATTAGTACCCTAAAGCTAAGAGCAACCTCTTAATTGTTGTCTGTTAAGATCTCTGCTGTTTTCAACAATACCCTGAGGCCCAGACGTCTCCACAGTTTGTGTGGAAGTAATGTCACCTGCCGGGAAGCACTTCATCTTTACTTTCTTCCTTTTCTCCTGGTTGGAATATCTGTACTGGTGCACAGCACTGGGGCCTGGCTGAGCTGTCTGCCACACGCAGGGTGTAAGCTGTCACTGGGGTGATGCTCCTGGATTCTTCCTTTCCAGCATGGGCCCTGTACGTTCCCAGGGAACAGGTGGGGGCCTCTAGAACAACTCTTTCCCTCTGAGGACAGCTTCGGTGGGGAATGGGAGCATCAGCCCTCCACATCAGAGCTGGCTGGAATAGAACTCTCAGAAATGGAGCTGGGTGAATGAGAAACATGTTAGGCCGCCCTTCCCAGCATAAAACCAATGACTTTAGACTTCAATGTCTGGAGGAGTAAGGGCTTCCACTGTCTCAAGCAAAACCACTGAGCGCTGAGCACCAGAATATAGATGTTGTAAAATGAGAAGAGAGAAGTGTGTCGCACGATGCCAGTGGTTTTCACCTCCAGGACGTTACCATGCTGCCGTGGATTTTCCTGAGTGAATGTTTCTTCATGAGCAGTATGTCCTTTGAACAATTACTAGGGATTTGTCAGTTTTAAAAAAAATAAAAGCCATTTTATTGAGCTGTGTTATTTAGCAGAGGTCTGCCATTCTGAAAATTCTGCCTTTTGCTTTTTTTGGGGGGGGATATAGGATCCTGGCTCTTCAATCATCTTTCATTACTTTTCAGTTCTTTAAAGATATTTCTGCTGGGTGGTGGGGTAAGGGTTGGGAGTACTTGCCTGTCATCCTAGCTACTCACAAGGCTAAGATCTGAGAACTATGTTTTGAAGCCAGCAAGGGGGCATTATTGGAGACTCTTATCTCCAGTTAACCAACAGAAAGCTGGAAGTGGAGGTGTGGCTCAAGTGGTAGAGCTTTGAGTGAAAAGCTAAAGGAGATTACAAGGCCCTGAGTTCAAGCCCCCTACTGGAATGTGCATGCACACACACACACACACACACACACACACACACACACGCACACACACACACACATACACTACATAATAAAGACATTGCGACACTGTCTTCTTCCACTGTTCTTCCACTGTTCTCCATGAGAAATCTATAGTCACATCTACCTTAATCCAAGTTCATTCTGTGTGTCTGTGTTTCATTCCCCTCTGTGGATTCTTTTAAGTTTTTCCCTTTTATGATTAGACTTGAAGAATTTGGTGCCTTGAGATTGTTTTCTGAGTATTTCTCATATATGATTTTCTTGAAACCTTTTAGATTTGTGGGGTTGTACTTTACATTAATTTAGCAAACTTCAGTCATTCTTTTCCGACATTGTTTTTGGCATCCTTTGTATCTTTTCTCTTCCAAGACTTCAATTACACCTATTTATAGGGTGCTCAACATTTTTCTACAGCTTGTTGATATTCTTTCTATTTTTTTCTATATGTACAGAAACACAAAATTACACTTCATTTTAGATTGCTATTGCTATAGCTTTAAGTTCTTTTTTTTCCCCCTACCATCATACCTATTCTACTTTTTTAGCCTTCCCTGAGTATTTTCAGTATCTGATATTTTTCTTGTTGGGCTTGAACTCAGGGCCTGGGTGCTGTCCTTGACCTCTTCCACTCAAGGTTAGCATGCTACCACTTTGACCACAGTGCCACTTTCAGTTTTCTGGTTCTCAAATGGAGTCTCAAGACTTTCCTGCCTGGGCTGGCTTTGAACCACGGTCCTTAGATCTCAATCTCCTGGGTAGCTGGGATTATCAGCATGAGCCACCGGTGCCTGGCAACATTCTCTTTTTGTATATTTCTCTCTCTCTCTTTTTTTAAACATATGTCATACAACGAGCAACTGTCTCGGTGTCCTTACTTGTGATTCTAATATTTGCATCAGCCTATTTTCCATTACTAATTCTGGCATTTGTCTCTGTTTGAGTCAATTTTGATTGACTGATTATTCTCCTCATCATGTCTTGTGTTTTTTTTCTTGCACCTTGGGTACACATTAATCTTTGTTGTTATTTCAGATACTGATTTTTTCCCCCTCTTGTTGACAGCTTGGTATTTTTATATTCCTATAAATATTCTTGAGTGTCATTTGGGGATATAGTTAAGGTACCTAGAAGCAATTCGATCCTTTGGATCTTCCCTCTGAGATTTATTCAGTGACCTGGAGACAGGTCAAGGCAGACTAAGGCTGATTATTTCCACTATAGGGTTTAAGGTTATCTTGAATACTCTTACCTAAAGCCCTGCATATTTTGACAATTGTTTTTTACTCTGTTTGCTGGAAACAGTGTCTGTTTCTGATCATATGGAAGGCATTCCACAATCTTCATGGGTGGCTCTTTCATTGGTTTTAGGTGTTTTCTCCACGTACGCTGAGCAAAAGAGAGGGGGCATTGTCAATGTTGTCAGATGTCATCCTTTCTTTTCTCTGGGCAGTGCTGCCCTCTTCTGAGTGGTACCCTATTCATTCTCAAAGATGCCTAGACTCTGAGCTCCATCTCTTCAAGGAATGGCTACCAAGAGCCACAGACTAGAAACTCTTTGTCTCTGTCCCTCTGTCTCTTCTTTTCTTAGTTTTATTTGTTTATTTTTGTTTATGTGATACTCGAATCCAGGGCTTCAGAGTGCTAGGTAAGCACTCTACCTACTAAGCTACATTCCTGGCCCTGTCTCTGTCTCCTTTTGCTCCTGGCTCTGGGACTTGAACTCATTACCTCATCCTCTCATTTGGCCTTTTTGCTCAAGGCTGGTACTCTACCGTTTGAACCACACCTCCACTTTTGGCTTATTTTTGCAATTACATGGAGATAAGAATCTCATGGACTTTTCCATCTGGACTAGCTTCGAACTGTGATCCGCAGATCTCAGCTTCCTGAGTAGCCAGGATTACAGGCATGAACCATCAGCATCAGGCTAGAAACTCTTGTAAAGACTGGTTACATCTGCAGAGCTAACTTTGTTTCCAGGCTTAGTCACCACTGTCTTCCATTACCTGATAGTCACTGTCTTGAAAACTGTTGTTTCATGGATTTGCTTTTTTATTTTTATTTTTTAAAGAAATTATCTCAAGCAAATCCAAGTCCTATTATTCTTTCTTGGGGGTGAGCAGAAGTGTTTTTGTTGTTGTTGTTGTTGCTGTTGGTTTTTGTTGTTGTTTTCTTTTCTTGGTTGCATCTGATACTGCCAGAGACTGCTTTATAACCCTTCGGGCTCACTTGTGGCCCTCTTAGCCACTTGGTTTGAGTTGCTGCTGCTTCAGTTAAGAGCAATAGGAAGATTTAAGAGCTTCCTTTTAGGCTTTTCCTTTCTGGATTACTCCTTGAGTAAGTTGTGTTTGTCTCAAGACAAACATGTACCACTGTTAGGAGTATAGTTCTATGAATACTGGTGTGATGGTTACAGCCTTATATTTCTGACCATAGAAGCAAGTCAGTTGTGGAATGAATGGGCAAGGTAAGGTCGGTCATGTGACCGCACCCCTGGAATTCCGCTTCCTCCCAGGCGGTCTTAGAGTCAGGATGAGTCAGCTGACCACTCAACTTGATGTAGGAAGAAGACCAGAAGAAAATTTCTCTTGAAGGAAGGTGCTCCTTCTCAGCCCTTTAAGATCTGTTCAGGGAAACGTTGCCTGTCCCGGGGATGTTTGGGTGTTGGTACTGAGTGTGTTAAACAGCTTTCTGTCATGGTCATGAAACACCTGAGGTAGCTCTCTGAGAACAATTAGAGATCATTTTGGTTCACAAAATAGGCTTGTACTGGTGATAGCATATGGTCAGAGGTGGACGCATTGCTTTCAGGACTGTGGTGGTTGAAGTTGCTGGATAGAAGTGATGGGGAACCTGAGAGAGAAATTGTATGTGTGTGTGTGTGTGTGTGTGTGTGTGTGTGTGTGTGTGTGTGTGTGTGTGTGTGTGTAAGAGAGAGGGGGGGACCTCACAATTTCCTTTGAGAGCACATCTCCAATGACATCTACCTTTAGGTCTTACCTCCTGAACTCAGCCATAGGCTGGGGACCAAACTCAGAGGTGTGGACATTTGGGGATATTTTGTTTGTTTATTTCTTTATTTGTTGGAGGTGGGGCTTGAACTCAGAGCCTGGGCACTGTCCCTGAGCTCAAGGCTAGCGTTCTACCACTTTGATTCACAGCACCACTTCTATGGTTTTTTTTTTGGGGGGGTGGTTCATTGGAGATAAGAGTCTCATGGACTTTCCTGCCCTGGCTGGCTTTGATCCAGGATCCTCAGAATTTTAACCTCCTGAGTACTGGGATAACAGATGTGAGCAACCAGTGCCCAGCTGGTTAAATGTTTTAGTGAAGGAATCTGCTTTTGAAGGGAAGTTAGGCCTCCCTGGTTTATAGATAGGTGGCAGCTGGGGCTAGCTCCAAAATGACAGTTGAGGATAGAAGGAGAGCACTGACTCAGTGAGACACAGTGCTTTCTTCCAAGCTATGGCCCTGCTCCTGGTCCCTCTTATATATCTCTAGCTCCCACCCAATCAGAAGCCCCTTCCACACCGGCATACCAAAGCAGAGGAACCAATCACTAGACTCTTTGCATTGCATGTTTGCCCTTTGACCAATCAAAACAGGAGCACACCCTAGGGGGGTGGGACTGGAGGCTCAGGAACCCTATATATAGCAGGCCCAGCACCAGGATCCCTCCTTGCACAAGTAGGCTATTTTGCTTTCTCTTGTACTGTTGTTTTTTTTTTCTCCCTGTCTCTTTTACTTTTAAATAAACCTGTTCTGCCTACTTTAAATACTTTTCCTGACTTTTAACTCCGTAATTGGCAGACAAAAAAGAACCAAGGCCTAGATAGTATCATTTTTGAGTTCAAAATGTCATTTTCTTTACTTTAGACATTATTTTTTAAGTTAAAAAGAGTTTTTTTTAAAAGAAAAGCTGGCAAAAAAGAATGTGGGTTGCATAGAATAGTATGCAAAAATAGAATTGACAACAACTCATGCCTTTTACCCAGAAGCTGTTGCATGTGAATATTTTGGCAGATCTCTTTCAAGCTTCTATAAGGATTTTAAGTACAGTGAAGTTACGGAATTTCAGGTTTTCCCCATTTCTACATAACATTATGCTGTTGGTATGAAAATATCATGAAATATTTCCCAAACTCTAATTTGACTGCTTTATATTTCCCTGCTGTTGGATATGTATTTGGTTTTAAAACTTAATTATGATAAATAGCATCAATGCTCAATTTTGACATCTGTATTAGTTATATATTGCTTTAAAATAAACTACCACAAGATTGTGTGGGGCTAACCTTCTCAGCAGCTGGGTTTGCATACGGACACATTTGGGTCTCAGTGTGTATGTGTGCACGTGTGTGTATGTGTGCGTGTGTGTATGTGTGTGTATGTGTGCACGCTCCAGTACTGGGCTTGGAACTCAGGGTCTCATATCCTTATATTCTTGTTCAACTTTCTTGCTCAAGCTGGTGCTCTATCACTTGAGCTACACCTTCACTTCTGACTTCTTGCTGGTTAATTGGAGTTAAGAGTTTTATGGACTTTTCTGCCCTGGCTGGTTTCAAACTGTGATCCTTAGATTTCAGCCTCCTGTATAGCTAGAATTATCACCATGAGCCACTGGTGCCCATCTAGATATACATTCTCTAAAATCAAAATACTGTAAAAAGTTTGTTCAATAAATCACATCCACTGTTATTTTTCTAGAGAATAGTGCAAACTATCACTCTAAACATTTTCATAATTACTTTACACATGACACTGAAGGTCAATTGAAATCAGCCTCACATGTTCCCAGAAGGTAAGTCATTTAAAAGTAACTCAGCTGGATAATGACACACATATAATATTATGTGTAAAATAACATTCAGTGTGTGTTTCTCTCTACCTTTCCTTGAGAGCACCCACACTCTGTTAGAATATATCCCTGCCTTTCTGCTTATCTGTCTGCCATTTCTCTACTCTCCTGCTTGCTTACTTAGTCAATAAAGCTCCAAGTTTTCTTTAAAAAAATAACATTCAGAAATAGTGTTCAAAATATGTAGGCATCAGCTTCTTAAGATTCATTAGAACAGAGTCATTAAGTATTTCACATCACTGAATGCTGTTATTCTATATTAAAAATGAATCCAATCCTAAAAATCAGTAAACAACCCCTTCTTCAAAAAGTTCATATTTAATTCACATACCAAAAATTACACACTCTTCAGCATGTTTTTTAAGCACACAATTTACTATCTTTTGTTATATTTACAAATTGTGCAACTGTCATCATTATCTCAACATATGTACATATGCATATGTGTGTGTGTGTGTGTGTGTGTGTGTGTGTGTGTGTGTGTGTGTGTGTGTGTGTGTGTGTATGCTTGTACTCTGCCTTGAACTCAGGGCCCAGGTGCTCTTCCTTTTTTTTTTTTTTATCAAACCTGGCATTCTACCACTTGAGCCACAGCTTTATTTTTTGGTGGTTTATTGGAGGTAAGAATTTGCCTTTCCTCCCTGGGCTGCCTTAGAACCTAAATTCACATATCAGCCTCTTGAATAGCTAGGATTACAGTGGTAAGACACTGGTGCATAACCTACAATTTTTTTAAACTGGTCCTGAGGCTTAAACTCAGAGCCTGGTGCTGAGTCTGAGCGTCTTTTGCCATGGTGCCACTTCTGGCTTTTTCTGGTGGCTAATTGGAGATAGGAATCTCACAGACTTTCCTGACCAGGCTGGCTTTAAACTGAGATTCTCAGATCTCAGCCTCCTGAGTAGCTAGAATTATAGGCTTAAGCCACCTGTGTCTGGCTGCACAGTATTTTTGTAACCCTCCAAGAAACCCTGTATCCACCAGAAGTCAGTCCCTCTTGTTACAATTCTTAAGGCACAGCTAATATCTAATCTACTTTCTGGCATTTTTTTGTCCCTTTTGGACCTTGAATATCAACACAATAACGTAGTACATTAACTTTGGTGTGTAATTTCCCTGGGAACTGACTTCTGATAATATCATGTTCTGAAAATTTGTATTAAACATCCAGGTGTCCATTTCTTATCACCCAGAGAAAGTGTGCATGGCCTCATTTTTCATCCCAACTATAACAATGGTTCTTACAACTACAGATGAGATAATAAGGCATCTTTGGCATGATAATCACTCAGACATTCCATTATAAATGGAGTAAGGTCCAGCAGCGTGGATTTGGCTGTGTTCACAGTCAACAGGCTTTTGTAGTTTCTGCAAATACAACAAATGAATCCGACTATTCAGTGAAATTCTCATTGCTTGACTAAATATTGGGGTGCTGGCAGCAGTCAGCTTCTTTTATTGAAAATTTTATTCCCCCTCTCCCTCCCCATTTCTTACCATCTTTACCAAAGGGTCCACATAGATTTTTGTTTTTAATTGGGAGAAAAGGAATGGAGATGACATTATTTCAGTGGCAGCCCTTTGGTTGGCTCTCAGATCACCATGAGCAAACACCTGCATAGCTGTTCTATGTGGGTAACTCAGCTGACGGGATCGATGCCTGATGGAAGTCAGGCAAAGGGGAATCCAGAATCTTCTCCCTGTCTCCGCAGAGCGGTGGCCTCCAGGAGGTGGTAAACAATCTCAGAGGATACGTGAAAAATTCCTAACCTTTGTTGGGACTGACCATGGTGTATTCACTCGGTTCACAGCATTTTGCTCCTCTCCCCAGAGTGTGGAGGTTGGATATCGTCAGCGGGATGAAGTCTTGTACTAAGTCCCCTTTCCTAAACTGGTTATCGACATTGGAAAGTTCAAGTTCTGATTGGGTGTTTATATTCTCTCAAGTAACGTAAGGTTGAAAACCTTGTACAGACCACACCAGATATGTACCATAACTGTGTTGGGGGGCAGGGGGGACCCCAGGTGTGTGGATTCAACTATGGGCTGCAAGGATTTGAGGAATTGTTGTCTCTGTACAGCACAAGTACAGACTATTTTTCTTTTCTTTTCTTTCTTTCTTTTTCTTTTTAATTTTGTGCTGGGGCTTTAACAAAAGACCTCCCTGAGCATATTTTTTGCTCAAGCCTAGCGCTCTAACACATGAGCCACAGCTCTGCTTCCTGCCTTTTGGTGATTAATTGTAGATAAAGAGTCTCATGGACTTTCCTGCCCAGGCTGGCTTTGAACTGCAATCTTCAGACATACATATATATGTATATATATATATATGTATATATATATATACATATATATGTATATATATGGAGATAGAGATAGATAGATATGTGTATACATATATAAGTCCATTATATATATTATATAATATATACTATATATTAAGGTGATATTGCATGGTGTAAGGTGATAAATAGGGATCCATTTTTAGTTTTCTGCATATGGATGCCCAGTTTCCAAACACCAATTATTGAAGAGGCTGTTTGTTTTTTTTACCCACACCTTCCTTTACTTTTCTTATTTTTGAGGTATATACAATGAAATCTTTTTATTTATGTGTAATTTTTGTATAATCCTCTCCTCTTCCATTTGTCTACTCCTCTCCCCTTGTTGCTCCCACCTTTCTCCTTTCAACTATTCCTTTCCTAGTGCTTATTTTGTCAGGCTTTGACTTTGTTTTTCTAAAAAAGATGACGCCATTTGAGCGCTCCATAGAGTCTACTATACTTCAGTTAATTTATTTGTCACCCCTTGCTTAACATCCAGTGGGTTTACTTATTGATTTATAGGCACATTTTAGCTCCACAAATAAGGGAAAGCACATAACCTTTGTTTCTCTGGGTCTGGCTTACTTTCCTTAATATAAATGTTCCAAGTCTTTGCATTTCCTTCCGAATGGTATAATATCATTCTTTCTGATGGCCGAGTAAAATTCCATTGTGTATCTATACCATATTTCCTTGATTCATGTGTTGATTGAAGGGTTTTTGTACGTGTACAAAATTATGGAATCTCATTGTCTCCCTTATTCCGTGTTACTTATTGAATTCGACTCACAGTGAGATTAGGAGAATTTTATCTTGGTCTCTGTAAACTCTGCCTGGCCTCTGTGATGTAGATCACAGATTGAAGGAATGATTGGGGAAAGGAGTGTGGCCACTAGTCTCAGATGACTGGAAATGGGATCAGCTACAAGCCCTGAACTTTTATTTTCCATATATACAGAGGGGTTACAGTTACATGAGTAGGTTAATGACTACATTTCTTATCGAGCATGGTTACCTCCTCCTTTGTTTTTCCACTACCATCCCTTCCCTCCCCACCTCCCCAGCTCCTACCCCTCCCCCAAAATTGAAAAGTTCATTTTCAATATAGTGTTCTTGTACATCTCATTGTTACAGTGGGTCAACCTGTATCCTTATTTAAGCATTTTGTTATATCCCTTCCCCTCCCCAAATTATAAAAATGTATATACAAGATGCAGAACACTGGAATCAAATATAGTGAAAATAGGGGTTATACCATGGGGGAAGAACATATAAAAGAAACAAAAGAATCACATGGTGCATTATAAGTACATTAAAAACAATAGCAAGAAAGAAAAAAACACTTGTGTCCCTATCTTAGGGTTCATTTCGCTTAACATCATCTCATATGTTCATATGTACATAGCTTTTGACCTTTTCAGCTTGTTCTAGACTTATACTAGTTATTGCAAATAAGAGAAAGCATGGGACCTATGTTTCTTTGGGCCTGGCTTATTTCACTTAACATAATTTTTTTCCAAGTCTTCCATTTCCTAACAAATTGGGCAGGGTCATTCTTTCTGATGGAGGCATAGAATTCCATTGTGTGTATATACCACATTTTCTTGATCCATTCATCTACTGAGGGGCATCTGGGTTGGTTCCATAGCTTAGCTATGGTAAATAATGCTGCACAAAACATGGTTGTGCTGGTAGCTTTGGTATGACCTTGTTTGTGATCATTTTGATAAATGCCCAAAAGTGGGATTGCTGGGTCATAGGGGAGCTCTATGTGGAGTCTATCGAGGAGCCTCCATACTGCTTTCCAAAGTAGTTGAAGAAGTATACACTTCCACCAACAATGCAGTAGGGTTTCCTTTTGGCCACATCCCCTCCAGCATCTGTTGTTACTAGGTTTCTTGATTATAGCCATTCTAACTGGGATGAGGTGGAATCTCAATGTTGTCTTGATTTGCATTTCTTTTATCAAGCCCTGAATTTTAAGGGTCAGAACCAATCAAGTGAATCAACTAAATGAGACCTTCACACAGCTAGAATGGGATCTATAATAGTGACTTTACCATCTCAGGGCTCAAACCATCACTGCATCAAATGCTTTCACACAGACCCAGAGTCAAACCTTGACCGCTTTGCTGTATCCTATAGACTTGTTCCCCAAATGCCTCCATCTACCTTGCATTCTCTAAGTAAGGAAATAGCATTTGAAAACATGTCTTTGTTGAAATGATATGCATAGATTTAATGTAAGCCTTGGAGAGAGAGAGTATTTGCATGTTTGAAGAGTCGGGAGAGATTATTTGTGATCGTAATTATGATGATGAATGTGATGATGATAATAATACTCAAAATTAATAATAGATTCTTACTGGTGTCTTTGTTCCCTCAAATATCTTAGCCTCATTACTAATGTAGAGAAGTTGGAAGTCGGACGCAGAGTCCTGCATTTCTTGCTTGGGAATACCAACAGGACCCTGGGCAGGCCCTCTCCTCATTCAAAATTTAACTTCCTGTCTGGGTAATAGGAAAAAGAACCATATGGCCTACTGATACATTTTTTTAAATGTTCATGATAGTGCCATTTAGTAATGCTTGTTGCCTTTTTTTTGTGCTTAAAGTTAACATGCTACCATTTTGAGCCACAGCCCACTTCTGGTTGGTAAGTGCTGATTGGAGATAAGAGTCTCATGGACTTTGGTGCCCAGGCTGGCTTGGAACTGGGATCCTCAGATCTCAACCTTCAGTGTAACAGTTCGGGGAGAGAGAAGGCAGAACTGAAAAACAGTTGGTTTGGGGGCCCTCATTCCCCCTTCAGCCCTAAAGGCAGGGAAGATTAGAACAGAACTTCCCAACTATTGGATGTGTCTTTCATGTCTCAGGGACATGGTTGAGTCATTTATTCACCTTTTATTTTTAAATTATTATTATAATTGTTGTTTTCTTGGCCATGGGGCTCTGTCCATGAATTCTGAGAGTAAGCCACACGAATCTGTACTTATTGTCTTATTGTATTTTTTTCTTAATTCTCCTTATTTTCTCAGACACCTTCTGCTGTGGCTTTGGTTTAATCACAGGTTTAGGTATTTATTGTGGAAGTCCTGGAGATTGAACTCAGGGCCTCATACTTGCTAGGCAGTTGCTTTATCACAGGAACCACACCACATTTTTGCCATAAAAAAAAAGTTCTATCTATGTCTGTCTCTCTGTCTGTTTGCCTTCCTATTTATATCTCTCATCTATCTCTCATATATGTATGTACATATGTATGTATGTATCATCTTTCTATTACCTAAGTATCTGTATCCATCAACTATCTTATCTTTCTATCATCTATGTATGTATATATGTATGTATGTATGTATGTATGTATCTATCTATCTATCTATCTATCTATCTATCTATCTATCTATCTGTCATCTCTCTCTATCATGTTAGAGATGGAATCTAGAATCCTGTATGTGTTATGCCTACCTTCTGCCACTGCACTATTTCTAATGCCTATTTTTGTGATTCTAGATGAAAACATTTTCTTTGCAGGGATGAGGGGGTAGGGGGAAGAGAGAGGGTTGCAATCAATTCCTATTGCTCATTGGAAAAGCCTGAAGAAGATCTGTAATCAGCTGATCCAGGCTGTACCAGTCTATCTTGTGTGAGAAACCCAGAGCTGATACAGTTTATTTGATTTAGTTGTGTGCCTGAAAAGAAACCACCAAGCATAAGAACATGGCAGGTGGGCATTAAGATTTTTTAAATAAGATTTTTTATTGTGAAAATACTGTACAGAGGGGTGACAGTTACATGAGCAAGGTCATGAGTACATTTCTTATCAAGCATTGTTGCCTCCTCCTTGTCTTTCCCCTACCATCCTTTCCCTCCCATCTCCTCAACTACACTCCCCCTCCCCCCTCCCCCCACCTATTTGTAAAGTTCATTTTTCGACTTAGTGTCTTGTACATCTCATTGTTGTAGGGCTTGCAATATGTCAACCTGTATCCCTATTTAAACAATTTGTTTTTTCTCTTTCCCTCCCCAAATTATACCAACATCAAATTCAGTGAAAACAGGGGTTATACTGTGGGGAGGGGCATACAAAGCAACAAAAAAAATCACATGATACCTTATAAATCTATTAGAAACAATAGCAAGAAAGGAAAAAAAAACACTTGTGTCCCTAATGTGGTGTATATATGTGTGTGTGTGTGTGTGTGTGTGTGTGTGTGTGTGTGTGTGTGTGTGTATATATATATATATATATATATATATATACATATATATATATATATATATACTTGCAATAACTAGTACATGTCTGGGACAAGCAGAAAAGATCAGATAAGATGATGTCAAGCATTAAGATTTAAATACAGTATACCACTGCCCTCCATAGGTTTTGCATATGTGGATTTAACCAAACCATGAATTGAACATATTTAGAAAAAAGTATTGGATCTGCACTGAATATTCCCTAGCTCATTAGGAACACCATTCCCTAAATGATTCTCCAGCATTTACATGGCACGGGCTATCATAAGCCATCTAGAGATGGTGGAATGGAAGTGGGAAGATATGCCAGTGCACATGCAAATACTACACCATATGATGTGAGTAGTTCAAGCCTCCCGGGGTTTTGGTACTGCGTGGTGTCTGTGGAATGACTTCCCCCAGATAAGGGAGGAATACCCACCCACCTTGGAAGCAGTGGTGTGGAGGCCAAGGATAGCATGTATTTCTCTTATGTGTTTCATTCCAAGTTGGCATTTTGGCTGCATCCTACAAAGTACCATGTATGATGTTTGAATGGAGACTTTAGTACATATCTCTTGGGGCATTTTGGAAATAAAATGTTTAGTATAAAACTTGTACTGTAATAATTATATATATATATATATATATATATTCCAGTTTTTACCTTGACAGGATTTCTTAATATCCACAATCAATAAGAGAGAGAGCCCAGTCACATACCCATGGCTCATACATTTAATCCTAGCTACACAGAAGGCTGAGATCTGAGGCTCGAGGTTTGAAACCAGCCTGGCAAGAAAGTCTGTGAGAGTCTCATCTCCAGTGGGCCAGCAAAAAGACCAAGATGGAGCTGTTTCTCAAGTGGTAAAATGCCAACTTTGAGTGGAAAAGCTAAGGGACACTGTCTAAGCCCTGAGTTCAAGACTCAGTACTGGTACCAAACAAAGAACAGAAAAAGGAAAACTTTCTCTAAGAGAGAATTCATTTATCTCCAGCCTCTGGAGACCATCCACAGTGGAAACTCTTGGAGCCTTTTGGTTCATGAAATGTCTAACCCATCCTCAACCTACATGTTTTGCTCTTAGCCAGATCATTAGATATGTACCCTTTTTCATTTGCATCACTTCTTTCTCTTTCTTCTCTCTCTCTCTCCCTGTCTCCCTCCCTCCCTCTCCCTTCCTTCCTTCCTTCCCTCCCTCCTTTCTTCCTTCCATCCATCCATCCTTCCTTCCTTTTTCCTGCCTTCCTGCTTTTCTTTCTTTCTTTCTTTCTTTCTTTCTTTCTTTCTTTCTTTCTTTCTTTCTTTCTTTCTTTCTTTCTTTCTTTCTTTCTTTCCTTCTTTCTTTCCTTCTTTCTTTCTTTCTTCCAAATTCCTTTCTCTTCTAAGCTTTATTATGCTCCATCCATTGACCTTTCCTGCTTTTAAGTCACTATATCTATAGGTCCTTTCTAAGCAAGCAAATGAAACATCTGATTGATACGTCTAATAAATACTGTGAATCTATATCTTTCACATGTCTTGCAAAAATACACAATGGGCTGACTTTACAGCATTCTGGATGGCATAAGCAGAGGTCATGCCATGTATGGAGAAAGGACAGTGACAGGACGCAAATTCTTTTTTTCTAGTAGTTAGTAAAGCTTAGTCTACAGTGAAGGGTCTTGCTTCTTTGGGAAGCCAGACATTGTGTGTTTAGTGCATGCAATGGTGCTGCGTTGTCTTCCAACATGCCAACAGCTCGTTGGAGCTAACCTAACTTGGTTTTGCTGGTAGTGTTGGAGATAGGTACTTCAAATTCAGCATCGTTGTTTTCATTGCGTGGACGTCTGAAAAATTATCACCCTGGCTACAGACTGTGTGCAATGTCAGGAGAGTCTGAGAGCTCAGGGTCTCTGCTTCTGTTAGTTCCAGAGGAGAATGCAGTCCATTTTGTGAATGAGCAGCTATTTAGTGGAAGTGAAGGAGGCTCATTGAAATAATTGCATATGCAGCCAACTCTTGTTTCCATAGAAACTCCATGTAGCAAGGTTCATGAGTCTTGTTTATCTCCCTCCTGGGCAGAAATGTTCTGAAATTGGCCCTGTCTCCTTTATCAGTCCCTGGGCAGTAATGAAGAGGACATCCTTTTTTTTTTTTTTTTAGAGGGTATGGGCTCCCTGGCTCCAAAGCCCCTTACACACTCCCAATGCCATTTTGGCTCTCGCTTAGTTCCTTGGCAGATGAGCGAGGAGAAAATGAGGTTCTTCAAAGCCAAATTAGCCAATTTCACCTCTGAAGTGCAATGTCAGATTTGACAGCTTTTGGTCAAATAACCTATTCTCATGCTGGAGGCTGGGATAATCCTTTGAGTTATTACAATTCTTATTTTTATTTCATTTTTTGGGTTTTTTTGGGGGGAGTTGTCAGTTGTGGGGCTTGAACTCTGAGCCTGGGCGCTGTCCCTTAGCTCTTCAGGTCAAGGTGAGCGCTCTACCACTTGAGCCACAGTGCCACTCCCAATTTTTAAATTTAATTTTAGTGTGTTTTCTTTTCTTAAAATGACCTCGAAGTAGTCAAACAAAAGTTGTACATGTCAGTTTATAAGGACAATGAGTCTTTTTCAGTTTTATTCTGTTTTCAATCACAGTATTTAGCCTCCATGATGAAGGTATTTAAGTCATAATAATAATAATAATAATAATAATAATAATAAATTACCTTCATCCAACTCCTCATTTATTTTCTACTTTCTTCTCCCTCACCTTCGTCTTTCTTCTTCTCTTCCTTCTCCTCCTCCTCTCCTTTCTCCTTCCGTTTCTTCCCCTTCTTTCCCTCCTCTCCCTCCCTCTTCCTCTCCCTCCTCCTTTCCATGTCTTTCTCCCCCTCCCCCTCTTTCCTCCTCCTGTTCCCCCTCCCCCTGACCTTCTTTTTTGGAACAAAAACTCACTAGAACTTTGCTTTAAGTTTCTCTGCTTTGGAACAATATCTAGACAGTTGTGCAATGAATAAATAACCCAATTACCTCATTGATACTGTGTACCTTTATAGCAAAGCATTGGGATTAAATTCCTTAGGCAACGTTGTAAGTTTTGTCTCTTACTTTTGCCATAAAGTCAACTAGTGTTGCAGATACCTTTATAGTCATTTGTCACTGGCAACTTGCAGTTGTAAATGTCTTTTTTTAAAAGAATTTGTCACTTAATAAATACACATAAGAATGGATTCTCTTTTGAGACATTTCAAAGTAAGAAAAGTCAAGTGTGCATTATAAATGCAAGACAAATGCCAGGTGCTTATGGCTCATGCCTGTAATCCTACCTATTCAGAAGACTGAGATTTAAGGATTGAAGTTCAAAGCTAGCCCAACGAACCACCACAAAACTGGAAGTGGTGCTGTGGCCCGAAGTGGTAGAGTGCTAGCCTTGAGCGAAAGAGCTTGGGGACAGTGCCCAGGCCCAGAGTTCAAGCCCCATGACCGACCAGAAATAAAAAAAAAAAAGCAAGACAAGCCCCCAAGAAAAATTCTACCCATAGGATTCCAACACAGGCTTGCTATCTGAGTGCCTGAGTCCCTGGGACATTGAACTGTGCCCTCTTCTTTCTCTGCAGCACGAAGTACTAACCTACGTCTGTTTTTCTCCACAGTAAAGCCAACGGTGATTGATGTGGACATTTATGTGAACAGCATTGGGCCGGTGTCATCCATAAACATGGTAGGAAGTGATTTCATTTTTTTTCTGGTCTGTGGTTGCTGTATCTCATCTTGGTTATAACCTCACTGCTGATTTCTGTTTGGGATTTATCATACAGGCTTAACACAAATCACTTCTTCAAATCTGAAGGAATTATGGGTATTTCAAATGAAATGGTATTGAAGATGATTTTTTTTTTAATTCGCCAGCTGTTTGAGACGTTGCTTCTGATGATAGGGAACACCCACCTCCCATCCCTACCTTCTACACAAGTATTCACAACATGTGAATTCTCAGGGTTTTTGTTTTTTTTTCCAGTCAAGGGGCTTGAACTCAGGGCCTGGGCGCTGTCCCTGAGCTCTTACGCTCAAGGCTAGCACTTTACCACTTTGAGCCACAGCTCCACTTCCGGTTTTCTGGTGGTTCATTGGAGATAAGAGTCTCATGGACTTTCCTGCCCAGGCTAGTTTTGAATCTTGATCCTCAGATCTCAGCCTCCTGTAATCCTAGGATGACAGGTGTGAGCCATTGGCACCTGGCTCCACTGGGATTTATTTTTTATTTTATTAGTAGCTATGCAGCCATTGGATTTATCTGACCTCATTAGTATTAGGGATGAATATAAAAGACAATTGAAATTCATTACTTTTAGTTCCCTTTTCCTCATTTCAAAATTCAAGAGCTCGGCTTTGTTGTGTTTCTCAGGAAAGGATCCAGGATTTTCAGCTTCCTCTCTCATCTTCAATTTGGAGGGTAAATCGACTCCTATTGGTTCATTTCTTTCTTTCAGGAGAAAGGATGGGATCAAATAGGTACTTTCCCTGACGAGAGGGTTTCCACAGTTATACAATAACACTGAGCTCCAAACAAGTCTTCCCTCATGCAAAATGGCTTATGAGCAACTTATTAATGACTTATTAGTAAGTGCTGATATGTAAGAATGTGTTTAACACCAGCTCATATGGCTGCAAGGAGTGATGTATAAGATTCCCAGAGTAATTCTGGTAGCCCCAGATAATATCACAAATGACCACCCCCCTTCCCAGTGCACATCCCCATATGTTAGTGCCTGATTTTTGGGGGTTCGGGGATATGTGAAATTCAGTAGAGAATTTTCCAAATGCTAGCTGACATGATATCTTCAAATCACAGTGTTCTGGTGATAGAAATAACCTCTCCAAAATTAGTAGCAAGATTGTTTCTTTTCACTGCCAGGTTTTTAAAGTATTTTTTTAAAAAATCAATGTAGGAGTAAAATTATATTTATGGGGGACTTCCTTAAAAAAAAAACCTCAGGATTTGGATGGAGCTGAGTGAAGAATGTATCCTTAGTTTGCATGAGGTCCTGGATTCCATTTCCACTACCAAACAATAAAACCTCAGAACAAGAAGAACAAAACAATGTCCATGGCACCCATAAAACCACCCAAAGAGGTGAAATGAATAATAAAGGAAAATTAGTTACATAGCCTACAATCAATCAAATTGTGGTTGCAATACTTTTTTTTTTCTTTTTGTGCCAGTCCTGGGGCTTGAACTCAAGGCCTGGCATTGTCCCTGAGCTAAAGGCTAAAAGCTAGAACTCTACCACTTGAGCCACAACTCCACCTCTGGCTTTTTGGTGGGTAATTGGAGATAAAAGTCTCATGGACATTTCAGCTCTGACTGGTTTTGAACCACAATCCTCAGATCTCAGCCTTCTGAGTAGCTAGGAATATAGGCAAGAGACACTAGTTTGTATTCCTTTTTTTTTTTTTTAAATAATGTTTATTTGGTTGCCTCTGCCAAGAAAATGACAGCTTTAGTATAATGTAAGAATACTAAGCCAGGCTCCGGTGACTCACACCTGTAGTCTTAGCTACTCAAGAGGCTGAAATCTGAGGATTGCAGTTCAAAGCCAGCCAGGGTAGGAATATCTAGAGACTCTTCTCTCCAATTAACCACCAGAAATATGGAAGTAGAACTGTGGCTCAAAGTGATAGAGCACTAGCTTTGAGCACAAAAACTCAAGGATAACACCCAGGCCCTGAATTCAAGCCCCAGGACTGACAGAAACAAACAAACAGAAGTCGCTTACTTTTTGCTTCTTTTTGTGTTTTGTTTTTTTTTCCTGCTTACCTTTGTGCCAGAGCATTTTTATCTAGCATCCTCTGTCTAACACTAAAAGAAAAAGTATTTCTGGAGCTGTTTAGCTTTAAAATTATTTCAGTAAAAGGGCATTGCATTAATATATCTCCGTATTTACATAGATTCTTATTCCTGATCTATTTTGTGTTCACGTTCTAGCATTGCTATTTAACTATTGTTAGGAATTTCTATGTGGGAATCCCATTTGCCAGAGGGAGGAAGAGGCTAAAGACAGTGCCACCCTCTCACGCCCCTCCCTCTCCCCCCAGGCGGTGAGGATTCCTCTAGGGGTCAGCTTCCTTCTTGGGGAAGTGACAGGAACAACACAGAGGGTTTCACTGAGATTATCCCCATCCAGAATGACTGACGGGGCGGATGTATGCTGGCCTTTGGTTAAAAGCAGGATGATATTCAGATCTAACTTCCACATAAGCAAGTGAATATGAGTTCTTTGTCTGAGCCTGAATTACGTCACTTAACATAATTTTTTTCTAGGTTTATCTATTTCCCTGCAAATGATGTAATGTTCTTTTGATGGATGGGTAACATTCATTTCTCTATCTATCTCTATCTGTCTGTCTGTCTGTCTGTATCTATCTATCTATCTGTCTGTCTGTCTGTCTGTCTGTCTATCTATCTATTTATCTATCTATCTATCTATCTATCTCACATCATATTTTCTTGACTTATTCATCTATTGAGGGACATCTAGATATTTTCCTTAACTTGGCTATGGTGAATAGTACAGCAATGCACATGGTTGTGCAAGTCTCTTTACTGTACCCTGACTTTTAATCTTTTGTATAAATCATATACGCAAACAATACAATCTTATGAATATATACATGTATATATATGTCCCATATTTACTAAAATATGATATCTGCAAAGAAGTATTCCAGGGGTTGAACGCCTTCGAACAACTTAGTGTTTAACACAATGAATAGCAGGAAGCTAGAAATTTCTAGTTAGTGTCCAGGGAAGGAGAGGTCAAGGGGAGGGGAAAGATGGGTGGATGCAGTGAAAATACTTACTGCACGTGTGTGAAAATGGAGCTAAGTAAATTGAGGGAATGGGGGGGCAGGGGGGGGTGGAGAAGGATGAATAGGATGACCTTGATCGAGATGCATTGTGCTCATCAACTGACACGTCACACTGAAATCCTTTTGTACAAAGCTACTGACAGATAATTTTTAAGAATGAGTTAACATCTAGTAATTCTGGAAAAGAAAAATTTGTCTCACATGGAAAAACAAAAAACACAAACAAAAACAGGATGCCAGTGTGTGGGGCCTGGCGGGGGGAGGAGGGCGGCTAGTTTGGTGATTTTTTTCTGGCCTGCAGGTGGATGGACCCTGTCTGCCAGGTTAGGGCCTTCAAACGCTGGTGGAGATACAAGTGCTGTCTTTTGGCTTGCCCCGGACTTATTCTTACACTTCCAAAGCATGGAACCCCACCACCTCCAGAAATATGTGCCAAGCGTATTTTATGAGAGTGGCTTCTGGTTATATGCGGTGGACAGTGGGGCTTTAAATAGGGAACTCAGGCCCTGGCATGCTAGGGTAAAAGATGACCTTGACAAAATGACCTGAAGCATCGTCAGCCCTGGGAGGCCAAATGACCATCTGTGGGGCTTCAGGCGTGTGAACATCCTGAATAACATAACATACCCAGAAAGCCATCACTGGAAACCAAAGCTTTTTTCAATTAATTTCTTTGTTTTAATAGTTTGTCCTGAAGCCAGGCTTCGGTGGCTCACACTTGTATTCCTAGCTACTCAGGAGGTTGAGATCTGAGGCTCTAAGATACAACCCAGCCCGGGCAGGAAAGTCCATGAGACTTGTATCTCCAATTAAACAGCAAAAAGCTGGAAGTGGAGCTGTGGTTTAAGTGGTAGAGCTTCAGCCTTGAGTGAAAAAGCTAAGGGACACCATCCAGGCCCTGGGTTCAAGCCTTAGCACCCAAAAACAAACATGAAAAGAAAAAAAAAAAAAAGGAATCACTCCACGTATCATATAATTCCATTGAGTCTGCTTATTTATTTTTATTTTTTTTAATTCCTAGACTCTGTCTCTAGTGTAGTTAAAAACTATATACTAATTTGTGGGGCTTCCTATACTATAATTATGAGATACCCAAGCTGTCTTCAAGCCTACAGCAGAGTAACTGAACCACAGCAAACCTTTTATTCCGGAAATAGTGACATGTTTAGTTTTAGTTCTCAGCAGAGTTAAAGCTCTATCTTCTTACAACCAGTTTCTTGAAGAAGCAATCCCATACATACATTAACTCATCTCATTTTTGTTTTGTTTTGTTTTGTTTTTAAACACAGGAGGCAGGCAAGAGGTTGTTTAAAATACCATTTGCTAAACATTAAATGCTGAAACACTCCATTCCTCTGTGGTCTGGGGGGATATCCCCAGTCTTTCCTTGTCTATTCATTCAACATTTTCAGCTGGTTATTTCTGGTTTTCGCTTATAATCTTATCTACTTGGGAAGGATGAGATTTGAAGATGGAGGTTCAAAGCCAGCCTGGGCCAAAATAAAAGGCCGTGGGTACAGTTCTGAGCCTGGTTATCTTTGCTCAGTATGCCATTTTCCAGGTTTTCTTGCAAATGGTATAAGTTCATTCTTCCTGATGGTTGCATAAAATTCCAATGTATGTGTGTAAACATTATTATTACTATTATATCACTTTTTGTGCTGGTCCTGGGGTTTGAACTCAGGGCCTGGGTACTGTCCCTGAGCTGGTCTGCTTATAGCTCATTCTCTACCACTTAAGCTTCTTCCAGCTTTTGTGGTGCTTCATTGTAGATAAAAGTCTCCAAGACTTTCTTTCCTAAGCTGACTTTGAGCTATGATCCTCATATCTCAGACTGTGTGGTAGGTACTTTTTTTTAATGGGGGTGGGGAGGGAGAGAATCCATTCTTCTGTGGTAGGGCATCTTGGCTGTTGCCGTAATTTGGTTATTGTGAACAGTGCTTCGGTGCACAGGGGTGTGTAGGTGCCTTCCCATGAGGCCCTTGCTACTATCATCTTAAGCTACTGCTCTGGCTTACGGAGCTGAGGCACAGGAAGCTCATGCCATATTTGAAAGAGCATGGATCTGGAAAAGAAAAAGCAACAGCATTCTTTCTTTTCATCTCTGAATAAACAAGGGGCCAGGGTGAATTCGGCTAAAGAACGTGTCTCAGATATGGAACAAAGGAACTCCAAATTTCCATTGTGTTGCCTCTTTTCTTTGTCCTCTGAGGGTCTTGGAACTTGCCACTATTTTATACCAAAATGCCACCAGAGATGTTACCCAGTGAAGATGGGCAACCGTCGTACCAGGCATAAATGGCTGTGAACTTTTCGGCAGTGTTAGAACCCGGAGCAAATCCACACTGACTAAACACCTGACCTTCGTTAGCCATCATCTCATACATTAGCTTCTTCAGAAACATGAATAGCATCTTCTTTTTCTTTTCGTTCTGAATCTTTCCACTTGGGTTGAGTATTTCACAATGGATATTCAGCATTCTTCACCGCAGAAGCTACATTATGAGCCTCTGAAAAGAACATCTTTATGTCACATAAAAAGGTTTTTTTGTTGTGGTGGGTTTTTTTTTTTCCTGAAAGGTAAAAGGTGTGGGATGAGCCTTCTCCTGAGAGCATCTAATGTCTCTCATCTCACTCTGATGAAGATACTCCCAGAAGCCTTTGCGCAGCCCCTCCTCTGTGGAGGCTGGATGATAAGCTAGCTGCGCACCAGCAGCGAGATTGGTGTAGGCAGGAGAGGTGTTCTGTGCTGAGGCATGTCACAGGGGAGGAAGGGCCATTACCCAGTCCTAATGGTGTCTGATTGCCCACATTCTGTAGGGGAATCCTCCTGTGGCATTGTGTAGGATGTCACAGGAGGTGTGTTTGGAGTTATGAAATGCCAGGGTGAGAAGCAGTGAGCTTCTGAAAGGACACAGAGGCATTGGGCTGGGCCAGAGGCTGTGAACTTGGGAAATGGTGATGAAATGCATGTAGGCCTTAAGCCATGGGAGAAGTTGAGGGCGACACAAGCCCTAGAAGCGATCATGAAGCTGGATCAATCTTCCTGAGCAGCCACAGCATGCTGGGTGTTCATCCTGGGAGTTGGGAATCTACTGGTGAATGGGATAAAGCAAGCCAGGCTATTTGGAGACATCAGTTCTTTGTAGTGTAACAGGCTGAATGAACAAACTAGCAGTGAGCTATTTCAAACTGACATTTACATGAGGAAAGGTGCAGGCATACCCTCATCAAAGTCTCTTTTTTCTTTTCTTTTCTTCTTTTTTTGGTGTGCCATTCCTGGGGTTTGAACTCACAACTCTAATACTGTCCCTGAGCTCTCTTACTCAAGGCTAGCACTCTATCACTTGAACCACAGCTGTACTCTGGCTTTTTTTTTTTGAGAGGGGGGAGGGAAGGTGGTCATTAATTGGAGATGCAAGGCTTTCCTGCTCAGGCTGGCTTCTAATCATGATCCTCAAATCTCAGCTTCCTGATTAGCTAGGATGACAGGTGTGAGCCACTGGCACTCAGCCAAGAAATTTTGTTGTTTGTTTTGTTTTTAACATGGGATGTGGGGAGGAGAAGAGGATGGTGGAGCTTGGATGTGAGAGTTCATGGTTGCTAGGACACTGAGTCTTTGCAAGCTAGGATATTTGCATTTGCTTCTTGGCTCATTGCACAATAGGTAATGGTGCAGGCGGACCAGGTAAGGGACAGAAAAGACAAGTTGTCTCAGTTCCTTGTGGGATGTAATGACGTCTAGGATGCCTGCCCATGGAGCTGTCTGTAGCCTGAATATGTGACCGGCCCCCAGACTACATGCATGGTAGAAGGTATTTGGAACCAGGGTCTTTCCAGATGCAGTGTGTAACCCTGAGGTCACATTAGCTCAGATGGACCCTATGCCATCTGACTGGGGTCTGAATGGAAGGACTCAGATATACACACAGAAAGAAGGCCAGAAGAAACGGAAAGGAAGGCACAGAGGAGAAGCCCCTCCAAGACAGAAAGAGTGCCACAGATTGGTAGAAATACACCAAAAGCTAGAGGATAGAGGTCAGGCAAAGGTTCATTCTCACAGCCCGCAGGGAGGAAAAAAAACCCACAACAACCCTGCCAGGACCTTGATCTTGGACTTTCAGCCTCCACAACTATGACGTGTGATGCCAGCAGCACAGACTTGGCCTAATTTTAGGAGTTTTTGTCAGTGACTGGCCTCTGACTGGTCTAGGAGGCCGCCTGCTCCCTCCTCAGGCCTCCGGATCCCAGCTGTGTTGTGAGCTTTTTGCGTAGTGGTTTGGGAGTGTGTGAAGTGTGTCAGTCAGATCTTCAACCGTTGCTGTGGATCTCCAGTCTCAGAACAACCACGTCTCAGTCAATTCGGGCTGCTGTGACAAAATAGTAAGGTATTCTACTGTACTCTGGGCGCTGATGGCTCTTGTCTGTGATCCTAGCTCCTCAGGAGATGGAGATCTGAAGATCATGGTTCAAAGCTCAGCCTGGACAAGAAAGTCCATGAGACTCTTATCTCCAAGGGACCAGCAATAAGTTGGAAGCAGAGCTGTGGCTTCAAGTATATAACCCAGGCTCTGAGTTCAAGCCCTAGTGCTGGCAAAACAAACAAACAAACAAACAAACAAACACACACAAAGGAGCCTTTCAAAGTACGGATACACCAAATCCACTGTCTAATCAACTCTTAGTGAAATGCAGTATTTAGCAAGCTTGCCTGACAGCTGACAAGAGAACCAGAGTTGTTGTTTTCTTTTGTTTTTGTTTTGTGGGGGTATTTTTTGTGCTAGCTTTTCTGTTGTTATTGTTGCTGTCAGTGGTGGAGCTGAACTCTGGGCTTGGGCACTGTCCCTCACCTCTTCAGCTCAAGGCTAGCGCTCTACCACAGCGCCACTTCTGGTTTTTTCTGCTTATGTGGTGCTGAGGAATCGAACCCAGGGCCTCATGCATGCAAGGCAAGCGCTCTACCACTGAGCCACCTTGCCAGCCCTTTTGCGAGCTTTTTGTAATCTCACCAGGTTTAGAAGCTTGCTTTAACTGAAGAGCACTTGTTCCTTAGCTTTGTCCCTCAAGATTGGTACTCTGCCACTTGAGCCATAGTTCTCCTTCTGGTGTTTTCGTGGTGACTGAAGAGGAGAATCTCATGGACTCTCGTGCCCAGCCTGGCTTCAAATCTCGATCCTCAGATCTCAGCCTCTTGAGTAGCTCGGATTACAGGTGTGAGACCTGGCTTTTTACTGATTTAGTTTATTTTATTGTTGTATTTTAGATGTTTACAGAGAAGGTTCTGGGGGGTGGTCAGGTCCTTGAGATTTCAGGAGCAGGTTCCCGCGCCATCCCCCTGTGTGGGTGAGCATTTCATCCAGTCTTCAACCTGTTTTGTGTGTTTGTGTTACTACAAACACACAAACACAGGATGTCCCCGAACCTAAAGTCCTCCCACTTCTGCGTCCCAAGTGCCGATTACCAACAAAATACCACCACCACACCTGGCTTGATTTTCTAATACTGGAGAAACTCTCGAATTTTCCTAACAATAATTAATTGTCCAAATGATCTGCAATCACTTGCCCTTTGTTCCTTGGCTGTCTAATCGGCCTCAACCTTCTCCGTCATCATACCACAGTCTAAAGATAGATTTGTCCTTGGAACTGTACAAGAAATTAAAATGAGTTTGCGTTATCAAAGAGAGTATTATAAAGTACCGGTTTGCTTTTATTCTTTCCTTTATTCCCCTTTGCCTGCAGTTATAAGTGAGAGATTGTGAGAAAGGCATTTGAATGAGGAAAGCAATTAAGGTTTGAACATTTGAAAGGAATTTACATGAGATTAAAAAAAAAGATGAAGACGTGAAGTCAATTCCCCTTTAGTCTGAAATTGTTCTCAATAATTGTGTCCTAATGAGATTGTCCAGCAAGACTTTGTGTCTGTGAGGAGGAGGGCTTTGGCTTCTCTGTGGTTTGTCCTGTTTCGGTGACATCTCAAACCTGAGAGAAAAAAAAAAAACTTTCCAATATTTACTATTCAGGGAGCATTTTTGGACTGTATTTATTAAAATCCCTCCAGCCCCACGGATGATGTTGAATGGGCTAAAACTACTGAAAAAAATCCTGGGTGGGCTATGCATTATTATTTTTAATGTTTATTTCTTTTTGTTGTTGTTGTGGTTCATGGGGCTTGAAGTCAGGGCCTGGGAACTGTCTCTGAGTTTCTATCTGCTCAGGGCTAGTGCTCTACCACGTTGAGTCATAGCACCACTTCCTGTTTTCTGGTGGTTCATTGGAGATATTTCTAACACATTCATAAGATGATTTCTTTGTTGCTTTGTATGTCCCTCCCCCACGGTATAACCCCTGCTTTCACTGTATTTGATGTCAGTATAATTTGTGGAGGGGAAGGGAAAAAACAAATAGTTTAAATAGGGATACAGGTGGACCCATTGCAACAATGAGAGTACAAGTCGTTATGTCAAAAACGAACTTTACAACTTTGGTGGTGGGGGGGAGGGTTGGATGGGGGGGTGGGGGGAGGAGAAGATGGGAAGGGGAAACAAAGGAGGAGGCTAAAATGCTTGATGAGAAATTTACTCATTATCTTGCCCATGTAATTGTAATCCTTCTATATAGTATTTTCACAATAAAAAAAAAGAATCTCATGGACTTTCCTGCCTAGGCTGGCTTTGAACTGGGATCCTCAGAGCTTAGTCTCTGGAGTAGCTAGGATGGCAGGCGTGAGCCACCGGTGGCCAGCTCAATGTTTCTTATTTTTTAAATCTTACAATTCTTGGGGGTAGGGGATATAGCTCAATGATTGAACATATGTGAGTTTGAGGCTCTGGGTTTGATCCCCAGCATTGGGAAGAGAAGAGATGGGAAGGGAATAATCATAGAGAGAAAGAGAAACACACAGAAAGAAACAGAGAGACAGAGAGGAGCCAAATCAATCCTTTTATCAAGCACTTATTCCAGTGATGAACAAGCCATTTGAGGTTACGATATTTATGGCAGATCTCTCCCGATTATCACCACCTACACTTGCCACCATCCAACCTTGTTGCACATGAACTTCAGAGGACACATCAAAACTGCAACGGCTATGGGCATAGGACCCGATCTATGGTTACAGATGTGTGTACAATTTAGATCTAACTTAATTTGTGTGACATAATTTTTTCCCTGGTCTATTCATTTCCCTGCAAATGGCGTAGTATCATTCTTCCTGATGGATGAGTAAAAGTCCATTATGAATCTAATAATATAATGTACTATGTATCCATGTATCCATAAGGATATATGTTTACATATATGCATTTTTATAGAATTCAATTCTGTGCAATTGCACTAACCAAAGTATGGACTATGCAGGGGAAGATTGCACTTCTGTAACCGGTTTGTTCAACAAAATGACAGCTGGACTGTGTGTTGTCCTGGAGGGGTGTGGCCAAGGGGATGGGGGGAGGGGAGGTAGGGGAGGACGCAGACCAATAGAGTGAAGACAATCATCCTGTTTAATATATGTGAAAATGGAGCCATGTAACTTGAGGAGATGGAATTGAGAGCAGCAAGACCATAGCTCAGACTTCTCTGTAGGGCTTTTAGCTGTAGAAGGGACAGGTGCTCTGCCAAAGGCTGTTCCTTAATGGTGGTGCTTATTATTATTGTTGTTGTTGTTATTATTATTGTTGTTGGCAGTACTTAGTTTTGAACTTGGGGCCTTGTGCTTGCTAGAGAGGTATCCTATCACGAGCTATACCTCTAACCTTTATCCTTCCTTCTTCCTTCTTCCTTCCTTCCTTCCTTCCTTTCTTCCTTTCTCCCTTCTTTCCTTCCTTCCTTCTCTCTCTTCTTCCTCCCGCCCCTCCCTCCTTCCCTGAGCTTTTGTGCTCAAGGCTGGTACTCTACCACTCAAGCCATAGCTCCACTTCTGGCTTTTTGGTAGTTAACTGGACATAAGAGTGATAGAGACTTCCTTGAGTGGTCTAACTTCAAACTTTGATCCAAAAGAAACGAACTCATGCCAGACACCAGTGGCTCATGTCTACAGTCCTAGCTATTCAGGAGGCTGAGATCTGAGGATCATGGTTCAAAGCCAACCCTGGCAGAAAAGTCCCCAAGAGGGTCTTATCTCCAATGAACCACTCAAAAACCAGAAGTGGCATTGTGGCTCAAGTGGTAGAGTGCTAGCCTTGAGTACAAAGAGGCTCAGGGACAGTGCCCAGGCCCTGAGTTCAAGCCCCAATACACACACACACACACACACACACACACACACACACACACACACACACAGAAAGGACTGCCCAAGTCAAAGGTTTTGGCTCCATTTCTTTCTTGTTATATTTATTTTATTATTAAAATCCTCTTTGGGGACTCCACTTGGAGACCCAGCATCAGTGACAGACAAAAGAAGATAATGCCTTTGGTGGGGACCATCTGGTATCGGTGGCTTACTCAGCTAGTTGTTGCATAATTTTTCATCTTGGTTTCCCATCCAGAGATAAACCACCACACATTCATCTTAATTCCCACGCGGTGAGTATCTTCATGAGGGAACATTTTGACCAAATGTTGTCTGTATTCAGTGTGACTTTCCAGTCTTAATGGTTCCAAGATTGTTGGCATTATCAAGCAGTAAGTTAGGTAAGTCAGCCGTGTCACAAGCATGGGGCTCAGGATTGTCTGTGGTACATAGGGATGGCACCTTTATTATGGTGATTCCTGGTCACTGTCACGGAGTGATTATAATAACCTGGCCATGCAGGAGCCTGGAGAGCATATCACAATTAATTACGAAAGTAAACTACGTAGACAGGCTTGTGGCTTACACCTGTAATCCTAGCTACCCAGTAAGAGCTGAGATCTGTGGATGGCAGTGGGAAGCCAGCCCAAGGTGGAAAAGTCTCTGAGACTCTCCAAAGAGCCAGCAAAACAAAAGCCAGAAGTAGAGGTGTGGCTCAAGTTATAAAGCACCTGCTTGGAGTGAAAAAGTTTAGCCAAGGGTTTGAGGTCCTGAGTTCAAGCCTCAATACTGGCATGTGTGCGTGCACACATACCCCAAATAGGTCTTCTTGATGTTCTGATGAACATGTACTTTGTTTCATACTAGCATTGTATTGTTTGAGTAGGTTGGAGAGAATTTAAAGTCTTTAGCAATGCACAGTTTTAAGTGTTTCAAACCTATGCCTCACAGACATCTTAAAAGCCACCGGCTTTTAGCTTTGGAGAGTCTCCGCCTTGGAGACACGAGATGCCAATGAGATTGTACTTGCTCTTGGGCTGGTCTGGGAGCACTGTTAAGAATCTTATTATTATTATTTTTTATTGTGTGCCAATATTGGGGCTCAAGATGGATTACCTCTGTCTGGGAGAGAGACTTTAATTGTGCCTTTTATCTTTATTTGGATCTATTAGATTTTAATTGCAAGACATTTGCTAAATGTGTCCCAGTCCCGGATAAGAAGTTAACTTGTGGAATAACTGAATTACGGAAAATGAGAGCAGGGGCGTCTGAGCAGTTGTATTGGGAACGGCATGTTTGCATCTGTTGATCTTACCAGAGTGGTACCCTGGGTCAGGAAAGCTGCTGTGGCTCAGGCTGGGGACTGAGTTCTGCATCCTGTTTCCTTTGTCCTGTGGGGGGCGCTGGAGGGCAGGAGAAGGCCCAGAGGGCCTGCTTTCCTCAGAGGTAGGATTTATGTTGCTCATGGGGTCTACACCCTGGGGAAAACATGGGTCCCAACCTCTTCCTAAAAGGTATCACCCTAATTTCTAATCTCTGTCCCCTTTCACTGGGTGGCTACTAGAATCTCTAGAGAAACAATTTTTTTAAAAATTGTTTTTTCTTTGTGCCAGTTCTGGGGCTTGAACTCAGGGTCTAGGTGCTGTCCCTGAGCTTCTTTTGCTCTAACCATTTGTGGTTAGTGACACTAGTTTAGATAAGAGTCTCATAGGTTTTCCTCTCTAGGCTGGCTTTGAACTTTGAGCTTCAGATCTCAGCCTCCTGAGTAGCTAGGTTGACAGGTGTGAGCCATCAGTGCCTAGCTAGAAAAAAAACAAAAACAAAAAATCCCCAAAAACATGCTCTGGCCTGGCTGCTGCCTGGATCGGGAGAGCCTGGTGTGTTCCTGTTTCCACAGGGACTATAGGCAGGGTCTCTGGGAATCCTACTTTTCTCCCTTCTCCCACCTAGTTCGAGTTCAGAAGAACAAGGGTTTCTAACTGTGTGAAATGCTCAGGCAGGTTTCAGTCCCCAGAGCTTGCTATCCCCGCTAATCGTACAACATTGTAAAAAGCATAGCATCAGTCAGCTCCTGCCAAGGGAGAGCGGGGGCCTCGAATTTCTTCTGAATGGCCAGCTGAAATCTGCCTCTAATATAAGTCCCTCCCTGGAGAGGCAAGGAGTTAACTAACTACTAGGATATGTTTTTTTTTTTTCTTTTGGTCATTCATTGGGGTTTGAACTCTGGGCCTGGATACATGTCCCTGAGCTCTTCAGATCAAGGCAAGTGCTCTACTACTTGAGACATAGTGCCACTTCCAGTGTTTTGAGTGGCTTAAGAGTCTCATGGACTTTCCTGCCCAGGGTGGCTTTGAACCTCAATCCTCAGATCTCAGCCTCCTGAGTAGCTAGAATTATAGGAATGAGTCACCAGCGCCTGGTATGTTTTTTTTTTATTTTTTATTTTTTAATGGCAAATGACAAATCGAATGTGTGCATTTAGCAAAAAAAAAAAAAAAAATTCAGGAGCAATGACTCATAAGAGTCATTTCTGGTTCGCTCAACTTCCTGTGTCTGACACATCCGCAATGCCACAGACTCTCAAATGATGAGTCTTAGAAAGACCGTGGGCAGCCAGGCGCTAGTTGCCCATGCTTGTCATCCTAGCTACTCAGGAGGCTGAGATCTGAGGATTGTGGTTCAAAGCCAGCCCAGGCAGAAGAGTCCCTGTGACACTCTTATCTCCAACAAACCACTCAAAAACTGGCAGTGGTGATGTGGCTCAAGAGAGTGCTAGTCTTGAGCATAAAAGCTAAGGGACAGTATCCAGGCCCTGAGTTCAAGCCCCACAACTGACAAAAAAAAAAAAGAAAGCAGAGAAAAGAAAGACTGGGAGGGCATGGGAATGTTTGAGGGATGTGTCCTTCTGCATGATGTTCTTAGGCCTCTGTGTAGAATACCCCTTGTGCCTATCACATGCAAAATGTGACATTATTTTAAGGTAAAGTCAGAATGGACAGACTCACTGAAACTGACATCCTGAGAGTGCATAGCATTCATATAATTCAGGACGTGTGTGTGTGTGTGCGCGCGCGTGCGCGCGTGCATTACTAGGGCTTGAACTCAGGATCTTGGGGCTGTCCCTGAGCTTTTCTGCTCAAAGCTAGCACCCTACTACTTCAGCCACAGTTCTCTTCCCAGCTATTTGATGGTTCGTTGAAGGTAAGAGTCTCATGGACTTTTCTGCCCGGGCTGGCTTTGAACCGCAAGTGACATTTTCCATTCAACATAGAAAAGGCCTAGAAGACATCTCAGTGGCAAAGCGATAATTTTCCTCCCATGGCCAGAATAAAAGTCATTGTATTCAGCTTCCGCTGCAAGACCAGGAAGACCTTGGCTTCTCACTGCAGCCTTCCTTCCATGGTGACTGAGTGTGTAAGATCAGTCAGGAAACGGTTCATTTATTCACGCTCAGGATGAGCTGTTTCCTAGAGCCAAAGGAACCATGCAGACCATGTGCCCTGGCTGTAGAGCCAGCCTTGGTGTAAGAATTCCTGGCTTCCGGATTCCCAGGATGCCTCTTGGGTGGGAACCCACAGGGGAATAAAACACAGGAAATCCGGTATCCCCACTTCCTCCTCCCCACTCCCCTCCCAGCCCGGAAGTCCAATTGTTCAAGTTGTACTTGTTTCCAGGCAAATTATTATTGGCCATTGGGATGAGGGTAAGTAAACACTTGGAGAAGATACTTTTTTCCAATTTTAGTTTAATGAGTGACAGGCTCAACAGGGGTCTGAGTCATCTGTTTCTCAATTGAGAGAAACCTGTTGAACAGGAAGTGAACCATGTCCTGCTCACTCAGAAGCTGAGTGTCTCTGGAGGTTGGGAAATTGATGTAAGGATTAGCCACTTTCTGCCTACAGTCTGATTGCTCTGTGTGTGTGTGTGTATGTGTGTGTAGGTACTAGGGCTTGAACTCAGGGCCTTGCACGCTTGTGTAGATTTTTTGATCTAGCCTTGCATGCTTGTGTAGATTTTTTGATCTATAGCATTCTACCATTTGAGCCACAGCTCTACTTCTGGCTTTTGGCTGGTTCACTGGAGATAAGATTCCTATGGATTTCTCTGTCCACTCTGCCTTTGGATGGCAATCCTCAGATCTCACTTTTCTAAGTGGTTTGGGATGATAGGTGTGAGCCATTGGCACCCTTCTCTGATGACTGTTTTGATCTACTGCTACCCACGAAGGCCCTTTTGTCACCTTTGTTACGAAGGAAATGGAATCGGTATGTTCGAGTGGACCTCGGTTCTCTGTGTTTCTCACTGTGCCAACGGCCAAGATTTGGGCAGAGCTTGCTGCCCATCACCTGATGAGGAGATACAGGAAGTGGTAGAGCCTGTGCGCAATGCAATCCTGGAGGATGTGATGTTCAGTGAAATAAGCCCCACACAGCAAGACAACACCATACGATCTCACTTATCTGTGGAATCTAAAAAACTTTCCTTAGGAAGTTGAGAACACAGTAATGATTTCTGGGAGCTGGGAGGCTGGGGATCAGAGGAGATGAGGAGATACTGACCTTGGGGTACAAATTATAGTTAGGTAGGAGGAATAAGTTCTGGTGTTGTATTGCACAGTCAGGTGAATATAGATAGCAACAATATATTAATATATTAATAGATAGCAACGATATATTAATATATTAATAGATAGCAATGATATATCAATACTTCAAAATAGTTAAGAAGAAATGATTTTTTTAATGTGTCAGTTCTGGGCCTGAGCATTGTCCCTGAGCTGTTTTACACTTAAGCCATACCTTCACTTCCAGCTTTTTGGTGGTTAATTGCAGATAGGAGTCTGATGGACTTTCCTGCCTGGGGTTGGCTTTGAACCATCATCCTCAGATCTCAGCCTCTTGAGTAGCTAGGATTACATTTGTGAGCCACCAGTCTCTGGCTGAAGAAATGTTTTTGAAAGTACTTATCATAAAGAAATTATATATATATATATATATATTTAAAGTTGGAGGTGACATTACTTCATTTGATTATTGCATAATGTATACATATATCTAAACCTAACAGTGAACCCAAAAAATATATGTAATTATCGTGTGTCAATCAAAAAATAACAGACAAAGATAAGCATAAAAATCAATTTGCCATATTGGAACGCAGTATCAACCATCTCATAAACCATTAGAGGTTACAAATGTGTTGCATGAATAAATATTCTGAAGCTCTTGAGACTAATCCTGTCTCTGAGAATCCAGAATGGTTATTGAATTCATCAAAACTGACAAGTCATTAACACTTAGTCTATAAATACTTCATGTAAGTAAAGTTGCTTCTTACCTGTTTGTATTGCTTTGTTTATTCATTCATTTATGTGTGTGTGCACACACATGCACTCATACACACACACATTCAGGTACTGGGTTTAAACTTCAGTGTCAAGCTTGGTGACTTGATGGATGCAGAAATTCCTCATATAAGAATTCCAAGGTTGTAGGGCACCTGTGGCTCACACCTGTAATCCTAGCTACTCAGGAGGCTGAGATATGAGGATCTGGTTCACAAAGTCAGCCTGGGCAGGAAAGACTGTGAGACTCTTAACTCCAACAAACCACTCAGAAAACCAGAAGTGGTGCTGTGGCTCAAGCGGTAGAGCGCTAGCCTTGAACTGAAGAGCTCAGGGACAGTGGCCAGGCCCACAACTAACCAAAACATAAAAAGAATTCCAAGGTGGACTTTTCTGGCTCATAGCCTTCTTTAGTATCCTCAGTTATTCAGGGAGAAGGATCGACCCTGTCATGCATTCCCAAACTCTTAAGTTCCTCCGTGTTATCTTGCTAGCTAGGCAGATATCCTTTAAGCACAGTTTCTTTTACAGGCCACTGGATGGATCTCTGTCCAAGAGACGGAAGTTACTCCACAGCCTTTGAGTCCAGGAAACAAGGTGTCATGTGACTGACACCCCCTCCCACCGGCAACTCTGCAATTACACAAAGTGCTACAAACAGATGTCTCTCTGCTATGAGGTTTATGCCAGCAGCTAACCCTATGTTCGTTACTAGACTGTTATGTGGACCTGTAATTTCTAAATTGCTACTGATAATTGTGATAGCTTTCATTTCAGTTGGACAATTTAGGTCAGAACATTCGGAGTCAAGATGGATTTCCACATAGAGGCTGGATTTCCATTTTGTAACATTTGTTTTTGTTGTTGGTGGTGGTGGTGGTTGGGAGGCTTGAACTCTAGGCCTGGGTGCTGTCTCTGAGCTCTTCAGCTCAAGGCGAGCACTCTTAACACTTGAGCCACTGTACCTCTTTCAGTTTTCTGAGTGATTTATTGGATATCAGAGTCTCACAGACTTTCCTGCCCCGGCTGGCTTTGAACCCCAATCCTCAGATCTCAGCCCCCTGAGTAGCTAGGATTATAGGCATGAGCCACCGGTGTCCAGCTTCCTTTTTTTTTTTTTTTTTTTTTTTTTTAACAGTTTCTAAACCCAAAGTCTTCCGACCTTCCACCTGTCCCGGCCCTCACCACAGAGAAGTTATTTCCCAGTTTGGGAGTAGCAGTATATACAAGGGATTGAGTCACCTAAAAAGGCTGAATCCTTTCCACCCCTATTCTCAGAAGCACCATTTTCCAGCCAATAGGAAGCTTCGTTGGTGGAAGTATGTCTGATGACTTTCAGGCTATTATTCAGATCTATTATGAAAGTAATGCCAACAGGAGCTCATGAGTAAAATGAACTCTACATTATTTTTGGATCTCCCGAAGACGTTGGGTAGAGGTTCGTTCTAGTGACTAGTCTAAACAACGAAAGACTAAAAAGTGTATTGACAATATCTGGATATACCAAATACTCTTTTTTTTTCTTTCTTTTTACCCTGTTAAAGAAATGTAAAGGCCTTTGGGAAATATAATTTTCCATTTCTACTTTAAGGGTCCAAGAGAGGAGACATAAGCCTTTTCAAGGCTGTAGTCTTGATATGAGTATAAATTATGGGTGACCAAGCTGGGTACCAGTGGCTCACACCTGTGATCCTAACTATGCAGCAGGCTGAGATCTGAGGATCCTGAGTTAAAGCCAGCCTGGGCCAGAAAGTCCATGAGACTCTTAGGCCCAATTAACTACCAGAAAGCCAGAAGTGGCGCTGTGGCTCGAGTGGTAGAATGCTTGCCTTGCATGCATGAGGCCCTGGGTTCGATTCTTCTGCACCACATAAACAGAAAAAGCTGGAAGTGGCGCTGTGGCTCAAGTGGTAGAACACTGGCTTTGAGTGAAAAAGCTCAGGGACATCACCTGGGCCTCAAGTTCAAGCCCATGACCACCCCTCCCCCCTATAAAAAAAAAAAGAAAAGATGAGTGACTGAGCCTATGTTTCTCCTCAGTGTCTGAAGGTGTAGTTAGATGATTGTACCACCAGGTGGCACCACAAAGAATGGAAATGTCTGCACTAATCACTGGGTCCAACAAAGGTTTGCTCTTTTAGCTCCAGTTCCTGTGCTTCATAGTATGGAAACATGGTTGCTTCTAGTACTTTTGCAACATCAAAGCTTACTCAAGAAAAAAAAATGTTTCAATTCCATCACTTTTTTCCCCCATAAATATAAATGGATAGATAATACCACACGAATTGTAACCCTCTTTCTTTCTTTTATTATTTTTTTGTAGCAATGCTATCAAAGTAAATTATCCCCAATAGGGTCAGAAAGCAAATCACTGAGGAACATTGGTATTGACATTGCATTGAGTGAGTACTTTAATGTCCATGATATGAAGTGGGGGTGGGGTGGTGGTTGAAACCCAGTGGCTTTGTGACATTTCTGGTCATCCACTTGCCCAAGAAGAGAGATTTAGGGAGATCTGTGCACACAGTTTTCTACAGATGTAAGCCCTTGTCCTTTTTGGTGGCAGGTAGATCTAGAGTGGTGCCAATCCTCAGCCCTCCCACAGCCTCTCAGTGTGGGTCTCTCTTGGCCTGCTGGCCTCTGAGCATGGTTGGATGCTGCTCTCTACTAAGTCGTGGTGTGCTGTTCAGTAAACTGCAAACAGCCAGTACCTCTGCGACCCCTTAGAACTAACAGACTGTGTCCTAACCACATGTGGCAAAGTACTTCCTGCCCCAGAAGACGCTGCTCAGCTTTGAAAGGTCTTGAGATGTCTTGCAGGTCAGTGGACCCGAGCTTTAATGAACCAGAGCAATGGAATGTTTGTGGAGCTACTCTTCTTTGTCTGCAGTATGATATTCACTTGAGAAACATACTTAAGTAGTTGTAACAAAGAAGTTGTCACGTTGTCAAGCCATGTATGAACACAGTGCATCGGAATCCACGTCACCCCTTGGAGTAGTCCCACCCATCCTACCGCAAACCCAGCCCTTCTCTCACATCTCTTAATTTTGCAGGGTATGCATTGGATTCTGGACTGTATTCTCCTTTGTGGATTAAGAGATGGGTGGAGTGAGGATTAAAAAAAAAATGGTTCTTGATGAATCCCTGTCCCAAAGTAGATTCAGTTATGCGATACCAGGAGTCACATATTAAGAAGTATGTTCAGGGCCAGAGCTGTATCTGGTCAGGACTAATCTTCCTTTGCCAACTCCACTCGGCCAATCTCACTGAATATTTATTTTCATGGCTATAAGCAGCTCAGAGCTCCCTCCTCTCTGTACAAGAAATGATAGCTCAGGTCTAGATGTGTGTGTGTGTGTATTTGTGTGTGTGTGTGTGTGTGTGTGTAATGATAGCTCAGGTCTAGGTATGTGTGTGTGTGTGTGTGTGTGTGTGTGTGTAATGATAGCTCAGGTCTAGGTGTGTGTGTGTAATGATAGCTCAGGTCTAGAGGTGTGTGTGTGTGTGTGTAATGATAGCTCAGGTCTAGGTGTGTGTGTGTGTGTGTGTGTGTGTGTAATGATAGCTCAGGTCTAGGGGTGTGTGTGTGTGTGTGTGTGTGTAATGATAGCTCAGGTCTAGGGGTGTGTGTGTGTGTGTTATGCATTTTTTTAATTTTAATTTTAATTTTTTGTGAACATACTGTACAGCAGGGTTACAATTACATGGGCAAGATAATAAGTACATTATCAAGCATTGCAGCCTCCTCCTTTGTTTACCCTTCACATCCCTTCCCAGGTGCTATGCATTTTTAATGAATATTTTATTATCATAAATATGAAGTACAGAGGGATTACAATTAATGAGTACATTTACAAGTAATGAGTACATTTCCTTTGGTACAGTCCCTTCATTCTCTCCCAGTCCCTCCCTCACATCTAGTTTTACTTCTCTCTTCAGTTGTTCTGTGTCTTCCTGGTGGCTCTTTAGTTTGGATTTCTTCTGTTTGATCCTAATAGGACTTGAAGTTTCTATGAAAAGTGCCTGTCATCAAGTATTCTAAGACCTTCCCTTCCCTTCCCTTCCCTTCCCTTCCCTTCCCTTCCCTTCCCTTCCCTTCCCTTCCCTTCCCTTCCCTTCCCTTCCCTTCCCTTCCCTTTCTTCCCCTCCCCTGCCCTCGCCTCCCCTCCCCAGCCTTCCCTTTCCCTGCCCTCCCCTTCCCTTTTTTTCCCTCCTCTTCCTTTCTCTTCCTATCCTTTCCCTTCCCTTCCCTCTCATCCCCTCCTCTCCTCTTCCCTTTCTTTCCCTCCTCTTCCTTTCTCTTCCTATCCTTTCCCTTCCCTTCCCTTTCCCTCCTTTCCCATTCCCTCCCCTCCTCTCCTCTTTTCTCCCCACCTTCCTCTTCCTTCCCTCCAACAACTCTTTTTAATCCATCTATTCTTAATGAATTAATGGGCAATTCAAATGAGTGAAGCCATCAGTCAATCATTTTGAGTGTAATAGTTGAGAATGTGATCATACAAACAGGCAAGTCCAAGAAGGATGGAACCCACCATCGCTCTTCTGTGTTTACCATTTTCTTCTCCCAAGGAGGAAGAAATGTTCGGACAACTGTATCCGCGGTGGCAAGGAAGGAAAGGCCAATTCGCTGGCACCCTATGTGTAAGTTAGAGATAGGCTAGCGTGTTCTCCAGGCCGTGTTCAGGTCTCACCTGCGTGAGACAGGTCTCACGTTTCCTCACACCGCAAGGGAGCCCCGTGTCATCAGTGGTGGCAAAAACACAGCAGGTTTTAGTCTGACGTTATAGTAGATGGATCGATGGTTAAGCTCTGGCTAACGGATTAGGGGTTTTAATAAGTCTGTTATAACGGAACAATGTTGCATTAAGATAACTGCTCTTTGGGTAAAATGAAATGTCAGGATTTTACCATTTAATTAAAAAAAAAAAACACACACACTGCGAGGCTCTGTAAATACTTCCCAGATTACGATCGCCACGCTCTTGAATTTAATTCCTCTCCCACCCACACTTATTAATTATGTTCCCCGATGCCAGTCAGATGTAGTAAAGATTTATGATCAATACCAGTTGCAAACACAACGTTCAGGTTGATTTATAGAACCAGTGTCTTTATCTACCCATCCCTCCTCATACACACACGAAGAAATAGCAGCATTTATCTATCTGTCCCTACACACACACACACACACACACACACACACACACACACACACACACACACACACACACACACACTTCTCCAGCGGCTGAAATGCCAGCTCTGACCTCAACTAAGCTGATAACCTCAAGCAAATTGCATTCCAGCAGCAAGCCAGTTTTCAAGACGCATTTCAGCCCTGCAGGAAGCGGTAGCATTGATTCTCCTCCCAGTGTGCCCAGAATTCTATGCACGGTCTCTGAGAGGCAGCGCCTGCTTTCTGCTATAGCATTTCTAGGGACAGGTTTCCCTGTTGTACAAGTCTAATCACTAAACAAGTCCTCCCCTGACACTTAGATCTGTCTCCTATTTCCTTCTGTCCACAGACCCTGAATTTGGCTGTCGGGAGTCTTACAGAATAAGTCTTATCCAATTACTAGGAGATTGATTTTTCCATAGTGGAATTGTGTCCAGGTTGCCTGATTCACCTATTTCCTTAGACACCTGTCCTGGGCTGGAATTTACATTGTCTCTTCAGGGAAGGCCTAAGGCCCCAGGGCACAGCTTCTACCAGCAGCACCTGCTCTCTCTCTCCCTTGTCCATTGGAGTCAGGACTGCCTGGTTCTACATTGCCTATCTCTTCTCTTTTGGTAGGCTCCGCATGAAAGGGTGATTTATGAGTGAGTGCGAGCCTTGTTGTTGATGTAAGTGTAGATGAGCAGATGAACAAATACAGCCATCTCAGTGGACAGACCAAGGCACATATTTCTGCTTTCTTTTATTAACTACAACAGTGAGTCTTGACTGCCAATTCTGGATCTGAGCAAACTTGAAATGCAAGAAGTTGTTTGATGATGACTTCGGGGTTTGAAGACATATTCCAGCAATGTGTGTTTCCCCTTGGTTGGTTTGGTGATGGCGTAGTAAGTATCTGGGGAGGATCCAGGAGGTCAATTTCTTCCCTCCCCCCTTCCCCTCCCTCCCTTTCTTCTCTACCTTCTCCTCCCTTCCCCTCCCCTCCTTTCCCCTCCTTTTCCCTTTCCTTCTTTTCCCTTGCAAAGATCTATGACTTCTCACAAAGCTTTCTTACAATGAAGCAATAAATTATGATCTTTTTCATTCCTTCCACTGCCTTTCCCTCCCCTCCCCTCCTTTTCCCTTCTCTCTCTTTCTTCTTTCTTTCTTTCTTTCTTTCTTTCTTTCTTTCTTTCTTTCTTTCTTTCTTTCTTTCTTTCTTTCTTTCTTTCCTTCTTTCCTTCCTCCCTCCCTCCTTCCCTCCCTCCCTCCCTCCCTCCTACCCTCCTTCCACTTCCTTCTCCTCTTCCCCCTCCTCTTCCTCCATCCTAAGCCTCCAACTCAGGGCCTGGGCACTGTCCCTGAGCTCTTTTTGTTCAAAGCCAGCATACTACCATTTTGAGCACACAGCAGGACTTCTGGCTTTTAGGTGGTTTGTTGGAGATAAGAGTCTCACAGACTTTCCTGCCCCAGCTGACTTGGAACCATGATCCTCCTGAGTAACTAGGATTGCAGGCATGAGCCACCAGGGCCCAGCTTTCCCTTCCCTTCTTTTTCCTTGCAAAGATCTAAGACTTCCCACGAACATTTCTTACAATGAAGCAATACATTAAGATCTCTTTTGCTTTCCCTCTTCTGCCCCCTTCCCCTCCCCCGCGCTGCCCTTCCCTTCCCCTCTCCTCCTTTGACAGAATAGTATCTATATTCATTCCACTGTGTCATCCCAGGAGTTTGGGCTCAGAAACTTAAATTATCTTTATGTTGTTTTGATCAAAGAAGTGTAGTGTAAGATTTTTGAGGATGAAATCAAGCTTAGCTGTCTGCCAAACAATGTCTGAATCCTCCATGGAACCTCCTGGCATCATTAACAACCAAAATGTCTCCCTTAGGTCACCGTACTTTACAGACATATTTTAGGGAAAAGAAAAAAAAAACAGCAGAAAAATCACCTCAGCATTCCTTTAGCTTTTTATCTCCATGGGAATCCTCTGCGGGGAATTTAACTAGACAGCAACAACACTGTGTGGACTCAGGTTTTCACAGAGAGAAAATCCTGGTCAATTTAGATGTGTCAGCTCAGATATATACTTTAAAAAGGGGGAAAAATCATTCTCAATGGGAAGGTGACATTTGGCTCCCTAGTCCCAGAAAATAGCTTAATTTTTTGCATGATCATATTCCTATCATACTGCTAAAATAAATGAGCTAAAGTGGCATTGACTATTTACAAGGATTAAAAATTACCCATTCTGGGGATATATGTGAAATGAGAACATTATAGCTATTCTTGCCCAGAGGAGGGTGGGAAAGAGTGAAGGGGGGGAAGGGAGGGTAAGAGGGAGGGATGACCATCCGTGGAAAGATGAATGCAGTAATTAACTTCTCTGTAGTGAACCTCTATACAATATGTGCACCCCATATATCCTGTTGTGTGCTGTTAATATATACAATAAAATTCATTTTGTTTAAAAAAAAAATTACCCATTCTGGGAAACATCTTTTGGGTTATTTATATTCGCATTTCAATGTTGCTGGGATTTCTCTCTTTTTTTTCCCCTCTAACACCTGATAGAGCTGGCAGTTTTTATGGTGATATACAATTCTTGTTCCTACAAACCTTGTAGCTCAATCAGAGCTTTCTTCAGCTCCTGCCTACATGTTCTGCAGACAGGGTGACCTTTGACTCTGTGTTTGGCTTTGGGAGGCAGACCTACGAGCGGCTGTTGAACGGTCTCGGACTGTGGGCTGGCCCAACTCCCAGACGATAACAAACAGTAATAATAAATAATGTACTTGATTGATGTTTTGGTTCCCAAAACAAAGTAAATGCAGTGCTACTTTGTTTATGGAGAGTGCTTTTTGGTGAGGTTCTAATGGTAGGTCTTATGCCACAACGTTATGTTGGCATTGGCAGACAGGAAGGCATTAGAAAGCAGACCCCCTCAGCTACTTGAAAGACTTTCAGAAAAGACCACTGGGTTCCACTTAATTTCAGGATGGATATATAACTGGATTGGAGGACCAGCCAGTCCAGGAAAGGCAATTTGGGTCACTTTGCCTGTACTCCTCTATTCTAGCTTGCAAAGAGGCAGGATTTTTCTTTGCAACCTTCTTAGATCATTTATTTAAGTTGTTGTTGTTGTTGTTAGTCATGGGGGCTTGAACTCAGGGCCTGGGAGCTGGTCCCTGAGCTCTTACGTTCAAGGCTAGTTCTCTACCACTCTGAGCCACAGCACCACTTCTGGTTTTCTGGTGGTTCGTTGGAGATAAGAGTCTCATGGACTTTCCTGCCCGGGCTGGCTTTGAACAGTGATCCTCAAATCTCAGCCTCCTGAGTAGTTAGGATGCCAGGTGTGAGCCACCGGTACCCAGCTCAATGACCATTCTTTATCTCATTTCATCCTGTTGGATTCTTTATTCCAAGTTATAAGAAGGAGAGAATTTATATCTGTCAGTAATATAGCAAGGCTATACGATACAGCCCAGTGATAGAGGCTTTGCCTAGCATGTGTCATGGCCCTGAGGTCAATCCCCAGCACTGTAAAAAGAAACAAACAAACAAAGATGACACAGATCTTTCATGCTGAAATGTTGACACAGCGCATCACAGGTGAATGGGACAGACTAAAACCAAAGTACACAGTAGACACAGAAACCACATCAATACGGGAAACGAGTTGACTCCCAGCTTCTTTCTAGCGATGACAAATGAAAGTATTAATGAGTGCATACGCAAAGTATTCTTACTTTTTTTTTACCAGCCTGTATTACAACCCCAGCTGACTTCCTTACTGCCTTCCAGCTTGCAACTGAAGGAGAATTTAGGGAGGATGTAAGGTTTGAGAAAGACTCAATGCCTTGGACTGGAGGTATGACTGAAGTGGTAGAGAGCATTCCTAGAAATGTGGAAACCTGAGCTCAAACTCGAGTCCTGCTGAGAGAAAGAGAGAGACAGACAGACAGACAACATACAGAGAAAAAAAATCAATCTCCCCTAGTTACTCAGTTAACCTACTTCCTCTAGATAAAAAGCAACACAGTGGGCCAAGCATGCCATCCAGTTGCATTCCCCTGACATTTTGTGTCTGCCTTCGCTTAAAGGCAGAGCCGTGTGTACCTTGGTGAAACTTTTCCTCCTCTTCACTCCTACATGACTTCTCTGTGTCCCATGGAGGGCTTCTTGTTCCCTTACTTGCTTTGCCATGTATTTATGGAGGAAGATGCCGCTGTCATGGCTGCAGAAGGCTCCCGAGGGACCCTGTCTGGACAGCATGGAGCTACCTTACCTGGGAGGTTTGATATCACCTTCCCCAAATTAGTCAACAACCTAGATACATGGAATGATGCCATTGGTGTCATCAGCGCCCCCATGAGGCCAGTCTGAAACTTGTCTCTGATGGAGACAGCAGTCTAGCTTAGCTTTTTCCGTTCCTCCTGCCCTCCTTTACCTCCTGACCTGCTGGAGGCTCCCATCTCAGGGTTTGCATTGAGGGAATCTGACGTTAAGTCGTGGATAACCCACTATGTTCAGCCAGATGACCGTAGACCTGCCAGGGGGTTCTGCGTTTGCAATCCTTGCCTGCCTTTCCTGGCCTCTTCCTTGTTCTGTTCTCAGTGAACTTAGGTTGGCATTCCTCACTGGCAGCCACCGAGCTCTAATAGGTTTAGGCCTGAGTTGGGTCAGGAGAGAGAGATCCAAGCAGGAAAAGTTGAACGTTGACAATTGCTAAGTTTCAGAGACACTGGAGTGAGGAGGGCCGGGTCCAGGGAGAAGCAAAGAGAGGGCAGAAGCGTACAGGAACAGCCGAGCAAAGGAGATAGAGACTGAGGGAAAGAGGCACTTATGGCTGAGATGCAGATGTTGTTGAGGTGGGTGGTAGAGGAAACCCTGGGTTGGTGCACTTGTGAAACTGGCCACAAGTTAGTGTTGAGGAACAACAACTTGTTCAGAGAGAGGTGACTCACTGAAGAGTCTCTCCACTAGAAAAGCACTCAGGGAGGATGCTGGGAGAAGTAGCTGGTCAGCAGGTGCTGCTGAGTGTTGCGCAATGTACAGCCCGGAGGAATTCTGGGAGAATCACCAACACTGCAGAATAGTGCAGGGTACTGGGCATAGAAAAGCCAACCGTACTGCAGGGGTGTGGCCACAGGTGCTTACTCTGAGAGCACTCTGGAATCAAGACGCAAACACTTCAGTGATGTCTCTCCAACATCCTCTGTGGGTGAAATTTATTCCCAGTTGGCAAAGGGCCCAGATCCATTTTTATGAAGCAGATAATGAAGGGTGAATTTAGAGCCGAGAGGTCAGAAATTGATAACCGGTACAATGTCTTCCTGCATCTCGTAATTCACCAGCAGGAACTGTTGAGAGGGTACTGTGATAAAAGTGTGGCAGAATTGCAAAAGAGGGGACACAGGAAGGTAAATGTAACTTTTGTGGGTGTGGGAGGTTGGGGGAGGGACTTGAACTCAGGGCCTGGGTGTTGTCCCTGAGCTTTTATGCTCAAGGCTAGTGTTCTACCACTTGAGCCACAGTGCCACTTCTGGTGTTTTTTGGTAGTTGGAAATATGAGTCTCATGGATTGTCTGGCCCAGACTGGCCTCAAACCATGATCCTTAGATCTCCGCCTCCTGAGTAGTTAGGATTACAGGCATGAGCCAACAGTGCCCAGCTTCTTCAGGCTTTTGAGCTGGAAGTTCAGTGTTAGGATACAGTTGACTGGAGTCCCTAGGCCTTCAGCCTTGGGTCAGCATACAGAAGCCTTGAGCACCAGGATGTCTTTTAGCCATGAGCCATATCCTTCATTTCCATGAATATGACTTTTTGAAAGTCAAGTTTCAACTGGACAGATGAGGCCTACTCCTCTTAGACATTTGGAAACTACTAGAGACACTATTGGACTTACTTTGTAGCAGTGTCATTCTGTCATGCTGTCTTAATTGCTGTATGCCTATGAGTCAGTAGCCTTAAGAAGTTTCAGGGTGTCAACTAGTTTACAGTTCTGCGTATCCCAATGTCATCTTCTCTTAGGTGAACAAGGGCAGGAATCTAACCTGCCCATGGGCCGCCATCTCTTCTCTTTCCCTCCCTCTGTATCTCTGTAGAAAAGGAAAAGACTGGCAACGTATAGAGGAAAATGTTAAACTGACCTTATTCCAGGAAGTAGAGTTATGTATGATTTCAGTTTCCATCTGTATACTTTACCTAATCTTCCAAATGTTGCACAATCTGGATGCAGCATAATTGTGATGGGGGAAAAAAAAGGAGTAGAACTTATTTGGAAGTAATAATCACCTCACCATGGTATAGAGCCTATATTCAAGTTAAGACTCATGCAAAAAATAAAACTCCCTAGTCTTCCATACTTGCTTGGTGGAGTGAGAATGGAAAATTTGCTACAGACTGTGGGTGTGTGCTCTCTCAGGATCTTCTCATCTTGTCTACTGGAAAGAGCGTGTGTGTGTGTGTGTGTGTGTGTGTGTGTGTGTGTGTGTGTGTGTGTGTGTGTGTGTGTGTGTGTGTGTGTGTGTGTGTGTGTGTGTGTGTGTGTTGGCACCGGGGCTTGAATTCAGGGCCTAGGTTCTGTCCCTTTGCTCTTTTGCTCAAGGCCGGTGCTTGACCATTGAGCCACAGCTCCATTCCAACTTTTTGCTGGTTAATTGGAAATAAGAGTCTCACCAAGTAGCTAGGATTATAAGCATGAACCACTGGACAGCGTCCAGCTACATGTCCTTGGTTACTTGAGAGATGCAGTAGAGAATCTGATGAATTTTTTAAGGTTTATGGTAAATAATATTTCATCATTAGACCACAGAGCAATGCAGGATATAACCTAAGCGGTGATACGTGTTCCAATCTTACTTCCCCTACCATAGCTCATCTTGGTGTGTATGCGTGCACCCTGATTTTATGTAGTGACAGTACGCATGCCCTCTACAGGACAAAGCGGGAACTTCCTTCAGCTTTTCCTTTACCAAGCTGTGACCCCTGAGGCATGTGGGAGGGGGTGGGCAGAAGCGAATTGAACTGATTTGATGCCTTTATTATTAAGTTTATTTATTTATATTGTGCCAGTCCTGGGGCTTGAACTCAGATCCTGGGTGCAAGGTTCAGCGAAACGAGCCTGCCACGTGGTTCAGGCGGAAAAGAGTTTATTGGAGGGGAGAGCATGCTGTTGGCCTGCAGAAGATGGGGGCGTGCCGGGAGGGAAGGGATGCGGAAGAAGGGAAGGGAAGGGGAGGGGATAGGGGGCAAGATGCAAGGGAAAGGCTACAAAGAGAAAAAAGGGGGCGGGACTAACGATGGAGACTGACACAGGGAGTGGGGGGGTGTGGCCTCAGCCAGGCTCTCAGAGCCTGTGGACCTCCCACTCCCCCTAGGTGTGCCAGTTACCTGGGTTACCAGTGCTGGACAGGGGCTGCTAGGCCACTAAGGGAGAACAGCAAGGGGAAGGGGTCATTTTCCCAGGTGGACCTAACACCAGGTACTGTCCCTAACACCAGGTACTGTCCCTGAGTTTTTGTGTTCAGGGACGGTGCTCTCTCATTTGAGACACAGCTCCATGTCCAGCTTTTTAAAGATGTTTCATTGGCGATAAGAGTCTCACAGCCTTTCTGGCCCCGGGGCTGGCATAGAAGCACAATCCTCACATCTTTTTTTTTTTTTTTATTGTGAAAATACTGCTGTACAGAGGGGTTACAATTACATGGGCAAGATAATGAGTACATTTCTTATCAAGCATTGTAGCCTCCTCCTTTGTTTCCCCTTCCCATCCCTTCCCATCCTTCCCCTACCCCCCCACCCAATCCTCCCCCCTCCCAAAGTTGTAAAGTTCGTTTCCAACATAACGACTTGTACATCTCATTGTTGCAACGGGTCCACCTGTATCCTTATTTAAACGATTTGTTTTTCCCCTTCCCCTCCACAAATTATACCGACATCAAATACAGTGAAAGCAGGGGTTATACTGTGGGGGAGGGACATACAAAGCAACAAAGAAATAATCTTATAAATGCATTAGAAACAATCTCATGAAAGAAAAAAACAACATTTGAATACATATCTTAGGGTTCATTTCCCTAACATCACCTTATTTGACCTTTTCTGCTTGACTCAGACATATACTAGATATTGCAAATAAGGGAAACCATGGGACCTATGTTTCTTTGAGCCTGGCTTACTTCACTTAATATAATTTTTTTCCAAGCCTTTCCATTTCCTAACAAATGGGGCAATGCCATTCTTTCTGATGGAGGCATAGAATTCCATTGTGTATATATACCACATTTTCTTGATCCATTCATCTACTGAGGGGCATCTGGGTTGGTTCCATATCTTAGCTATAGTAAATAGTGCTGCAATAAACATAGTCGTACAAACAAGACCACACTAAAGCTACCAATCCTCACATCTTTGGTCCCTGGAGTAGTTATGATTATAGGCCTGACCCACCAGCGATGTCTTTAGTTATTAAGCAGGAATTTGGGGAATAAGCCATGCTAGTGAAAGTCTCAATGATGGAATGCCCCTCCCCTCCCCACCATACACACATTTCATTCTGAATTTCAAGGAAGGCAACTATATACCTGACACCGTTGTGTTCAACATAGCACCCCAGAACCTCCCCCAAAACCTGCTAAATTAGCTCCCTTCTTCAAATGCAAATACGCCTTCCAGTGTCACCTCTGTCATGGAAGGCCCTGGTCACCATGAGCCTAGGCAGGGCTGCAATGTAATTCCTCCAGCCAGTGAATTTAGAGGAAATCTGATCTTGCCTTTAGTGTCTTTATTGATTGTGGGTATCTGGGTACCCTTGTCTCCTAAGCAACCATTTGGAGCAGAGATAATCCGGAAGGGAAGCTTCTTGTGTGTCTTTGTCACAACCCTTAGATTCTTGTAGAGATTAGGCTGGTATTGTCACCTGGGTGGGAGTGTTTTGTGGTATTGTGTTGCACAAAGAAGCTAAGGAGGGGAACAGATTCTAGTCTTTGACCCTTTCTATACGCTCTTTTCTTTTCATCAGTGGACTTTTTGTTTGTTTTGGTGCCAATAGTGGGGCTTGAACTCAGGCAATCCATTAACTTTTTCTCTCAAGGCTAGCACTCTACCGCTTGAGCCACAGCTCTACTTCTGTCTTTCGTGTGTGTGTGTGTGTGTGTGTGTGTGTGTGTGTGTGTGTGTGTGTGTGTGTGTGTGTGTGTGTGTGTGTGTGTGTGTGTGTGTGTGGTTTATTGGAGATAAGCGTCTTACAGACATTTCCTACCCAGGCTGGCTTTCAATCATGTTCCTCAGATCTCAGCCTCCTGAGAAGCTAGGATTATGAGCATGCATTGCTGGGTATCTCGGCAATTTGCATAAGATTTTAACCAATAAGAAGCAGAGGAGTTACTGTGTTAAGCACACATTTACTGATAACACTGTCTCTGCCTCTGCTTTGCTGTCTTTGCTGGCGGATTCAACGTTGTTGGGGCAAGCCCAAGCGTTCCCAGTTAGGGAAGTCTGTGGCCAGTCCTGACTTGGTGCTATCGCTTGAAAAATGTCTGTCACACTATCTCCAAAAAATCAGATTGCTCTTTGTGAGCTTCAGAATGTGGAGGAGGGGAACAAATACCCTAAACCTGGCTGCCATTTCTCCACCTTGCATGGTGGGAATGGGTGTTTTTCTCTCTCCTGGGGAAGGCAGTGTGCATTCTAATCATGCTGCAGGCCCGATTTCTATTGTGTGCACACTCAGACACAGATATTTACTGCAGGTGTTGAGGCTGGGTTGTTCAGATGTGACCTCCTTCAAGGATGTATTAGAGTGTCTACATTTTCTCCAAGAGCTCTCAGACCAGTTGTTTCATGAGTGGTGATGTCTTTAACAGTGATGGGATTGAGGGAACACATTCATGACACCCCCTTGCAGGCTGTAGGATTCATGTAAATGGAGAAAACCTGACTGATGTTGTCTCTGTCTTTTGTGGCCCGCCTCAGGACGGCGATGACAAATAGGGTCATGTCTGACAGGTCACATCAGTGCAGCATTTCAGCCATTCAGCAAGGCTGGCTCTCAGAGCCCACGGGGAGGCCATGGCTCAGCTCAGCCCACCTTCAGGTAATAAGATCCTATGACAACGTCTCATCTCCAGTCATATTCTTTACCATGACAGCTCCTACCACTTCCCAGCTGCGCCTCTGAATACTGGTCACTCTCCTTGCAAATCTTTGTCATGACCTTCAAACTCCCTCCTGCAAGGAATGGCATTATTTGTTTCTCACTGAACCTTTGCTCTTCCTGTACTCCACCTGTGGTGGAGTATTATGAAGTAAAGTCTGTCTCCAGTGCATCTTTTGCAAACACCATCTCTTTGAAACTGATTCTTAACCATCTGGGCCTTTATCTTATCAGAGGACTCTATTGGGGGGCCCCAGCCCAGCCCCAAACATCATCTTCTCTCAGAGGATGTGCTCATTGTTAGGAAACTGAGTCAGGAGGGTATTAGAATAAAGAAAGAGCAGAAAACAATTTCAGCAAACCAGATCAACATTAATGGAGACCTGAGGAGAATTGGGAGACATGAGGCGTGGAACAAAATGGCAGCAGGGGTAGAAGGGCTTAGGAAGGGTCATGGTTAGGGGCCAGGGTCACAGGGAGTTTGAGGGTTCAGAGTTTCAAGAGTATATGGTACAGGTCTGGGGGGGTCTGGGAATCTGTTAAGCCCCCTGCCCCATCTGCTTCTTGGAAATCAGGTGCCTGTCACCTGGGGTTGGAGGTAGGAAGTGGAATTTCACGTTTAGATTTCAGGGTTGGAGACTGGGCTGAAGAATTTCGGGAAGATCTACGGTGGGGGGAGAAGAGTCAATGAACCACACCCTGGGAGCAATGCCAAGTTATGAGAACAAAGCAAATTTATCTCATTGAATAACAGCATTTAAGATATGTTTCAATTTGGGATTTTTAGTTTTAGTTTTAGTTTTTGTTGGTCTTGGGGCTTGAACGCAGGGCCTAGGCACTGTCCCTGAGCTTTTTTATTCAAGGTGCTCTGCCACTTTGAGCCACAGCTCCACTTCTAGTTTTCTGGTGGTTCATTGGCTATAAGAGTCTCATGGACTTTCCTGCCTGGGCTGGCTTTGAACCACAATCTTCAGGTCTCAGCCTCCTGAGTAGCTAGGATGACAGGTGTGAGCTACAGGTGCCCAGCCTTTTTAATTAGGAATTTCTAATTGCTATAATATGTAGACCCCAAATTGTACAGTGGCTCCAACACCAAAAATTGTTCTTTACTGAAGTGACACAGAATTTTCTCCTTATTGGCTGGTTAGAAGCACATCTTGGATCATGTTTTTACTGAATGAAAGGATTCTTCATGGCTGGCAGACCTGGACATGGATGGACATAATTGCAGGCTGAGACTTTTCATTGAGTATATAGTCGTAACTACTATATGTGATTATGTACCGTAGCATTTCCCCATAAAATATGAGAAAAATATTATTATATTATAGATATGAAAAGGGAAGGTCAGATCCAATTTAAGCCAAGGCTTACATTTTGTATTTAGTGGAATGTATTAGATATGTGTACACATGCGAATGTGTATGTGTGTGTGGGCAAATGTAGGGAAGAATCAGGTAGAAATTGACTAGGAGGCTGCAAAGCTGAGAATACAACTGGGGGCTGGTGTGTGAAGGACATACATGGTACACTGAGACATTTACCATTGAGCAATCACAGTTTTTGAATGTGATATAAAAGCTTCCTTGGGAAGCTATTACATTTGAAGGATGGAAACCATTAGCTAGGTTTTCTTAAAAATATGTGGATGATTACCTTACTCATGTCATTGTAACCCCTCTGTACAGTATTTCTACCATAAAAACATATAAAAATGTGTCACATGTGTGTATATTAGTGCTTGAACTCAGGTGCTCTACCATTTGAACCTCCTCTCCACTTCCAGCTTTTGTTTTGGTTTTGCTGGTTAAATGTACGTAAGAGTACTTTTCTGCCCAGACTGACTTCAACCTGCAGTCCTCAGGTGTTGCCCCTTGTGTAGTTAGGATTATGGAGTCTGGTTCTTAATTTGTTTTCAGTGAGAACCACTGTCTTCTCTCCCAGCTTGTATTCAAAGCTGAAGGAGAAGAAAAACTTTGCTAATATTAGTGTGTGGGAATGAAATGGCCAGCTTCAAGTGAAATATACACTTAAAAAAACATTCAAGAGCTGGGAAAGGTGGCTCAGTGGTAGAGTGCTTGCCTCACATGCCTGAGGCCCTGGGGTTCAATTCCTCAGCACCACATACACAGAAAAAGCCACAAGTGGTGCTGTGGCTCAAGTGGTAGAGTGTTAGCCTTGAGCTAAAGAGCTGAGGGACAGCGCCCAGATCCAGAGTTCAAGCCCCATGGCCAACAACAACAACAAAAAAAGCCAGGCACTAGTTTACACCTGTAATCCACCTGCTCAAGAGGTTGAGGTCTGAGGATTGTGGTTTGAAGTCAGCCTGGGCAGAAAACACCATGAGACTCTTGTTTCCATTTATTCACCCAAAAGTCAGAAGTGGAGGTGTGATTCAAATGGATAGAACATCAGCCTTGAACAAGAAAGCTAAGTCCAAGTCCCAATACCTGCATAAGAAATATTAAAAAAAAACACATAAAAACTTTACTTCAATACTGATTATTATTTCTTCTCATCTGTTTGGAGTAATATAACCAACTATAGGCAATATTTCAGATTATGTGACAATTACTTAACAGAAAAGTCCCCCCACCCCCACCCCGGAACAAGCTATTGTAGGATCCTTACTGGGAAAGGTTATGTCAGTGTTAAAGCGTATTAAAACTTTTGAACCAGCAAATTCTACTTGAACGCGATCCATGTGCAGGCTGTATCTTAATCAAGGTCCGCTCTCGTTTCTCTAGGAAAGAAACAGAATCTTAATTTGAATTTCAGCACCAAGGGCAGCGCCCAACCACAACTTGAAGCTCTCAGTGCTGGAGAATAAATTAATTACATAATGCATCCTCAGTCTATAGCGCGTGCATGCACGCGCGCGCGCGCGCACACACACACACACACACACACACACACGGAAGGCAGACCCCAGGAGCTGAATTCTTCAGGCAGCCAGCAAAGAGAACTCTTTCTATGGTGTCTGCATGAGAAATCCATTCGGCTCTGTGAATAATTCATTAGACTCGAGGGAGTGAAATAATCCAAAAAAGCACCGAAAATCAGGCTAGCTAGAAGGATGTTCAAAAGTTGTCTCCTTTGGAACAGTTCATGGGGGAGAGAGGGAGCGTGGGAAATGAAAGCTTTGCTGCACAAAGGAATTCCAAGTCTATTTTTTGAGGAAGATATACATTTTCTGTGGATGAGCCAGGTTTCCTTGCTGGGGGAAGTTATCGGTGCTGTATGAAGGTGCTAGACTCCAGGATCAACAGTATGAAGGGCCTGCTTCAGGAAAGTGTGACCCAGCTTACACATTATGTCTGATTTTACCACCTGTGAGTTCCTTGGACCAGGAAAAGAGATTGGTAGCATGAAAGTGTTCTCAGGGTTTTCCTCCCATGTAGCATTTGCAGGTGTCTCAGCACTGCAATGTGGCAAAGTTATTTTTCCTGGTGAGAACTCCTTTGTAGTCTTAAACTCGCTCCTTCTTAGCCCCCAGGAGTCCTTCTTGCAGATTTCTGCAGACTTTTCTCTTATTGGTTGCCGCAAGAGTCCAGGTCCTGCTCTTTTACATTTTCCTTGGTTCATAGAATCTGAGAACTGTTTTCACCTTGGGGAGCTTTGTGCTCGATTCTCTGTAGGAGGGTGGAAAGTGGTGTTCCTCCCAATGTATCGACATCAAATTCTTGGAAGTTGGGGAGAGTAATGTGTTTTTGTTTTGTGTTTGTGTGTTTGTGTTTGTGTGTGTGTGTGTGTGTGTGTGTGTGTGTGTGTGTGTGTGTGTGTGTGTCCTGGGGCTTGAACTTAGGGCCTATGTGCTAGCCTTTAGCTTTTACACTCAAGGCTACTGCTCTACTACTTGAGTACAACCGCAGTTGTACTTCTAGTTTTGGCAGCTAATTGGAGACAAGAGCCTCACAGACTTTTCTGTTCAGGCTGTCTTTTAATTACTATCTTCACAGCTCAGCCTCTTAATGACAGGGGCATGGGCTACTCTTGCCAGGCTTGGTAAGGGATTTTTGAGTCGTTCTATGTGGATGAGATCGAGTTTAATCTTCAGAACAGTCTCAAGTGCCTTGTCAAGTGTGCTTATAACGGAAGAGAGAGGGAGGGAGATCTGAGACTGGCAGAAAAGGGGAAGTTAGAGCTCACTCAGAGGGATGTGGCTGCAAGCCAAGGGATACCAGCGGCCAGGAGCTGGAAGAGGAAAGGAAGGACTTGTCTTCACAGACTTTGGAGAGAATATAGTCCTGAGACCCCTTTATGGAAGATTTCTGGCGTCCCAAGCTATCGTTAGGAGGGGAACAAACATTCTGATACTTCTAGCCACTGAGTTCTGGTAGTTTGCTATGGCTCCATCGGGAGGATAAGAAACGTTCCTTATTGGTGAGTGGAGAATTGGCTTCCAAACGTTTAGGTGACCTGTTCCAATTTGAGGCCTGCCTCTTAGCCCATCAGTAACCCTGTGACTTTAGATCCTGTCCTTCTGCCATCCAGACCGATCCTGTTTTCTTCCTCTTCCATGGTGTAGGAGAGACCATCCGTGGAGTCCAGGCAATGAGCAGTCGCCATAAGTCTTAGTGGCTGTGGCCAGAGAGATTCTGTGTCTTAGCAAGCATCCTGCATTTCCAGGCGCATCGTGCAGTCATTGTGTTAGAACCGTGCCTGAGGTTCATGGGCCTTGTTGTTCTGATTATTCTAGCCACCCCTTTTTTCCGGAGTCTTTTCTTCCCAGGACAATCAGCATTCGAAGGCCCATGAGCACTGGTGGAGGCACACAGGAGCTTTCTCAGATCTTTCCCAGCCTGCTGTCTCTTGCAGAGCAGCTGGACTCTTATTCTCTCATTATTATTTCCCCCCCCTCTTCTCTTCTATTCTGGGATGCATTATCTTTAGAAAAATGCCAAGATAAATGGGGACTCATTTGCAAATGCCCCTTACGGTTCAATTGATTGCTTCCTGTGCTGACCTTTGTGGAGAGGGGAGGAACAAGCAGGAAAACCAGCATCCTCCTTGGGTCTCCGTGAGCCTTCTTCCCCTCCCGCCCTGTCAGTTTGGAGAATTTTTGGAAGGAAGTTGAGCAAAATGAAAGAGATTTTATTCTGCCGTGCAAGTGATTTTTTCCCAGGCTTCGTAATGCTCACCTGACTACTCCAGAAATCAACGAAGAGCTTTCTCTCTTTTCCCCTCCTCCTCCTCCCCCTCTTCCTCTTCTTCTTCCTCCTCCTCTTCCTCCTCCTCCTCTTTCTTCTTTCCCCTTCCTCTCACCTTCCCCCTTCCCCTCCCCCTCTTCCTCTTCTTCCTCTTCTTCCTCTTCTCCTCCTCTTCTTTTTCCTCCTCCTCCTCCTCCTCTTCTCCTCCTCCTCCTCCTCCTCGTCCTCCTCGTCCTCGTCCTCGTCCTCCTCGTCCTCCTCGTCCTCCTCGTCGTCCTCGTCGTCGTCCTCGTCCTCTTCGTCGTCGTCGTCGTCGTCGTCGTCGTCGTCGTCGTCGTCGTCGTCGTCGTCCTCCTCCTCCTCCTCCTCCTCCTCCTCCTCCTCCTCCTCCTCCTCCTCCTCCTCCTCCTCCTCCTCCTCCTCCTCCTCCTCCTCCTCCTCCTCCTCCTCCTCCTCCTCTTCTTCTTCTTCTTCTTCTTCTTCTTCTTCTTCTTCTTCTTCTTCTTCTTCTTCTTCTTCTTCTTCTCCTCCTCCTCTTCCTCCTCCTCCTCCTCCTCCTCCTCCTCCTTCTCCTCCTTCTCCTTGTCGTCCTCCTCCTCCTTCTCCTTCTCCTTCTCCTTCTTCTTCTATTAAAGCCCAGTTCTATAAATATCAGTGCAAAAGACAGTATTAATTAAGAATGGATGCAGTAGCTCATGCCTGTAATCCTAGCTACTCAGGAGGCTGAGATCTGAGGATTGCAGTTCAAAGCCAGCCCAGGCAGGAAAGCCCCTGAGACTCTTATCTCCAGTTAACCACCAGAAAACCAGAAGTAGCTTTGTGGCTCAAGTGGTAGAGCATTTCTCTTGAGCTGAAGAGCTCAGGGACAGTGCCTAGGCCCAGAGTTCAAGCCCCACAACCGACAGAGAAAACAAAACAAAACAAAACATGAAAGAGTGGATGACATTGGGCTCTGGCAGCTCACGCCTGTCATTCTAGCTATTCAGGAGGGTGAAATCTGAGGGTCCTTGTTTGAAGCCAGCTCAGATAAGAAAGTCTGTGAGACTTGTATCTCCAGTGAACCATCAAAAAACTAGAAGTGGTGCTGTGGCTCAAAGTGGTTGAGCACAAGCCTTGAGCAAAAGAGCTCAGGAACAGAGGCCAGGCCACAAGCTCAAGCCCCATAACTGAAGGAAAAGAAAAGAAAGAAGTGGAGTGAGCCTTTGGAGGGAGTGAGCAGTCCTGGCTTGATCTGCCCAAGCTGCTCAGGCAGTTATTGCCAGGTATTGCAATGAGATCTTCTCTGATGCTGAAAACATGTATTATGTTATGTTCTATTTCCCCAGCACTCAGCGATTCTGGATATACACCATCAAATCTCCTCGTTTGGTTGTGACCTCTCTCTTTCCTCCCCCCCCTCAGTTGTGGGCTTTGAACTAAGGGCCTGGGCGCTGTCCCTGCGCCTCTTTTGTGCTCAAGGCTAGCACTCTACCACTTGAGCCACAGCACCACGTCTGGTTTCTGAGTGGTTCATTGGAGATAAGAGTCTCACAGGGACTTTTCTGCCTGGGCTGGCTTTGAACCATGATCCTCGGATCTCAGCCTCCTGAGTACAAGACCAGCAACTGAGAAGGGTAGTAGTGACGCCTTATGAAATGGTACACAGTGTCTCATCATCAGAAAGGGCATGAGACAGGGAGAAAATAGGCACAGTTTCTGTTCACAAGGACAGGGCCAGGCTGGGAAGGTGACTCAGTGGCAGAGTGCTTGCCTAGCATGTATGAAGCCCTGGGTTTGATTTCTCAGTACCACACAAACAGAAAAAAACTGGAAGTGGTACTTTGGCTCAAATGGAAGAGTGCTACACTTGAGCAAAAAGAAGTCCAGGGACAGTGCCCAGGCCCTGAGTTCAAGCCCCAGGACTGGGGAAAAAACCCCAAACCCCAAGACAAAACACATGCACCAGGCTCCCGAAACTCCTACTCACTTCTCAAAGGTCCCATTTTAATACTGTTGCAAAGACAGGGAACTCTCAGCATGAGCTTTGGATATTTAAACCCTGGTACAGACTTCTCACAGCATCACTAGGCTTGCAAAACAGACCTCTCAGCTTTTGTCTGTTCTGCAGAAACCCACATTTCTGTAGATCGAAACCCTCATCTCTATAGATCTTCAACCACAGGCACTGGTGGCTCATGCTTGTAATCCTAGCTACTCAGGAGGCTGAGAGGCAAGGGTCATGATTTGAATCCACCTCAGGCAGGAAAGTCTGAGACACTTTTCTCCAAAACAACAACAACAACAACACAAAAACAACAACAACAATAGAACAAGCCAGAAGTGAAGCTATGGTTCAATGGTAGATCACTAGCCTTGAGCATAAAGGCTAAGGGATGGCACCTAGGTCTCTAGTTCAAGCCCAGTATTTGCACACGTGCGCATGTGCATGCACACAACACTGTGTATAGAAGTGAAACAGAACTGCAGTAGGGAAACTAGAACATGAACCATGCATAGACAGGCTATTGAAGTTGAAGTTGCAAAAGGAATTGTTCCTCTCCGTAGGATGTAGCAGCCAACCATCTCTGGTCCTGGCCCAGAATCTTTTCATGTATAATGAGGGAATAATCAGTGTCTCTGCTTGAGACCATTGTTGTCAGTGTGCAAAGGGAGCTTGCTGAAATGTCTTTTCATTGAAGACCATAATCAGGGCTCACATTAGCAGTCCATTTAAGGAGGTCTTGCATTGGATGTCTGCGACCTTATTTGGGAAAGAGGACCACTGCGGAGGTAAATGAGGTAAATGGTTAAGAAATGTCATGCTGGAGGGGTCGGGTGCACCCTTAATCAGTTATGATTCCTGTCTTTTGTTGCTGTTGTTGTTGTTATAATTTAAGTAGTTGTACAAAGGGTTTCAATTCAGCATGTCAGTTTGTGAGTATAAAGCATCTTGATCAACTCCACCCTTTCCATTATTCCTCCCCGTCTCCCCCAATTCCACCCAATCCCTCATTACCTAGGTCCATTTTCACATGTCTATATTACACACACACACACAGACACACACACACACACACAGACACACACAAGGTCATGAATATATATATGTAAACATACATAGGGCCATATTCATATGCACAGAATTGTATTAACTAAAGCATGGAATAAACAGGAGAGGATCCTAATGGTGTAATGCCTTTGGTCATCTGACTTACAGTTTAAGGAAATGAATACAGGAAGCTGGAACGTGTGTCATCAGTGGGGAGGCGGTGAGGTCAAGAAGGTTATACAGGAATTTGATTTCAAGATACAGAGAAGCCACATTTTGAGAGGTCCAATTGGGAGTCTTCATTGGAAAGCTGACAACAGCAGGTGGACTTCTGTCCCAAAGAACCTGCAACCCAGAGTCTTATGAACTTTCCTGCCCAGGCTGGCTTTGAACCCTGATTCTCAGATCTCAGCCTCCTGAGTAGCTAGGATTACAGGCGTGAGCCACCGGTGCCCAACTCCCATCAAGCTTTTAGAGACAAAACCCACATGTTTGGTCTTGGGTCCCCCAAGCCCAACAAAAAGCAAGCCACATAGGGGAGTCACCTGGAGGTGAGCAAAGCAAACCATCTAGAGGAATAATCAGAGATGAGCATTCTCTGTAGCAAAGCATTTCTGGGGCTAAATAGCATGATGCATCTGCAATTCAAAGAATGCCCTATCTCAGCTCTAGGTTTTCAGAGTTGGGTGAAAAGCCTCCACCCCCTATTACTATGACACAAGATGAAGTCACTCAGACCCAGTATCCTCAGTTCAAGAGGAGAAGGGGACACCGTGGCCTTGTGAGTTGAAGGGATATTGAAAGAGAATGGTAGCCAGCTTGGCTTCTCACTAGAAAACGAATGCTTCCATCACGTGGTTTCGAAGCTAGCTAGTTGGAGCACACAGTTTCCATCATCTCGGGAATGCGTCCATCCAACTAGTGCCTCACACCAGTTTCACACAAAGCCCCACCCAGAGCCTATGAGGTGAAAAGCTCACTGTTAGCAGAGAATGAAGTAATCACGACCTGCAACCTCTCGGGGGGACTCTTCTCATGATCTTATTCCTGGAAGAGAGAGAGAGAGCATCCTGAAAGAGTTCCTGGCTCTTTTTTTCAGCACGGAAAGGCTCCTGAGGTTTTGAGGGGCAGGCTTTGGCCTAAGCTGGGGATCAAGTGGAGTGCTGGGTGTCAACATTTCAAAGGAGTCGGACGCTTTTGAAAGAAAAAAAAACAGTCAGCTTCCGCAGAATAGATGAATGCTCTCTGAAGCCACCACACTGCTCTCTACAACCACTGAGGCTGCTCAGAGGCAGAAATAGCTTGGTAGAATGTAACGGGGGAAGAAACCAATATGAGTCGATGAGTGACAACTTTTCACCATTAATGTTTGTGATTGTTTAATTAATAACTACTTGTTTGTTTGTTTGTTTATTCCAATACTGGGCCTATAACTGGGCCTGCTTGGTAGCCTTCCCTGGCTTTTTCACTCCACCACTTGAGCTGTGCCTCTACTTCTAACTTTTGGCTGGTTTCTTGGAGATAAGAATCTCTCAGCTATGTCTTCTCAGGCTGGTGTTGAACCTTGACCCTCAGATCTCAGCATCCTGAGTAGCTAGAATAGCAGATCTGAGCCTTTAGCACCCAGAATATCTATAGCTATATAGATATTCTATATCTATATTTATATATCGAGATATATATGTATATATAGTCTTCTTCTTTTTAAAAAAGTTATCTTTAAATAGTTGTACAAAGAAGCTGCCGTGTAACAAAGCAGTTTGTGGATACAGTGTGTGTTTCTATGTGTCGCATGCTGTTCTTGAACTTTGAATCCTCCTGCCTCCAGCCTCCTGAGTGCTAGGATCCCAAGCACATGCCACCGAAAGTTGTATTCTTGTAACTGAACATATTTCGGAGTTACAATGTGATCACTGCCTACATGTGTAGGATGTGTAATTAGCATTTCAATTTCCTTAAACATTGATGATTTCATTATGTTCGGCAGCCCTACATCCCTTTCTTCTTGTTCCTTATAAGAATACATAGTGGTGTGTTGAAAACGAGCTTCACAACTTGGGGAGGAGGAGGGAGGAGTTGGGGAGGGAAGGGATGGTAGGGGAAAAACAAAGGAGAGCGTAACAATGCTCGATAGGAAATGTACTCATTACCTTACTCATGTAACTGTAACCCCTCTGTACAGTATCTTTACAATAAAAAATATATATTAAGTAAAAAAAAACCCAAAATGTAGTGGATTGCTGTAGACAGTAGGTTCACCACTGTGTCAAGGGCACATGTTCTTAGTCATGTTCTTAACAGTATTCTCTGTGTGTGTGTGCGTGCACGGGCATGTGCACACATCCTGTGCTGAGGCTTGAACTTGGGGCCTGAGTGCAGTCCCTGAACTCTTTTTCAAAGCTAGCACTCTTATCACTTGAGCCTCAGCCCCACTTCTGGCTTTTTGTAGTTCATTGGATTCTCTCGGACGTTCCTGCCTGGGCTGGCTTTGAACCACAATCCTCATAACTCAGCCTGCTGAGTAGCTAGGATTACAGGTGTGAGCCACTGACTCCCATCTCTGATAGTACTTTGGTACCCATGAATCATCTCCTTTCTATCCCCTCTGATATCATAGCAGCTAGTGGCACGTTTGGTTTTTTCCCCATCCATGAAAGACTTATTTTCTATTGTGTATTTGTTTTCTTTAAGTAGTTGCACAAAGGGATTTCTGGTCCAGAAGTCAGGTTGTAAGTATAATTCATTTTGATCACTGTCCTTACATCCTTCTATTCCCTTCCTCACTCCTTCCTTTTTCCCTCCCTCTCTTTCTCTCTCTCCCTTCCTCTCCTCCTCCTTCCCTTCCTTCCTCCATCTCTTCCATTTGTTTGGTTCCTGCTGGTACTGGGGCTTGAACTCAGGGCCTGGGTGCTGTCCCTTAACCATGCCTCCATTTCTGGCTTTTTGCTGGTTAACGGAGGATATGAATCTCATGAACTTTTCTGCCTGGACTGCTGTGATCCTCAGATCTAAAGCTGCGTAGCCACCAGCACCTGACTAGTTTGAAGACTTTTGATTTAACGATGCTCACTACCCCAAACTAACATCTTGGATAGCATGTCTCCCATGATCAAGGTAGGTGGAGGAAGCTTGGTTGATCACTTGGCTGAGGACATAGTAGAGAGACTCAGCTTCCCAAGGAGCCTGGGTTCTAGGGGACATTATTTTATTCCACCTACCTCCATCTTTCTCCACCCATGTTGCTCACGCTTCCTCTTCCAATTGAAAACTCTTCTATCGGACTGACTCAACCATTATCTTGTCTTTGGGCCCGTCTGGATTTTCCATGGTATTTCTGCATCCCACAACTCTGTGTATTATTAGACCTTTGATGGCAACTGTTTTAAAAAAAAAGTATATTTATTTTTTATTTCTGCATTGCCCAGAAACATTTCCATTTTCGGGATAAGAGGAAAAATCTGAATATCTGTGATTCTGCTGCACCTGGCTGAGTGCCTCCTGCGGTTCTTTTGAATGTGAATACATTCCGCTACATCCTGTTTGCTTTTTTCATTATCCTGCCTAAAGCTTCGGCCTCTGTGTGTGACCCCCATTCATTCTCCATCCTCAGAGAAGCCGGAGTCCTCTGCAGAGCAGGCAGGGCTGGCTAGCCTGCCACTTTGGTGACTCCCTGTTGTCAAGTTTTAAGGATATGGTATCACAGCGATACATTTCACAAAGGCTTAATCTGACTTGTCATTTGCCCTATCAACAATGCCTGGCTCAGGCTCCCTAGCTGTCTGCGTCTCTCAGCGACTCTGTGAAGGAGGGCATTCATCTGGTTGGGTTTGGGTTTGTGTGCATAAACTTTGCAGCATGTGAGAATAGAGAGAGTTGAGTAGCCTTAATTCAAAGATCTAAAAGCCCAGGTGTTCCCAAAATGCGATCCTTCTTGAGCATCGATACAGTAACTCGAGCAGAAAATTCTACACAGGCTGTCATGAGAAAGCTTGAAGTCAAGTCACAAATACAATGTTTTTGTTGTTGTTTTGTTGTTTTTTTTTTGGTATGAAATGACCTTTAGGCTCTGATATGTCTGTGAAATAATTTTACATTGAGTCTCATCCCTAAGATATCTCCTTGTATGTATGCAAGTATCTCTGCATCTGGAAAACTCTGATGCTCAAAGGACTTTTGGTCATAGGTATTTCTTGTCTTTCTTTCTTTCATTCTTTCTTTTTGTCGGTCGTGGGTCTTGAACTCTGGGCCTGGGCGCTGTCCCTGAGCTCTTCAGCTCAAGGCTAGCACTCTACCTCTTGAGCCACAGCACCACTTCTGGTTTTCTTGTGGTTTATTGGAGATAAGAGTCTCACGGACTTTTCTGCCTGAGCTGGCTTTGAACCCTGATCCTCAGATCTCAGCCTCCTGAGTAGCTAGGATTACAGGCATGAGCCACCGGCGCCCAGCTAGGCATTTCTATTATAAAGGATCTTTGCCTGCATTTGAGTCTGCAAATATGAACACATTTTCACACACACTTTCTCTGCCTCTTTCACACACACACGTTCTCTCTCTCTCTCTTTCTCTCTTCTGTAATGACAAAAAAGAGTCTGAGGATGAAACTCTTCCCTAGACCACATCTGGATCCCAACTTCAACTGTGCTCATTACAAATATTATTGCAACAGATGTGGCCATCACCAACTTTCTTAAAAGTGATTTCCCATAGGTACGATTCCATCTGCACTTTAAATATTCGGTGAGGAAGGGAACAAAGGGGTTTCTCTCCTTAAAAAAAAAATCACAGGTGGTGGTTTGGTAAAACCTCTTTACCCCTCCCCTCCCCTCCGCTTCCCTCTTCTCCCCCTTTTGGCTTCAAACTAGAGCATTGTGCTTATGCAGAAACTCTACCCCTCGAGTCATGCCCCCACCTGTTTTTTGCTTAAATTAATTTTCAGATATGGTCTTGTACATTGTGTCCAGCATGGGCCTTTTACCACAATCCTCCTCTACACAGCCTCCTGCACACCTGGGATCATAAGTATGTGCCAGCACCTGCTCATTCTTTATTGCCCAGTCTGACCTTGAACCTCCATCCATCCCATCTCTGCTTCCTCGGGAGAGCTGGGATCACAGGTAGAAGCCACTGTGCCCAGATTACTCCTCATTCACTACCAGAAAACAAGCCCCTGCCAGCCCAGGAGGGGAGACAAGGATTCTCCTGTCTCCCCCCCCCCCCTTCACTAAATTTAGGACTTATCCTCAGATGCTGTGCTCTGTGGAGCAGGTGTTCGGGAATACAGCCTTTTCCCACTGGTGCCTCCAGGGCTTGCCCGAGTCACAGAATCCCCGGATCCCTGTTGTCTGCCTAGAGCCGTGCCTTCTGCCCACCAGGATGCAAGCCAGAGAGGACACATGTTTTGTACCAACTCCAGTTCAGGCCTGGATGCGTGTCTGCCCGGGAGGGGTGGATGTCTTCTGCCCTGGTGGGCTTTCCCCACAGGGTTCACCTTCCCTTCCCAGGCGCCAGGCGGCCATGCTTCAATCCGCAGTGGTTCAGTTTGACCTGGATTACCACATCAGATAAACAGCCACCATATGGTCAGCTTGGCAGGCTGGAGAGTCTTGCATTCAGGAACGCTCCAATTCATCACACACAGTTCCCAGCTTAAAAAAAATTACAGACAATCAGCTCATACCAAATGATGACAAATTGTTCTTTCAGAGTCACCGTGGACGCCAGCACATAAAGCAGGGTTCTCCTTGCCCTGTGTTTATTTTCTTCTCCCCCCTTCATGTTTGTCATCCAATTTAACAAATATTTATTGTATGCAAGTATATAAAGTCCCCAGGCTTAGTGTTACCCAGGATACCAGTAGAGAAAGTCTCTACCCTTCAAGAGTACCTTGGCTACCAGTAAGAAGGTTAAAAAAAGTATGCTCATGAACATCTGGTAAACCAGATGAGCTGTTGTACCTATGTTGCATTGGAAGATGGGGAATAATTGGTTCTTTCAGTGGAGAGCTGGTGGATTTATCTATTTAGTTAGTTAGTTTGTTAGTTTTTAATCTGTGGGCTTGGAAGGCAAGGCTACTGGGCTGAGGGCTGAAGCAGAGACCTGCATTGACTTTCCAATGATCAGGAGCTCTGTGAACATCTTTCCTCCATATATTTACTTTCCCAGATAGACAAATAACTAGGAGATGAGGATTTCTCTTTGTATTTATGTTTTTTCTGTGTGAAATGGGGGCGCCTTTTCCAAATTCTAAGAGGCAACTTTAAAAGATGACTTTCGGCTGAACACCACCGATGGCTCATGCCTGTGATCCTAGCTGCTTAAGAGGCTGAGATGTGAGGATCACAGTTTGAATCCAGACCAAGCAGGAAAGTCCCCATGAGATTCTTTTCTCCAATGAACCACTCAAAAATCAAAAGTTCCCTGTGGCTCACGTGGTACAGTGCTAGCCTTGAGCACAAAGAGGCTTAGGGGCACCACCTAGGCCTGAGTTCAAGCCCCACAACTGACAAAAAGGATGTCTTTTGCTAGGTCCTATGAATTCACTAAAAGTCCCCCAACTTTGATTTGAGCTGCTGAAGAACAGCTGCAGTCAGATTTGCAATCACCACAGGCTCCAGAAACGATGAGATTCACAGGTAAAATCTCGTGTGGGAAACAGCCCCTCAAACAAGCCACGACTTCCTCTTATCACAGTCAAGCAGAAATTCAGGAGGGCATCATGTTCTTGTTCTGTTCTGGTGTGTGTGTGGGGAAAGCGGTAATGACTTCTCCAGAACTCCTCCTGGGGACAAAGGCTGAGCTTAAAGTCAACCAGGCTGCCCCTGCCACCTGAGGTTGTTTTAATTATGTAGACTTTTCTCACCCTTGCTCCTAAACCTTACTATTTAACCGGAAGCCAATGTCTGTACCTCTGAAGATGGCTGAAGATGTACTGAAATGCTGTCTTCCCATGGCTGCGGTGGAATCAATCTCCTTTCTCTGCCCTGACCATGTTTTGTTTTTGTTTTTTTTTGACATAGGTGGACAAATAGCCGAACTTAACTTGTGACTTTTGGACTTTGAGACTTGGCTTAAAAAACCTGGTTTCAAGAAAGGAAGAAAGGAAGGAAGGAAGGAAGGAAGGAAGGGAGAAAGAAAGAGAGAAAGAAAGGAAGGAAGGAAGGAAGGAAGGAAGGAAGGAAGGCAGGAAGGAAGGAAGGAAGGAAGGGAGAAAGAAAGAAAGAAAGAAAGAGAGAAAGAAAGAGAGAAAGCAAGCAAGCAGTTTCAAAGTTATCAGTCAATTTGAACTATGTCAGAAAAGAGTCAAGTGTTTAAGTCCTGTCTGTTTCCTTTGGGTGGTTGACATTTTGCTGCTGTTTACATCTACCTCTGTCTTAAAGCATTTTGCAAACCTCTTGCAGATGTGTTATTTTGGTCCTGCCCATCTAGCAGATCTCAGTCTCTGGTGGACATAGAAATGTACTTACCCATGAAGCTTTAGAAGGGCCTGACTGAGTGGGTTTAGATAGTTTTGGGAAAGGGTCTGGGCTCATGGGAGCCTGAGGTATATAGGACTTAGGAAGAAATGTAACAGGTGGCTCACACCTGTAATCCTATCTACTCAGGAAGCTGAGCTCTGAGGATCGGGGTTGGAGGCCAGTCTGGGCAGGAAAGTCTGTGAGACTTTTATCTCTAATTAGCTGCCAGAAAAGCAGAAGTGGTGTTGTGGTTCAAAGCAGTAGAGTGTTAGCCTTGAGCGAAAGAACTCAGGGACAGTGCCCAGATCCTAAATTCAAGTCCCACGACTGATTGACAAAATAAATAAATGAATAAGTATACAGATATAGATATAGATATAGATATATAGATATAGATATAAATAGTTAAAATAAATAACTGGCATTTTTTTGTTTTCCAGACTCACTTGTACTCTTGTCATTATAATTAGTCTTATTAAGTCCCTGTACAAAGGAGTTACAATTCCATAAGTCAGATTAGGAGTATACTCTTCTTGGCCAGTGTCACTACACTTCTATCATCCCACAATTCCCCTCTCCTGTCTCTATGCTCAAGTTACGAGTTCTGTGTTTCTATCACGTCCTTTAAATATAATGACCGCTTTTGTTCACCCTCCCTCCATTTGTGTTCCCCTCGTGGGCCCCCGTCCCTCAAACATGTCTTCTACGTCCTGGTATTCTAAATAAATGCATAAATACATAAATAAATCACATTTTGTATAACTAAAGCCTCAAGTCAAAGAACAGCCTCCATACCCAGTCCCAGCTGTCCTTCCCCAGGGATCCTCACCCAGGAAAACTGGCCTCAGACCATGTCAGGAAAGGTCCTACCATAGACGTGAATAAGAAACCACAAAACCACCATGTGTAGATAGATAGCCAATGTGTGTGGTTCAGGAACGTGAAGAATAAAGCAAACAAAAATCACTCCCTGCCTCTTTGAAGTCTTTTTTTTTTTCCTTTTGGCTTTGGTAAATTATAAAACTTTTACACATCCATTGTAAGCCGTTGTACCATGCCGTGGTATATTAAAGACAGTTAACTTCCCCTGCCATTCCCCCATTCTGTCCCTGCCCGAGAGGACCAATATCAGTAGACAGGGGGTACATCCGCCCACAGGTCCCTACTTGCTCTCTTAAATGCCTTTAACGATAGACTTCCAGACCTTGGCAATAACTACCCTTTTGAAAGGGCTTTCAGCAGATCTGTGTCCTGTGGTGAAGGTTTTCTTTAATGCTGAATGGGAAAAATAAATAAGCGCGGTGTTAATGATGAAGGCCAGCTCAGCCGTGGACACGTGCTGCTCTTGGCATTTGGAAATTACCAAGTTGGGATCATGTTCCTGTAGCATACGCATGAGTGGAGGCCAGAGAAAAGGGAAAGGGCCCTTGTTTAAGGCTGCGTGGAGAGGCAAAGAATGTATTTCTAATGACATTTGAAGCGCCCTGAAAAGAAATCTCTGATATCATCTGGGAAGCCATTGCGTTTTACCCCAAACTAATAATGTCAGTGGTGTTAGTTCTTTATGATATCACATTTAACCTTTTTTTTTTCTTTGCCAATGGCAATTCTTTAGGGCAAAGGTAGAAGGAAGGATGGACTTTGTTCAAAACAGCCCTGTGTGGTTACCTTCCAGAGGATCTGCACAGTCCAAACCTGGGTCAGAAACAACCAGGTTATTTCCGTTTCTAAAAGAATTACAGTAATGCTAGCAGAGGACCTATCAAATTCTCTTCTGGGTATATTCCTAAGGGAATATAGAAAATTGCAAGCTGGGCACTGGTGGCTCACACCTGTAATCCTAGTTACTCAGGAGGTTGAGATCTGAGGATCATGGTTGGAAGCCAGACTGGGCAGGAAAGTTCATGAGACTCTTTTTTTTTTTTTTTTTTTTGCTTCTGTCAGTTGTGGAGCTTGTATCCAGGGCCTGGTCACTGTCCCTGAACTGCTTTGTGCTCAAGGCTAGTGCTCTACCACTTGAGCCACAACGCCACTTTGGGTTTTCTGGTGAGTAATTAGAGATAAGAGTCTCCAGGACCTTGCTGCTCCAGCTGGCTTCAAACCTTGATCCTCAGATCTCCATCTTCTGAGTATGACAGGTGTAAACCACTGGTGCCTGGCTCCATGAGACTCTCATGATAATCTAGGCTAGGTGTTTTTCCTTTGTGCACAATATCTAATTGCTAATGCAATTTCTGAAGATAAATGTAGGGCTATTCAGGTTGTCTGTTGGTACTTAATCTTTAAAAAATTGATTCATTTCACAATTTTTCAAATTTGTCTGCATAGAATTATCCCTAATGTACCTTTATTGTCCTTTTAGTGTTTATGAGCAAGTGGTGACCTTTTGTTCAATTCTGATGTTAGCGATTTATGTCTTCTCTCTGGTTGGGTTGACTAAAAGCTTTCTTCATATTTTCAAAGAACCAGTTTTTGAATGTTCGTTTTCTCTAGTATTTTTCTGTCTCAGCTTTCATTGGTTTGTATTCTAATTTTCTCCTTTCACTTGCTTCCTTCAATTCTAATTTTCCCATCCTTCCTTAGTTCCTTAATGTTGGAACTTAGGAATCTTTGTTCTTTTCTAAAATACTCCTTCAACAGTGCTAGTTTCCCCTTCAGCATTGTTTTGACCATAGCTGATAAACATTGCTAAGTTGTATTTTTGTTTTCATTGTAATTTTACATTGCTTTACAATCTCTCTTTAGACCATTATGGTGAGTCATTGGTTATGGCAAAAGTACATGGTTTAAATCTGGAAGTACCTGGGAACTTCCCGGATATCTTTCAGTTCTTGATTTCCAGTTTGATTCCAGCGCTCCATGTGGTTTTCTGGTCTTGTAAACACATTAAAGTACATGTGACAGTCCAGTGTAGGATTGTTCTTGGCAAATGCTTCATGAGACATGGGAGGAATGCTTGTCTGCTGTGGTTGACTGTATCTGTCAGACTGAGTTGATGAATACCTTTCAGATCATTTACATCCTTGTAGACATTCTGCCTGCTGATTAATGATAGTAAGATTGGGGTACTGAAGCCAACCACTACAGTGGATTTATCTAGTTCTCTTTCCTTTCTCTCAGTTTTCCCTTCATGTATCTTGATGCTGTGTATTCAGATTCCTACAGATTTCACACTATTGTGCCTCTCTTAGATACAATAGTAGATTTTTCCTTTAGCATAGTGGAATGACCTATTGTATTTATGAGAAAATCTTTTCTTTTCTGTGTGAAGTCTTATTTGCTGAGTACGATATACCGACACTGGCTTCCTTTTGACTAAAGTAAGCATGGTGTATATCTCTTTTCTTTTTTTTTTAATCAGTCATGGTGCTTGAACTCTGGGCTTGGGCACAGGTGCTCTTCAGCTCAAAGCGAGCGCTCTACTGCTTAAGCCACAGCTCCACTTCTGGTTTCCTAGTGGTTTATTGGAGATAAGAGTCTCACAGACTTTCCTGCCCGGGCTGGCTTTGAAGCATGATCCTCAGATCTCAGCTTCCTAAGTAGCTAGGATTACAGGTGTGAGCCACTGGCGCCAGGCTGGTGTATATCATTTTTTATCCTAAAGAATGTTCATCATAATGTAAAATTGTGAGGGAATTAAGGGCTTTCTCAGCTTGTCTCCTCTGCTGGGTTTTCCCACTGTGAGTATTTTCCTAGGCCAATAAGTTCTCTACATTATTGTTTTCAGCTGTGCATGAAATCCTACCGATGGATGGTATATCGAATTCTGCTCTGGTAGACCTCATTTTCCTCAGTGTAAATTGAAATTACAGAGGATAGATACTCTTACTCGAAAATTCTCTCATGGCATGTGTACTTTTGAAGATTAATAGGTTTAAATATTTGACATAGTTTTATGCTTACAGAAAAATGGATACAAATACAGTTTCTCTGTATTCCTTCTCTCCAACGTGCTGTTTTCCCTGGCATTATTTTGTGTTAGTTTGATTTATTTACTAACCGTTGCTGCATTTGGTAAAAGGAGTCCATAGTTTAAGCTTGGTGGGTGCTCATGGCTCACACCTGAATCCTAGCTATTCAGAAGGCTGAAGTCTGAGAATCAGTCTTCAAAGCCAGCCTGAACAGGAAAGTCTGTGATACTCTTATCTCCTATTAGCCACCAAAAAGCTGGAAGTAGTGTTGTGGCTCAAGTGGTAGAGAATCAGCCTTGAGTAAAAAGAGGTGAGGGAGAGTGTTCTGAATTCAAGCCCCAGTACTAGAACAACAGCAGCAAAAATGAGACCAAAGTTTGCAGTAGGGTTCACTGTCTATGTTGTCCTGTGGGCTTTGATTCTTGGACAGTGATGTTTGTCCACCGTTATCATGGAATGACAGTGTTGCTTCACACTGGCCCCTGGTTTCTTCTGTTCTGCATGTTCAGCCCTCCTTCAAGCCCCAAACTGTTTCCTTATCACCACCCTCTGGCCTTTTCTTTTTTAACAGCTCTGAGTCTTTACATTGAACGTGGTTTCCATAGAGACAGAGTTTCGTGGGGCTGTAGCTTTTTGTTGCTGTGCTTTCCTTCACTTTGGTGGTCACTAATAATTTTGTTTGTCCTTTTTCTTTGACAGTCTCTCATTATGTAGTCCAGGCTGGCCTCAAAGTCACAGGATTCCTGACTTTGCCTTTCGAGTGCTGGAGTTATACAGGGGGTGCTCCATCGTAATCAGCCTCTTAATTGTTCTAGAAGTTTTGAACTTAATGTGATTATTGATATATATATATATATATGCATAATATACGCATGTGGGTATGCATATATGGATATGCATGTGTGCATACATGTGTATAGATACACACATCTACATCATATATTTGCCTCCTTTGTTTTAACTGAACATTGAATACATTTTTGTTTTCAGTGGTTGTCCTAGTATTCACATATGCACTTTTCTGATGGTGTACATTCACCTTCAGATTACACCACTCAGCCTCTCTGCTACCTTTTACAGCTATGAATGATACTAGAACTACATAGTTTCATTTTATCTTCACTAATTGCTTCTCTGATCTTCTCCTTAGTGTAGGTAGGATAGAATTTCTGATAGATATTGTTTCTGGCTGCTGCAACAGTTTTGCTGGGTATTATAGAAATCTGAACTCAGGACCACAAGGTAGGCACTCTACCGCCGTGCTCTAACCTCCAGTGCCAGTAGCTTATGCCAAAAAACTTGACATTTTCTTGTTCCATGAAGCAGAGGCTTTGTCCTTTGGTGAGTCTCTGAGAATGTGCCATCCCTCCAGATCTTGTTATATCAGAGCCTTGTTATATCATCATCACCATCATCATCATCATCATCATCACCATCATTATCATCATCACCATCACCATCATCATCATCATCATCATCATCATCATCACCATCATCATCATCATTATTCACAATTTAATGGTGTTTTAATTCCTGTTGTGTGGACATTCTACCCATTAATCATCATACTCACTTTTAGTTGATTTACTGCTTAGTTAACTCTTTAGACAACTAGGACTAGCTCTCTGAGATAGATTATTTATATATGTATACATACACACATATTACATATATATGTAAGTATGTACATACGTAATCATAAATGTTTATAATCTGTATACATACAGTCTAGGTCATTTTAATTTGGGATCTTTAAAAAATGATTGCACTTGATCATTACTAATCCTTAATAATGTGAATTGCTACTCTTCCCTATTAGGGTAAAAAAGATCTCGAAATTTTTTTTGATCATTCCTGTAATAGATTTTCTCTGCTCTTACTTTTTAGAATGTCTACAATTTGAGTAACTGCTAGAAGAAATTCTGAAATTTGCACACATTTTTTGCTGCCCCCCACTTCGCTTTTGGTTTCCTAACCGTTTGGCCTATGTGGTGTTGACAGTATCTTTGCTTCCTTGTGCTTGGAAAGCTATGGCTTTAATGGGACACCTAGGGCTCTTGTGTTCCATACTTAATCTTCCATGTGTAATCAACCTGAGAGCTGGGTATCTGTAGCTCACATCTGTCATCCCAGGAAGCTGAGATCTGAAGATCTAGTTTCAAAGCCAACTGGGCAGACAAATCTAAGAAATTCTTATCTGCAATTAACCAGAAAAAAAACCAAAACAGAAATGGAGATATGCCTCAAGTGGTACTGTACTTCAGTGGCAGATTGAGAACCTTGAGACAAACGCGAATTAAGAATTCCTAGCTTCTCCTACTAATCGAGGGGAAAAAAAAAGCCAAGGGAGCGAACAAGGCCTGGAGTTCAAGCCTCAATACTTGCATAAAATTAAAAAAAAATAAGTCTTTCTAAGGGCAGTGCATAAATACATGTGGTGTTTTTCAATTCAAGTTTTTTAAACTGAAACTTAACTATTTTTCCTTCTAATTCCTTGGGAGATGCTTTAGATAGTTTTTAATAGATTATTTTTATTCTAGTGTATTACAAGACTGTAGGCTTATTTTATACATGCCCTGCCCACACATAGAGTGACCAATTACTCAAGAGTCCCTGGTTCCTTTATTCTGTCAAATTGTGCTTACAGATTGCTGTGTGGATCACAGTTCTATTTCTACTAGACACGACTTTGTTTCAAATGGAATGATCTAGGAAAAAATTGTCTTTAGCCAGAAACGCATCAGGAATTCACCTTTCTCTAATTTGAATTTATAATTTCATGACTTCCACTCAACTTGACCAGTCTGAAGACTCTTCCTCCCCTAGGGGTAAAAAATCCAGATCCTGGATCGTTATTTGCTTTATTACACAACACACTTAACACCAGGAGAACCATCCTAAGTAGTATTTGTTTTGAAATTCTGGAGGGACTTTCTCCCTGAGAAGCAAATTTTGACTCGAGGGGGAAAAAATTAGTTATGGAAATACTGAACGAACATATAATAAGCATTCTGCTCAAGAATGAAGATAATGATTGGGAATCAAGAGGTGGGAGACAAAGTTAATTGACTATGTAAGGGAAGATACAGAGTTCCTGAGGGAATCAGGGGGTGTTAACTCAGAAAGACTTTTTTCTATGTGCCTGTGTCAGCATAGCAACCCACAGAGATCAAGGGTGACACAGGTGTAATTAACATTCACAACTTCATTTGCAAAGGAGTACGTGGCCACCACAGTATGTTATTGCTTCTTACTTGAACTGTGGAAATAAATGTGGATAATTTCCTTGCTGTTAAAATTTACCCTTAATCTGCCTTCATGGTATTACAGCCAGGACGTATTTTAAAAAATAAAAATGAAAGAAGTAGAAAAAAGGAACTATCCTTGCTCTGTTATGTTTTGAAACAAGGCTGCAGAGTTTTTACTTATTATTGATGCAGCTTCTCCTTCTTCTTCTTCCTCTTCTCCTTCTCCTCTTTTTCCTCCTCTACTTCTCCTCCTTCCTTCCTTCTTTCTGCCCTTACCTTTCCTTTCCCTTCCCTATCCCTCTCCCTCTCCTTCTCCTTCCTCTTCCTCCCTCCCTCTCCCTTTTTTCCTCCTCCTCCTCCTCCTCCTCCTCCTCCTCCTCCTCCTCCTCCTCCTCCTCCTCCTTCTCCTCTTCTCCTCCTCCTCTTCCTCTTCCTCCTTTTCCTCCTTTTTCTGCCAGTACTCAGGGTCTTGAGCTCTTATTTGGCTTCTTTGTTCAAGGTTGCCACTCTACCACTTGAGCCACAACTCCTCTTCTGAGTGTTAATTGGAGATGAGTGTCCTAGATTTGTCTGCCCCAGCTGGCTTTGAACTATGATCTTCAGATCTCAGCCTCCTGAGAAGCTAGGATTACAGGTGTGAGCCACTCAAACATGGCCTTTTTTGGGGGGTAGGGTGGGAGGAGGTGGGGACCAGGGACAAGGACAATCAAGGATCCCCAATGACCATATTTATAAAGTCATTGTTAGTTGCAGGAAAATTACAGCACGTAACAGTGAAATTTAGAAAACAGAATGTTCACCTTTGTGTAAGGCTATAGGTAGGTCTACAAAAGCCAAACGAAACCTCCATCTGGCCAGAAGGAGACACATATTGTCTGAGCAGGAGCTGGTCAACTTACATATGCAGCACCTTGGGTCTGGGGAGCGGGAGTCCCCTGGGCCTGGGCCTTCCAGAGAGCCAAGTCCTGCAGCTGGGGTGTGTGGACTGCTCACCTTTATTGGGGACAATTCGTCTGTTGCTGTGTGCAGGAGCAATCCCGAACAGTGTGTCCCCCTGCTCCCCAATCTACTCATCAGCATGGTCAGTTACCATGCTTTGTTCCTTAACCTAGCATCAGCACCATCAGGAACATTTCTTGTTTGAGTAGCATGGCTCAGATTCTCCTCGACTTATGGGAATCAGTCCTCCCAGCATTTATGCATTTATGACTTCAATAGGTATCCCAGATAAATATTATTTTCTTCAAGCCTTTTAAAAAATTGTTATTACAAAGGTAATGTATGGGGTGGGGGAGGGTTGTAGTTACATAAATCAGGTAATGAATACATTTCAGTGTCACCCTTTCCCTCACCCTCTCCCAGCTTTACCCTCCCAACCCCACCCACAAGTTGTAGAGTTCATTTTCCACATAGTGTCCAGTGAGTACCACTGCTGCATTTCTTCACCCTGTGTCCCTCCATTTCTGAGTACAGTTTCACTTTGAGGAACAAATAAAAATTAGGTGATATGTTTTTAACTTCTTGCTCTGTGTGTGTGTGTGTGTGTGTGTGTGTGTGTGTGTGTGTGTGTGTGTGTGTTACCCATGCATACATGTATGCACTAGAATTGTGGCTTGAAAGCAGAGCCTCATTCTTTTTTATTTTTATTTTTTTGGTCTGTTGTGGGGCTTGAACTGTGGGGTTGGACACTGTCCCTGAGCTCTTCTGCTCAAGGCTAGAGATCTACCACTTGAGCCACAGCGCCACTTCTGGTTTCATGGTAGTTTATTGGAGATAAAGCCCAGACTGACTTTGAACCACGATCCTCAGACCTCAGCCTCCTGCTAGGATTACAGGTGTGAGCCCCCAGTGCCCAGTTTAGGGCCTCATTCTTTTGCTTGGTTTTGTTGCTCAAGGCTGGTGCTCTACTTCTTGAACCACATCCTCCACTTCCAGCTTTTTTCTTGTTCATGGGAGTAATAATCGCATGGACTTTTCTATCCAGGATGGCTTATGGAACCTTGGTTCTCAGATCTCTGCCTCCTGAGTAGCTGGGATTACAGACGTGAGCTACCAGTACCTAGATTATCATATAGTCATGGTGGTACAGGCCCATACTTTGTCTTTGTGTCTAGTTCACCAGAGCATCGTCAGGACAAGTCTGTGGGGTCCCATTGTACTCACCTTTCAGGAATGGAAATGGAGTCTGGAGGAAGACTGAACTGAACCAAGGCCTTAGTTTCCCTGTGTTCTGGCTCCACGCCAGGGCTGCCTAGGGCCAAACTGCCCTATTGCTTCACCTCAGGAGCAAAGCAAGTTTTGCTCATGGGTAAGAGGCATGGCCAGTTGCATGCTGTAGTCAGGGGACTAGAGGGAGAAAGGAGGTCACCCATGATCCAGCCTTGAGTAGAACCATCTCCAAAGACCAGCCCTGTCATCCTTGATGAATTATCACAGGCTTTTGGACTTTCATTAAAGGAAACCATGGTGAGACCCATGGTAGTGAATCAATCTTTCAGAGAGTGACTAAGTGGCTGGTTGTTTTGAATAGCAGCTCTAGAAAGCGGGGAGGGGAGGGCTGGAGGCACAGGAAAGCCTTCTGGGAACAAGTGTGGGTGCAGTGAGTAAACTGAGCTTATAACCTCAGCTCCCTGACTCAGGCAGTGCTCGGTGCCTTCTAATGACATTTCTACTCTAGCTGTAACATGGTTCATTTGTCCAAAACCCAGCTCGTTTTAGTATAATTTTTGGCTGTTTACATTCTACTCAAGGGACTTATTTTTTTCCCCCTTAAATGTTCCCAAGACATTGAATTTAAAAAACTTTTTTTTTTCAGTTATGGGGCTTGGGTGTTGTCCCTGAACTTTTTTGCTTAAGGCTAGCACTCTACCAGTTTGAGCCATAGTTCTACCTCCAGTTTTCTGGTGGCTAATGGGAGATAAAGGTCTAAAGTACTTTCCTGCCCAAGCTAGCCTCCAACTGCAACTCTCAGATCTCAGCCTCCTGAGTAGCTAGAATTACAAGCTTAAGCCACCAGCTCTCAGCAAATATACATATAGATATAATATATATTTACACATTATACATATATGTAAATATATGTATATCATTATTCTTAAGTAATTGTACAGAGGTGTTACCATTCAACAAAGCACTTAATGAATACAATGTATCTTGGTCATTGCTACCCCCTTCCCACCCCTGTCCCTCCCAAACCACCTCTTCCTTCCTTTTCTTAATTTTGTAGGATATGCATTGAATTGTTTTTCATTTTTCTTTTCTTTTGTTTTGATGCCCATCCTGGGGCTCGTACTCAGAGCCTGGGTGCTGTCCTTGAGCTTTTTGGCTCAATGGTAGTACTCTACCATGGCTCAATGGTAGTACTCTACCACTTGAACCCCAGCTCCACGTCTGGCTTTTAGATGGTAATTGGAGTTGAGAGTCCACTTCCAGTTCTGTAGTGGTTTATTGGAGATAAGAGGCTCACGGACTTCCTTGCCTAGACTGGCTTCGAACTGCAGTTCCAAGATCTCAGCCTCTTGAGTAGGTAGGATTACAGGTGTGAGCTACCAGCACCTGGCATGTCACAGATTTTTGTGGGGACATAAAAGAGAATGCAAAGATAGGTAAAGTCGTAGCCTTGTGTCCTACCAAGAGTAGAACATGGTGCAAAGCCTTAGGCCCCCCTTCCACCCAATCCATCTTTGCAGTTGAATTCCCCCTCACTGGTTGAGAGCAAATAATAATAATAAGGAATATTTGTAGCTATGCAACGGCAGGCTACAGTGATGGTAAGAGACTGACTTCCCATGGAATCCAATGGGCCTCCATTTTGGTCCATATCTGTCGGGAGGGAATCACAGGGACACAGCAACATGACAGAAATCCAAATTAGAATGTAGCTGCTCTGCTTGAACTTTGATCTCTAAGCACTTTGCAATCTTCTTGGCTATGCATCCTGAGGTCAGTGTGATCGCTCAATTTATGACTGAGGAAACTGGGACATTGAGAGGCTAAGTGACCCAGTAAAATCACGCATCATAGAGCAGCAATGGGACTCCCAATCAGGTCTTTTCTAGCTTGGTGAAGCCACCTTCACATTGAACTTAAAAGTAAGCCGGACCCCAGTGACTCATGCCTGCAACCCTTCGCTACAAGGGAGGCTGGCATCTGAGGATTGTCCTTTGAAGTCAGTCTGCCATAGGCAAATCCGGAGAGACTCTTACCTCCAATTAAGCTGCCGAGAGGCAGGAAGTGGAGGTGTGGCTCCAGTGATAGAGTGCCAGCCCTGAGTGAAAAAGCTCAGGGTGAGGAAAAGGCCCTGAGTTCAAGCCCCAGGAATGGCAGAAGAAAACAAAATGGAACAAAAACAGATCAAAGTGCATTTAGTCACCCGTGGATCATGCTCACAGAGGCAATATTTAGTATTTTTTTTCCCAAAGTACTTCTGGGCCACCAAATTCCTGTGTGTTTTCAAGACTGTACTCTTTGCTGATGGTTGGCTTGTCTTTGGGGTTGGCTGGTATGAATGGGACTCATTTCTCAGTCTGTGCATTATTCATCCTCCACCATCGTGAACACACACACACACACACACACACACACACACACACACACACACAGAGGAAGAAATCCATGAGGAAGATGACCCAGTGCTTAGTGCTTGTCAATCTGCCTTAAGCAAACAAGAATGCAGAGAGAAATAACAACTATTATTTTTGGGGGGTATCACTGAAATTGTGCGGTTGTTTTTGCCGTAGTTTAGTCTAGCCCATTGTATGGGCTCACAGATTGCCTCTAGCCATGGATGACACAATAACAAAAAAAACCCTAAACTATATAGCATTGGTCTCTGAGCCGAGATAGGAGACAGTGAGGGAAACGTGGCACTGCTCAAGGGTACAAGGACCCGTGTGAGCAATAATGGAATATTCCATTTTGATGGGCAATGATTTAGAAAGGCAGGTTGGGTACCCATTTGTGGCCAAGGAAGTGATTAGAAAACAGATTTTCAGCAGAGTGTGCCATCTGGTATTGAAAAAGAAAAGCCATGTATGGTGACACATGCCTGTAATCTCAGCACCACCCAGCAGATTAAGGTAAGAGGATTCGTGAGTTTGAAGCCAGCCTTGGTTACAAAGTAAGCTCCAGACCAGCCTGGCTGCACTGGGATAGCATATGTCAGCCATACATATATCTCTGCCAGAAGGAAAGAAAGAGGGCGGGGAGGGAGTGAAGAACGAAGGAAGGAAGGAAGGAAGGAAGGAAGGAAGGAAGGAAGGAAGGAAGGAAGGAAGGAAGGAAGGAAGGAAGGAAGGGAGAGAGGGAAGGAAGGGAGAGAGGGAAGGAGGGTGGGAAAGAAGACAAATACATTATTCCATTTATTTTGGGTATCTAGAGTGGTCAAATTATAGAAATGTTAGATGAGTCGTTTCCAGGGCTGAGGGCCAGTAACTCTAGGAAGGGCCCCTGCCACCCTCTGACAGGGGACCCCATCCATCACTGAACCAGCCATGACCAGTTCTCCTCAGGGGCCAAGGTGAAAGTTCTTTTCCATTATCATCCTTGGTCCTGGTGAAGTGAGCAGGAGAGAATATTCCTCTTGGGAGCTGAATGGCTTCATTAGTTTCCTTCCTGGCTGGAGAGGAGGAATGGGTGATTGCAAGTTGCAGCCAGCTCCAGCACTTGGAAATGCCTTTCCATTTATTAATCTCTTTCTCTCCCAGCAATTCGGTTTTTTTTTGTGTGTGTGTGTACAAGAGTCCTTTGTCTTATTGATTCAGTTTATAAATATTTTAATTATAATTAAAATAATTAACATAATTAAAATTAATATAATTAAAATATTTATACACTGATATATAATATATATACATTTATATATATTACTGATACCAGGGTCTGAACTCAGAGCCTTTTGCTTGCTTGCTTGGTTCTCTGCTATTTGAACAGCACATGTAGCCTAGTTTTTTGTTGATTATTTTGGAGATGGAGTTTCTCAGAGCTTTCTGGCCATGCTGGCTTTGACCCATGATTTTCTGGATCTCAGCCTCCTAATAGTTAGAGTAACAGGTGTGTGAGACACTAATACGGGCTTAAGGATTTCATTCTTTATTTTTTATTCTATTGCAACTATATAGTGTTTCCGATTTTCCTTTCTGGATTGTTAATGCTTGAAAACACAACTGATTTTGGAGTTTTTCCTTTGTATATTGTAACTTTGGATACCTTGCTTGGTAAAATTGTCCTGTGAAGCATTCGACCTTGAGCTTTTATTTGTATGGAACTTTCTGAGTCTTGATCCAATCTCCTTGATAGTTATAGGTCTTTCACATTTTCTATTTCATCCTGATTCAACTTTGAAAGATTGTGTATTACTAGAAACATTCCATTTCTTCTGGGTTATCCAATTTGTTGGTGTTCAATTTCTCATAGTGCCTTCTTATTTCCTTTCAGTAACGGTTGCAGTGTCTCCTTTTAGTATTTGCTTTCTAGTTTGTTTCATAACCTAGTCAAAAGTCAGTCAGCTTTGTTGACTAGTTTAAAGAACTAATCCTTGATTTTTATATTTTTAAAATTTTTTTTTCTACTTTTACATCACTGCTTTAAACTTTATCATTTACTTTTTTTTTTGGTCAGTCGTGGGGCTTGAACTCTGAGCCTGGGTGCTGTCCCTCAGCTCTTCAGCTCAAGGCAAGCACTCTACCACTTGAGTCACAGCACCACTTCTGGTTTTGTAGTGGTTCATTGGAAATAAGAGTCTCAGAGATTTTCCTGCCCGGGCTGGCTTTAAATCTCAATCCTCAGATCTCAGCCTCCTGAGTGGCTAGGATTACAGGTGTGAGCTACCAGCGTCCGGCCTCTTTTTGATAGCTTTGGGCTTATATTTTTCTTCTCTGGTTATTGAAAGTGTGTATTTCATTGCTAATTTGAGACCTTTATAATGGAAGTATTTATAGTTCTAGATTTCCGATGGAGCCTTGCATTATGTATATTGTATAAATAATGTTTTGTGAGTAGCATTATCATGTTTGTATCTAAATATTCTATACTTTCCCCTGAGACTTAATTTTTTAAATCTTTGACCTGTGAGTAGTTTAAGAGTATATGATTTTTAACTTTGGCATTCTTGTGACGTTCCCCATTTTCTTTCTACTTTTGACTTCCAGTTTCATCCCGTTGCTGAGATTTATATTTTCTAAATTAATGAGAATAGAAAAGTGAATGTGGCCATGCATTCATCTTGATATTAAAACTGGCCATTAGCCTGGCATGGTGGCACATGCCTGTATTGCCAGCCCTTGGGTGGAGAAACAGAAAGATAGTGAATTTGAAGCCTGCCTAACTGTATAGTAAAAGCTTGTCTCAAATAACTAACTAACTAAATAACTAACTAAATAAATAGACTATCTGTTATGAAATACCATCTTTCCCCCCAAATAATAGATTCACTCTTTTTACAGCATGTGACCTGAATTAATGTCTATAAAAGCTCAGGTTTTCTACTGTCACATATCATTTAAGTCATCTATTTCTAATTCATGGACTCTCACACTCCTGGGTGGCATTGCATCTTCATTAGTTGGTCATGGAGTTAATGAGATTGTGCTTTGTGCTGATAGCAATCCATCCCAAGGCCTTGTGTGTCTTTAGGATCACTCCCCAGCACCTGCCTTTCCATTAAGAGTTCCTTGGGAGGGATTAATTAATTAATTAATTAATTAATTTTTGTTGGTTGTGGGGTTTGAACTCTGGGCCTGTGCATTGTCCCTCAGCTCTTCAGCTCAAGGCTAGCTCTCTACCACTTGAGCTACAGCACCACTTCCGGTTTTCTGGTGGTTTATTGGAGATAACAGTTTCACAGACTTTCCTGCCTGGGCTGGCTTTGAACCGTGATCCTCAGATCTCAGCCTCCTGAGTAGCTAGGATGATAGATGTGAGCCACCAGCGCCTGGTGGGATTATTTATTTATTTTTTAAATTTTAATTTTTATTTATTTATTTTTTTGGGGGGGGGTCTGGTTGTGGGGCCTGAACTCTGGGCCTGGGTGCTGTCCCTCAGCTCTTCAGCTCAAGGCTAGCGCTCTACCACTTGAGCCACAGTGCCACTTCCGGCTTTTTTCTTTTTGCTTATGTGGTGCTGAGGAATCGAACCCAGGGCCTTGAGCATGCAAGGCAAGCGCTCTACCACTGAGCCACCTTCCCAGCCCCTTTATTTATTTTTTATTGTGAAAATACTGTACAGAGGGGATACAATTAGATTATTTATTTAAATGTCAATGTGAGCAATGACTTTTCTGCCTCTCCTTTCATTTTATTCCTTCTCACTTTTTCAGAGCAGACTACAAAATCAAACATGTTCACAATGACAATACCTGGTTGCTCTACTTTCAAATAAATCATCTGACCTAAAATCTAAATACCTACTTCTCAGGGGGAGAAATTTCATTCAATTTTATGACATTGGATTTTTCTTGATTAGCCTATTCGTTAGGAATTCATTGAATCAGTCACTTCCAAGGCATTGTTCATGTCATCAGGATGTGAACTTAAACATGCTAAATGGTTTTTGTTGTAAAGATCCAGATTTTTCATGTAGATCCATCAACCAGATGCCTTTCGACAAGATCCATCTCTTAACATATGAGAGTATTTGAAGTTCTTTGAAATTGTTTGGGCCACTTGCATTTTGATCATTGAATTAAAGAAAATTAACATTTGTGTGTGTGTGTGTGTGTGTGTGTGTGTGTGTGTGTGTGTGTGTGTGTGTGTGTGTGTGTGTGTGTGTGTGTGTGTGTGTGTGTTGTTCCTGGATGCTATTCCTGAGTTTTTCTGCTGGAGACCACTTGAGCCACAGCTCTACTTCCAGCTTTGTTGTTGTTAAAGTGGTTAATTGGAGGTAAGAGTCTCATTGGACTTCTCTGCCTAGGCTGGCTTTAAACCATGATCCTCAGATCTCAGTCTATTGAGTAGCTAGAGTTATAGGAATGAGCCACAGGTACTCAGTAAGATTTCTTTACTCCTCTACCAACGAGATTATTGTCCTGATTTTTTAGAGCTGTTCCTCTTTGTTTCCCACTATTTGAGGGAAAGCTAATTTCACGTTGAGCTCCTTTGTGGACATCTGTCTGATTAGCTATTGCAAAGGTTATGATGTAGTGGCTATGCTCGAATGATTTGGAGTGAATGCCATTAATTTGATCCCATCCTTCCATTATGGAATAGGTAGCAGGTGCTAAGGGCAAGATAGATATGCCTAGGAGACAAAGGTGTCCTTGTCCTGGAGCTACTCCAGTGTTCCACCCTGTCCTCTACTCACCACCAGGAAAGGACTTCTTTTATCCCTAGATCTCTATCAGGCTCCCAATCTCCCCTCTTAGCCTTCTTCACCTCTTTAAGACCAAAGCCATTGGGACTGTCTTCTGAGTTCACGTATAGTTTCCTCTGGGAGGTTTCTGTAGGCTCTGTGATGTGAAGACCCATTCAGATGTTCCCATATCCTTTTATCTGTTGAGCCCAATAGCTGCCACATGAAGATCTGGTGTCTTCCCACTTACATGTGGCTTCTCTTTCCATCTCCCTCCCTTCCAAGTGGGCTGTGTCATTCCCAGAATGACCAGTGCACTATACACAATGTTAGTTTTGAAGACCACCAGGTCATCTTCCTGGACTTTCTCTGATGATGCTCTTCCATCTCTGGCGTGAGACACAGACAGCTTTCACTCAGAGAAAATCACAGTCTTCTGGATTCAGATCTTCTCTGATCACTTTCTTAAAAAGACACACACGGCCAGGAGTGCACAAATAGAGCTCCTCACAGTACAGTCCGGTTTACAAAGTGTGACGAAAACACTTAACAGCTCTGAGAGATAATATAGCACTTCCAATCACCACCCAACGCCTCTGAAAACTTTCATACTCATATATCATTACATTAACACACAAACCTGTACTGTCATTTACTGTGACAAGAAAGAACAGGTTGCTTATGAAGAGAAATGTCCCTTTTCTGTCCTAGTAAGTTTTACCAGTTTAAGTGAATGTGTTAGATGCATAATGTGTATGTGTGTATTTAAGTAAACAATAAAGACTTGTTCTCTAAAATGTTTATTTTTGATGCACATATAGTAATAATACATATTGGGGAGTAGGTGTGGTATTTTAATAAATGTGTACATTGGGTAATTAGTACATTAGTATGAGTAATTAGTACATCAGGGTAATTAGTTCATTGTTATTCATTTCCCATTTTCTTTTTGGTGAACGCATTGAAAATTCTCCCTTGTAACTTTACTTAAAAAAAAACAACTGTACAACACATTAATATGAGCTGTAGTCACTCAATTATGCAATTGAACACTAGGGCTGACTTTGCCCAGCCTACTGTCACATAAGAACCCATCTGAATGGAGAAAAATAATTAAATGACTGTCCATGTGTGGCCAGGTAGAGCATTCTAGACTGGATGGATGAGGACACTGTACCAAGTGACTGTACTTGAAGCCTGCCTATCTTTATAAATAGCCAAATTAATTGCTTCCTGTCCTGACTCGCCTAGCAGGACCCTCCCTGTAGTGCCAGCCATCCAGACATCCCAGTGGAATCACTTAGCTGGATTCCATGTCTCAAAGCACAGTAGTTATGTGAGCCAGGGCATATTATATACTATTTTTCTCATTAGGTTTCTTGTCTGGGTAAAAATAACTGGGAGAGCCAGAAGTGTATATTGTGTCCTAGAGCTGATATGAAGTAAGCCTCAAGTCCCCTCAAGTAAGCCTCTGTCCACCTCAGGGTTTAAAAAGAGCTATCAGCACCATGTGAACAATGTGGTAATCTACAATCATATAAATTCCTGAAGCACAGTAATGGGAAGTTCCATCTTTCCAGCTGTATTTTCTTCACATGAAGAAGATGCTATGATCATGAATTAAATAGGAACACAATGATTAAGCCTTTTACCACTTTTAAGGCTCTGCCAAGTTATATTTGTCAGAGTGACTTCTGTACCCTGGAATCATTCAGATTGGTTTAAAAGAGGGAAAATTGGGAAACGAGTTCCATTACGGCTCTCGTGAGATGTGAAACTGACATCTACCAGCTTAGAAAAAGTGATTTTCAGAGGTTTCTCTTTCTAATACACCTGATTTTGTGCTAAACATAATTGAAAGCAGCCTCGGGTAAGATTGAAGTTTTAACTGTAAGGAGAAGAATATGATTGCGTTTTATTCTGTGTGTTTTCTTACATTTTACCAGGTCCTTAGCCAAGGTGGCTGTATTCAAGGGGGTAGGGATTATTTTTTCACGTGATCATTAGATGACTCATGTTCCATGTGGAAATGGCTTTAAATCTTTTTTTAAAAAATGTACAGTTTCCAATTACATGCTCTTTGAAAAAAAAGTCCCATATTTATTCCCTAGAGTAGAAAACACAAATAAATTCTAGTTCTCTCTCTGCACTCCATGTAGTCAACAGGTCCCGGTGTCTCAGTTATGCCACATTAATTCTCCCAAGTACAGACCTTCCTCCCCCCCTGCTTAGAAACTCCCTTGTCATTTCTCTGCAGGCCACTTTGACCTGAGCCTTGGTACTCTATCCAAAGCCACCTGACTCTTGATCACTCTATTGATTAGAATAGTGCAGGGTGACTCATTCGCCTCTTCTCTAAGTGCAGTTCTTACAGATCTCTACATGAGAAGAATCCAGCCTCGGTTCTCATTGCTTTGTCTCAGGTACTTGAGTTCTAGACAGATCTCAACCTGCCCATGAATGGTTGTCTGTTATCCCAACAGCCTCCCTAGGCTCTGTTTGGGCAGCCTCCATTCCTGTGGTCTTCAAGACTCAGTAATGAATACCTTAGGAAGCTTACTTTGTGTACCCCACACCACTAAGATTAGCCTTCAAAAACTATTAATACTTGTCAAGAATGTTGAATTGAAGCTGGGTGGGTAAGAGGTTCAAAGCCAGCCTGGGCAGGAATGTCCATGAGACTCCTATCTCCAATAAAACTACTAAAAATAAATGTGGAAGTGGAGTTGTGGCTCAGATGATAGAAAGCTAGCCTTGAGGAAAAAGGAGCTCAGGGAGCAGCCAGGCTAAAAGTTCAAGCCCCAGGATGTTCAAGAAACAAAACAAAGCAAAAACAAAACAGAATGTTGAATTGAAACCCTTTTGTACAACTACTTAAGGATAATAATGAAAAAAAAAGATCATTGTACTTCCAATATTAGCCCATGAACTCTCAACATCTATGGCTATCTCCAATTAATAATATTTAAGCTTGCTTATCAATGGATGACCTTTCCCTGTGACATCACACTGGAGGAAAATGCGTGACAACATTACAATGAAGAAGGGAAGTTGAATCCAGAAACCTGTGGCTCATATCTAGAATCGTAGCCACTCTAGAGGCTGAGATCTGAGAATTGCAGTGGTTCAAAGTCTTCCTGGACAGACAAATCTATGGGACTCTTTATCTCCAATTAACCAACCAGACATCAACACAGGAGCCATGGTTCAAATGGTAGAGTGTCAGCTGTGAGCTCCAAAGCCAAGCAACTATTTGGGGCCATGAGTTCCAATCCCAGGGCCAGCTAGCTAGAGTCCACATACATTCAGGAGGAAGAGCATTATGGTCTTCTCAGGAAGAAGCACAGGGAATCTCTACAGCTTCAGGGACAGAGAGAGCTTTGAGTACACAATCTGCAAGGTCACAGCAAAGCTTTACCCAATTAAATCTCCTGCTCTCATCTTAGCTGGTCCAAAGTGGGTGAGCACAAGACTGAAGCTTGTGTAGCAGGTGAAGAAAAAAAATCACCTAGGACTACATGACTGTCCTATCATATTTGTTGTGGCTCCTCTCTCTTGAAATAGGAAAGCTTGCTGACAAAATGTGTTTTTCTTGTAAGTGTAGAAACTTTATATTTAACGAGTAGATCAAAGTCCATTTCGTTTCAGCTCTTCTAACTATGGGGCAGTTGGCCTCTCTAGACAGGAGAGCCTTATAGATAGAAGATCCCAGGGGCCGTCCATCTGACATAGAACTGCCGAGAGATGTCTTACCACCTCTTGTCTTGTACTACAGACTCACAAAGGCTTCCCCTTCCACAGGAAGAGTTGGGAGGAGTTGGTCATCTTTATCTGTGGCCGATGCTAAGGCACACTTGCTTTTTCTTTTACAGAGACATACAAATCTAGTGACACACGAACCTACGCAATCTCTTCCTTTTTGCCTTTCTCAACCTTTTTCTTAAGAGGTGGTGGGTAACAAAGTTCCTTTCGTTTTTGTTTGTGTTGAATAGGTTTGGAGTTCCTACTTGTTCCTCTGCAGGTCCTGTTCTGTGACTTAAAAAGAAATTTTTGTCAGGATTGAAGCCACTAGCTCTTGCACTCAAGTGCCAAGGCTGTTCAAGATCACTTTGGGGGAGTTTCTTCATTTTTCTCTAACTTGAGCTTTGTTGTTGATCTAAGTTCACCGTTGCTCACACACTTCAGGAACCTCACACCAATGAGATACGTTCTGAGAGGTTTGCTGTTAGGCAATTATGTTGTCTTGAGCATCATGGAGTGTTCAGATACATGTTAAGACAGTTATGCAGTCCATGGTCATCTAATAGTCACACAAGTGGATGGTCTACAGTGGGTAAATCCTCTGATAGAAAGGCCAACCTCTTCTCTCACACAGACCTAGAAATAACATTTTACCAGCTATCTGGCAAACTGACACTTTAAATGCACCATTGCAAGTAACTGATTTTTATCTTTCCTTAATATCACATTGATCTTTTTTTTACAGTCTTCTTGATCTTTATAGAGCTCTTTATTTTGTCTCCTTGCTTTGCCTTCCGGAAAATTTCCTCCCTTCAGTTTTCCAATATCTGTTAAGCTCTCCTCCCTACGCTTTTCCTGCTTTGTGATTGTCCCTTGAAAGCGTCCCCCTGGTTGGACGCATGTACTGATCTCTTTGACGTTTTGGAGGTTACGAGTGTGTTGTAGATGTGTTGTTTCCTCTAGATGATGTGTTGTTTATCTGATCATTTTCTCTTGTGGCTCTGGTTCCCTCACTTTTGACTGCTCATTTAAAGAGTGAAGTATTAAAAAGTCTCTCTCTCTCTCTCTCTCTCTCTCTCTCTCTCTCTCTCTCTCTCTCTCTCTCTCTCTCTCTCTCTGTGTGTGTGTGCGTGCTGGTGGGTGAATTGGACAGAGCACACATAGAGAGAGTGGTTTACTATGAGGTTATTGGGCTTCCTTCCTATATTTTCTCTGAGGCTTCACATTGTCAACTTGTTTTGTAGAGTTGCTTTCTTTATGATTGCTCTGTGACTGCTTGTCTAGAAAAGAAGATGCAGATGTTCTACCTTAGAGTCTTGGATGGAATGGTAGAACAAGTTGAGCTCTACCATCTGATGTTCTTAGCTTTAAGAATGTGGAGGAATAAGGTTTTTCTTTCTGCCCTAAATACAGTCTTCTATCATTCATCTTTGCCATTACCTTTAGTTTCCTATATTTAGATGGATTTTTAAAATATTTTTTTGTTTTATGAGAGTTTATGAGCCCATTTGTGTTCATCTTAGATTATTTTTGGGAAAAGAAATTGAGCTGAAAAAAAATCTCTACATGTCTACATTCATTGTTGTATAGTATTACTGGCTTCTTTTTCATTTGAACTTTCAATGAATAGATCGTGTCTTGTAACTTTACGAAGGTTTCTGAATGTTTGAGTTCATGCTGTAAAATCCATATGGTTTTCCTAGCTTCCTTTTTGTCATATTTCTTTTGATGGTGTATATTCTGTGAAGAGTCGAGTCAGGAACATATGACTTCACAAATGCTTCCGTTGTAAGTGACTTCCATCTGGACCAAACTCACATGGCATGCTATTCCATGGTTTAGGATAAATCTGTCTTCGCTTCAAGCTAGTGTGTCTTATCACCTCAGCCCACCCTTTCTTGGTCGCAGGAAAGATAATTAGGTTTTGAAGGAAGAAGGAGAAAGGGAATGTTTTGTGCAACTCTAACCTACAGATTACATTTAGTTCTCACAACTGCTTGTCAGTTATTGTCAGGTGTGTGGGGTTAAATTAATCTTATTTATCTCAAAAGAATTTTACTCAAGAACCTCTCCTGCCATTGGATAAGGGCCTAGCCAACCCACATGTTTTAATGATAGAATGATATTTCAGAACAGCTTTTGAGGTGATGGTATATGAGAAACAGCAGACTTTATCTATTCTGCGACCTGAGAAATGACGGATGTGCTAATGCAGGAAGGTTGTTTTGGGAGAAGTGACCATTATGATAAGGTAAAATGTTAAATGACTCACTGTGAAGTCACTGAGTCTAAAACCACAAATTGGGCGGAAAACTTGCATTAAATCCTTTCCCAAACGGATTCTTCTCTCAATTACTTCGCATATTTATTCATCATAACCCTTAGTGTCAGGAAGATAAGTAGATCTTCACAGTATATGGAGATAACCAGGAAGAGATAATACAATATTGCATCATTTTTTAAAAAGACATTTCAGCACAACCTAAAGGCTTTCCATTGGCAGTGTTTGAGAAGTTTTCAGAGGTCTAAGAAATGGTGAGAAGCAGGGGCCTCAAACATTACACTTCTCCATAAAAATCAAGGAACATACTGATGGAATAAATGATCATTTTCAAAAATATGCACATTAACCCATGCTTATAATAATGTCAGTCACATTTACTCAAATAGAATGGCTCAATCTTGAGAGGAGTACTGAGATGTTGGCATATTAACTTAGCCTATTATCATTTTCCTCTCCCAATGGCTGGGGGTGTGGCTCAAGTAATAGAGCACATGTCCAGCAAAGGTGAAGACCTGAGTTCAGTCCCAGGAGGCAAAAAACAAACAAAAAATCCTCAAGAACAAACCAATATATCAACTGGACTTATTTACAATGGTCAAGTGGAATTTATCTGAAGGTTAAAAGGATAATTCACCATTCAAAAATTTTTCATGTAATATTCCATATTCGCAGAATTAGAAAATAGGGTAATCTCATTGAATACAGAAGAATTTGACAAAATCAAGTATTCTTTTCATCAGGGAAAACATACTCTGACAAACAGCAGACATATTTTTGTGTTTTGATACAGAAAAAGCTTCTTTAAGCCAGTAAAGTTAATGTTCTACTGAATGTCATCCGTTACTGCACTTGACATCTGTTAATAACAAAGGAAAGACAGCTCATTGGAAAGAAAGAACTAAAATAACCTTTACCGTTACATGCTCACATTTGTAGAAAACCAAGAGTTCACTGGAAGAGAGGGGTGAATTAGAGATAATGACTTCAGCGAAGTTAAAGAATACAAGACAAATATCTAAAAAACAATTATATACGTTCAATGAACAATCTGATTTATACAGTTCCCTTTAACAACAACATCAAGAAGGACAAAATACCTAGGAGTAGATTTTATAAAAAAGGACTGGGAAGGTGGCTCAGTGGTAGAGCGCTTGCCTTGCATGCGTGAGACCCTGGGTTCAATTCCTCAGCACCACATAAGCAAAAAGAAAAAAGCTGGAAGTGGTGCTGTGGCTCAAGTGGTAGAGTGCTAGCCTTGAGCTGAAGAGCTGAGGGACAGTGCCCAGGCCCAGAGTTCAGGCCCCATGACCGGACCCAAAAAAAAAAAAAATTAATGCGATGCATGATTGAAAGACATTTTTGAAAATCTAATATACGAGAAGACAAATGATGTTCAAGGATTGATAGACTTTACCTTGTTATGTTAGCACTGTCTCCCAGTTGATCTGTGAATTCCTCACAGTCCTGTTCAATACCCTGTGTTCACTCCTTGTCCTCCCCCAGAAATTAATAAGCTGACCCAAAAATGAATGCAGAATTTCCAACAGCAATTTAGAACAGCAGAAACAATCTTGACAGAGAAGAAAAGCAAAGTCGAAAGATTTCCCTTCTACTATTCCTGAAGGTACTGCAACACTCCAGGAATCAAAACAGCCTGAGGCCAACATGAGAGGGATTGGTGCAAAGCATAGCAGTGAGCATCCAGAAGTAAACTTTTGGTTGGCACCAGTGGCTCACACCTGTAATCCTCGCTACTCAGGAGGCTGAGGACTGCAGTTCAAAGCCAGCTCAGTCAGGAAAGCCCGTGAGACACTTACCTCCAACAAACCACCAGAAAACCAGAAGTGGCACTGTGGCTCAAGTGGTAGAGCACTAGCCTTGAGCTGAAGAGATGAGGGACAGCGCCCAGGCCCAGAGTTCAAGCTCCACGACCAACCAAAAATAAATAAATAAATAAAACCTGGAAGTAGAGGGTGGAGCTTAAACATTAGAGTGTTAGCTGTAAGGGAGAAAGCTGGGTGACAGCACCCAGGCTATACACACACACACACACATACACACACGTAAACTCACATTTCTGGGCAATTTACTATTGATAGGAGGACAAGAAAATAAATAAGAGAATTATCTAGCCTCAACCTGGGCATCAGATTCCTTTTGAGACAAGGATAATAGCAGTATTTTTACTTCCAAGTGTATCATCATCAGTATTTCAGAGGGGATGGTTTTTTAGCACTTGGCTGAGAATATAATATATAACAACTAGTCATTTATTACTATTGTGCAATTGTGGGTCCATCAGTTAATATATTCCATTTATAGATTTCTCACCTGTGAAATGAGTATTATAATAGCTCTGTGTGAGTGTGTGTGTGGGTGTGCATGTGCACGTGACTGGCCCTCTTGCTTAGAGTTTTATCCTCAGGTTTGGTGGTCTACCACCTCCACTGATGGCTTTGTGCTGGTTAATTGGAAATAAGAGTCTCACAGACTTTTCTGCCCAGGCTGGCTTCAATCTTTGACTCATATCTCAGTGTCCTGAGTAACTAAGATTACAGGTGTGAACTACTACCACAATAAAACCTTTCTCTGCACAGGTGATTCATACCTGTAATCCTAACTACTCAAGAAACTGAGATCTGAGGATCACAGTTCAAAGCCAGCCTGGGTAGGAACGTCTGTAAGACTCTTATTTCCAATGAACCAACAGAAAACTGGAAGTGGCGCTGTGGCTCAAAGTGGCAAAGCGCTAGCCAAAAACTCAGGGACAGCGCCCAGGCCTTGAGTTCAAGCCCCATGATCAACCAAAAAAAAAAAAAAAACCCAAAAAAACAACAAAACCCCTTTCTTTGTTTGAATCTCAATAATTACCCCTTCCTGGTGACTGAAGCAGGAGGTAACCACTGTTTAGGTATCTCCAATAAGACTAGGGATTATTGAATTTCTTCATTTCTTTGCATAACATTTCTTCGTTCTGATTATAAAAATGAAAATTTTTTTGGAATACAAATACAATGAGAACATGTTTACACCAAACTCCTAAGGTTTTGGAATGGGAAATAAGTATTAGCACGTAGAATTCTGTTGTGACTGTTCTATTGGACTGGTCTTTTTGTTTTTGTTTTTGTTTTTCTGTCAGTCATGGGGCCTGAACTCTGGGTCTAGATGCTGTCCCTCAGCTCTTCAGCTCAAGGCTAGCCCTCTACCCCTTGAGCCACAGCGCCACTTCCGGCTTTTTCTGCTTATGTGGTGCTGAGGAATTGAATCCAGGGCCTCATGCATGCCAGGCAAGCACTCTACCACTGAGCCACCTTCCCAGCCCTTACTGGACTGTTTTATAAACCGACAAATAATACTTTAAAAATTGGGGTTGAAGGGGAGGGAGAGAGTATGCACCCTGCAAAATAATACTAACTTTGCTTCATTTTTATCTAGTTCAGCATTTTCTAAACTGCATTTCACAGACAAAAGTTACCAAGATACTTCCATTTTAAAACAAAATGTGGAGGAGGGTTGGCTAGATTCCACTGTCAAGTAATTTTGGAAATGCTTCTAAAACACTTTTTTTTTTCTTCTTTAAGGCACTCACGACTTCAGTATTAAGCTATACAAGTACAATAATGTGTCACAAGTATTTTCATAAAGGCAAAGCTGAAAAGGAATAGAGCTTCACCCCCTCCCCACCCTCTCTCCCCCCTCACCCCAAGGAGGTTGGTCGTAGCCAACATGGAAAAAGATTTCTCAACCAGCCCTTGCTATTTCCCAGGGGGCTCTTGAGGATGAGTTTGTGAGTTACCTACTTACTTTTCAGTTATTCCCACACACAATTTGTTGTTGACAGCGGACAGAGGAGGCCCTGGTGTCTGGGACTGATTGCTTTTCTAGCATAGACCACTCTTTTTGGCTCCTTGAATACACTGTGGAGCAGATCCCTGGAGTTCAGGGCTGCAAAGGAGCAAGTTTGTCATCAAAGCAGGGTTTGACAAAGTGCTAAATAGACTAGCTCGCAGTGGGAACAACTAAGAAGTCTGGGTTTTTTTGTTTGTTTGTTTTTTCCTCTTTGGGTTTCAAGGAGATGACGAAGAAATCTCCTGAAGGGTCTCACAGTCTTATTAATTTTCCCAGCATACTTGAGCTGGATTTTTAATTAAATGTTTATTGAAGTATAACTGTAGATCAATATGTGGAAGAAAGAAGTAATATAGACAAGGCTGGGCATCACAGTACATGGCTGTAATCCCAGCACTCTTCATTCAGAAGAGGTCTCCTGGACTTCGCTCCTGGACTTCAGTTGTGATTGTCAACAGCCTTCCCAGCCATTAGGATTACATGTGTGAGCCGTCTTCCGCTTCCCCCTACATAATGTCCAAAGGATGCTTCTTACTTTGGGAACATTGCTTCTTTATAGCATCCTGCTCTTATTTTAGTGATTCATCCCGTTTTTGCTCTTACAATGCTTCTGTTTCCTATCGTAAGCTTCCTTTCTTTTGTTTGCTTTGGGATTCTTTCTTTCTTTCTTTCCTTCCTCCCTCCCTCCCTCCCTCTCTCTTTTTCTTTCTTTTTTCTCTCTCTCTTTTACACTTTCTCTCTTTCTTTCTTTCCTTCCTTCCTTCCTTCTCTCTCTCTCTCTCTTTCTTTCTCTCTTCCTTTCTTTCTTTCTTTCTTTCTTTCTATGGGATGTGGGACTTTAACAAAGGACTCAAGGCTAATGCTCTACCACTTTGAACCACAGCTCCATTTCTGGTTTTTGAGTAGTTAATTGCAGATAAGAGTCTAGCGAGGATGTTTCTGTCCAGACTGGCTTTGAACCTTGATCCTCAGGTAACTGTGTTCACAGGCATGGCGTGTAACATTATAGAATGTCGAACACTCAAATTTACTGCAGGGATAAAGATGAAAGAGGCAAATTCTCATTTTTCTGCAGACCACCTTAATGTTTCTTCCTATCTCAGTTTGTTTCAGAAGAAGAGCTCGACTAGTTCCATTTGATTCCTGTCTGTGATATTAAAAGAGGCAGTAAGGGCAGCCTTGATAGGAAACACCTTTCCTTAAAAGTCATTTTATTTTCATTTTCATTTTTTATCGTTATTATAAAGGTGATATCCAGAAGGAATACAGTTTCATAAATCAGGTAATAAACACATTTCTTTTTTTTTCTTTTTCTTTTTGTCAGTCATGGGGCTTGAACTCTGGGCTTGGGCGCTGTCCCTCAGCTCTTCAGCTCAAGGCGAGCATTCTGCCACTTGAGCTACAGCGCCACTTCCCGTTTTCTGGTGGTTTATTGGAGATAAAAGTCTCATGGGGACTTTCCTGCCTGGGCTGGCTTTGAACCGCGATCCTCAGATCTCAGCCTCCTGAGTAGCTAGGATGACAGGTGTGAACCACCAGCGCCTGGCATGAGCACATTTCTTTTTGGACCATGTCACCCCTTCCTTCACTTGCTCTGTCTGGGTTTCCCTCCGGTCTCCATCTTAGAGTGATTTTTCAGGAAGGGTAGAGATGTTTCTCTCTCTTCATCTTTCTGGCATGGAATCTCACCTGTAGAACAAGATTTTTGCAGGGAAGACCTTTGTCTCTCTGCCTGGCTTTGCCCAGCACTCTATGGGGGCGAAAGCTTCCCCCACTTTCCCCCTGCAATCTAGCCCTCACCTCCAGTATCAGAGGCAGTGGCCACGCCCATGATGTCCCAACACCCCGGGAGGCATTGGTCCTGCGCCTGCGCCGGCAGAGCAAACAGCTCCTGCTGTTCTCTGGAGACAATGAAGAGACTCAATCTATTATTACAAATAGATTATAGAAATAAAATTGCCATTTTTACCCAGTGTAGCAAAAGAAGCCCATTAGACGGCAGGGTGCATGTCTCTAAGCGAAGACAAAACACTGTGTTGCTTAGCACTTAAAAAAAAATGAGGCTAGCAAATCTCTTCCAACGTGAAGTCCATTTCCCCAGGTCAACCTGTAAGGACTTGCCGTTGGAGGTAGATTACATTAGATGAAATCCAAGTGAGATGGGAGTTTCACCAGCTCCGTGTTCGGTATTCATTTTACTTGGGTTTTCTTTTTCTTTCTTTGTTGTTGTTGTTGCTTTACCTTTTGACTCGTGGTCTTGCAGGCTTGTATGCACCAGCCTCAAGCTTCTAGACTCCAACCACCCTGCCTTAGCCACCCAAGTAACTGCACCTTCAAAGGTACCCAGCTTGCTCAGCACATCTGAATGAATACTTCTTCAACTGCCAGCACATCTCTCCATGTCACTGGACTACAGGGAGGTCTTCATATCTCTCTGTCATACCTACATTCCTGTCCACGTCCGCCTTCCTGCCTCCTCGTTGCGTGCATGACCCAAGGGATTGTTTCAGATGTCAAGACAGCAACTATTGTGTCTTCACCATGATAGGGTTACCAGAATGCTTCTCTCTTTCTTTCTGGATCTGCTAATGTAAGATATGTATTATCTCTCAGTTTTCATGAGCAATTGGAACCACAGGATAAAGACATTAGAGTTCTGATAGCTATTTTAATTTTAATTAATTAATTAATTTTTGGTGCCTATCCTGGGCTTGAACTCAGGGTCTGGGTGCTGTCTCTGGGCTTTGGTGCTCAAGAATAGAACTCTATGACTTGTACTTCACTTCCAGTTTTTTGCTTTTTGTTTTTGGTGGTCAATTGCCTAGACTGGCTTGCAGCCATGATCCTCAGATCTCAGCCTCCTGAGTAGCCAGGATTAGAAAGCCTGAGCTACTGGGTTTGTGATCACTATTTTAGAAAGAGATGAGCACAGGTGGCTGTTTCATTTGTATTCGACAGATGAAATGCAGCTTTGTCTGTCTGCACATCCTCCACCACGCTTCCCAGACTTGGCATCTCCCTTTCACCTGAAAAGCCACCTAACCCTCTATTGGGATAAGCCATATGTAAGAATCACCTTCTTTTGGCCTGATTGTCCCATGCCTCAACCATAGGACCAATTTTCCATGGTGTTGTCATATTAAAAAAGGATGTGGTGACTGGATATGGAGATTCATGTCTAGCTACTCAGGAGGCAAAGATTGGGAAAATCAGGATTCAAGGTGAGCCCAGGCAAAGTGATTATGAGAGTCCATCTTCAGCCCATTACAGTCTGGGCAGGGTGGCATATGCCTATCATATGTGGGAAGATGAGTGTCCAAGTTTGTCTACATATAAACCTGGGAATCTATCCCCCAAACTAATTAAGGCAGCTGGGCCCCAGTGGCTCACACTTTGAATGCTAGCTGCTCAGGGGACTGAGCTCTAAGGATCACGGTTCAAAGCCAGCTTCAGGAAAGAAAATTCCATAAGACTCTTATCTCCAGTTGATGAGCAAAAAGCCAGAAGCAAAGCTGTGATTCATGAAGTACATTGTCAGCCCTGAATGAAAAAAAAAATTCAAGTGAGAATACCAGGCCTTGAATTCGAGCCTCAGTACCAACACACACACACACACACACACACACACACACACACACACACACACACACACACACCAAAAGAATTCGAGCCTCAGTACCAACACACACACACACACACACACACACACACACACACACACACACACACACACACACCCCAAAAGAACAAGAAGTAAACAAAAGCAAAAGGCATGGAACATGCCTCAAGTGGTGGTAGAGTACCTGCCTGGCAAATACAAGGCCTAGAGTTCAAACCCCAGTATTGCTAAAAACAAGGGGGAAGTAGGTGGGGAGAGTGTGTTTCTAGATGGGTCTACAGAGACAGGTTGGAGATGGATCATCCAAGACTGTTCATTACTGAGAGCCATGGGAAACCACTGTAAAAAGAAGATATGGGGATGGGGATGAGATCAAAATTGTATGTCTCATCCTGTCTATTGGGTCCGCCATGACAGATGCTACAAATGGCCGCCAGAACGGCATACCTAGGCACCCTCCTCCAGGAGCTAGTTCAGCATCCTTGGTGAGCATCTGTCTTCTCTTCCCTGTCTCAGACTTGCTGCTGTAGCAGAAAACCCACAGATTAGATTGCTTGAGAACCAGGCATTAATTTCTCACAGTTGTGGAGACCTAGGAAATTACAATGACATTGCTGCAATAAAAGATAATGTAAAAAGGGGAAAAAATTCTTAAAAGCAGCCAAAGGGGGGAAATGATGATATTACACAGAGGGAAATATTGGTCACAATGTGCTGATTTCTCATCGGAGAGGATGCAAATCACCAAATAATGGGATAACATGAAATACAGACAAGCGCAAAGGAAAATAAAAACATTTTATCAGCTGACAAGTTCTGTATCCAGGGAAGGTATCCTTTAGAAAGGAAGTGAGATAAATAAAGTATTTTACAAATAACTACAGAACTAAATTGTCACTCCCAGAGGCACGCTATAATTCAGGGACATTTTTCAAGTTGAAGGAAAATTAATTATAAGAAAATTGGTGTCAGCGGAAGAATTGAAGAGCTCAGATGTAGGTGGTAGTTAGGTAAGTAAAAATGTAAGACTTTTTTTTTCTCATTTAAAAACTTTTCTTTAAGCTACGTCATAGTGGCTCATGCCTATAATCTTAGCTTTTCAGGAGGCTGAGATCTGAGGATTGGGGTTGAAAGCCAGCTCAGGAACGTTCATGAAACTCTTCTCTCCAATTCACCACAGAAGAGCTGGAAGGAGACATGTGTCTCAAGTGGCAGCATGCCAGCCTTGAACAAAAGCAGTAAAGATAGTGTCCTAGCCCTGAGTTCAAGCCCCAGTACTGACACACACATATACAAAAATTCACTGAAGTATAAGACTCTAGAAAGCTCAAATAGTATGAGTACTTATAAGGGGTTGGAGGCAGGAGGAGAGGAGTAGGAGAATGAAGGGGGAAAAGAGTAGAATGCAGGCAAGAATGCACTGTACTTACCACAGAATTGATCAGAAGAAGGGACGGGGTGGGCGGAAGGGGGAAGTGAAATTGTTGAAGGGATGACACCGATCAATATACACTGTTGACATATACTGCTTTGTTAAATGGCAAGAAGAAAAATTCAGTTCATAACCTAAAAGTTGGAAGAGTCAGGGAAGGGGTGGGTTGAGAGGGGTAGAGGATGTTGAAAGAGGTGACACAGATCCAGAGGCAATGTGTTCACCAACAGCTCTGTTGAATGGCCGACTCCTTTGTACAACTACCTAAAGAAAACACGAACATTCAAAGAATGGTAATTTTCCATTTAAAGCAAAAGTACTAACAATCCAGAATTGATGTAATATATGCAAAACAATGTGGTAACCGCAATCACTTAGAGGACAAGGGAAGGAAATTGGAAACATAAATCTGTAAAGCTTTGAGTATAAAGCAGTAGGTAAAGAGTATAGTACCCTTGTAGGTTATATATTAACAGTTTGAGAGATCTATACTGGTTGGGCTTTAAGCTGTCTACCTGTAATCTCGGGACTCTGGAAACGGAGGCAAGAAGAGGGTGAGTTTGAGGCCGGTCTGGTCTGGATATAGTTATGTATGATATTCCCTCTGGCCACTATTAAAAATAATTCAGAGAAATTATTTAGTGGCAATAAGAGGGAATGGAGTGGTAGAAAAAACAATGATAAAAAAGATCAAAGGAGAATTCAGAGAACAAAAGACATAACACAATGGAATATACATATCAAGATGTCAGGTAAACATATCCATCATCATATCCATTATGAGTGGATTGAAGGCTGTAGTTAATAAGTCCAATTTATCAGTTTTCCAATGGAGGCTTTGGGAATCTTATTTTAAAACATCGCAGTGGGACATATATTATGCGAATCAGGCAAAGACTGTGACCAATACGTGGCATACAAGATACTCGATGTCATTTTTATCTTGTTCACACTCTTTCCCTTCAGTTGTCCTAAGCATGTGTTCAAAAATGGGAAAGCTGGTGTAAAAATATGCCAATTACCAGTATATTATTTAAGTAGCCTCAAATAGATTTTTGAATCTCATCTCAAGCCATGTTCAAATGGGAAAAAAATATCTAATTACTACTGCCAAGTCTGCTCCTTCCACATTGGGCCTTAAGCTCTGGCTCTGTGGCTGACTCATAGTATTTATTCTTCAGGTGATGGAGCCCAGGGTGGGGGCTGGGAACGGTGGTTCTGGGGCTTGGAGTTCCTCAGCCTTAATGTTTGGTGATGACTTCCCAGCGCTGTCTGTGTTCTGTGTTGGGGACAGAGCAATGGTCTCTATGAGAGAAGATAGCCCATCTTTTTTTAAAATTTCTTTTCTTTTTCTTTTGTAAGAAGGTTAAAGCATCAGGATGGTAGGCCCCACATTCCCAAGTTAAGAATGAGACAATGGCTCTGAGTGTTTAGCTCACAGTCGAAATCGTGAAGGGTTTCCAGTTAGTCAGCTGTTGTTTGAATGAAATAAAAATGATGGCGAGCCTGTCCACGTAAAAGCTGCTCCAGAGTTGGAACCCGCTCCCATTAGGCTCAGTGGAGATATCTGACTCTGTAATGATAGTATTATTTGGGAATTCCATCGTGCCATATAGAAAAGCCGCCTTCTCAGAGGTCGAATTGAGAGTCTTTATTAGAAAGCCAGTGACTGTGACGGGACACATGTCCCCCCACAAACTTGCAGCCTCGAATACACTCCGTACTGTTCGGAAACTGAACCACGAGGGTAGTGAAGAAAGAGCAGAAAAATAATCTCAACAAACCAGATCAAATCTAATGGAGAGCTGGAGGGACACCGTGGTGCATGTACCTGTAATCTCCAAACTAGGCAAGATAGAAGAAAAACAAAACCAAAAACAACCCACTGACTGAATCCTTGCTGTGTAGGTTAAAGATGATGGATGGGCTGGGAAGATGGCTCAGTGGCAGAGTGCTTGCCTTGCACGCATGAGGCCCTGGGTTCGATTCCTTCGCACCACTTAAGCAGAAAAAGCTAGATGTGGCACTGTGGCTCAAGTGGTAGAGCCCTAGCTTTGAGCTGAAGAGCTGAGGGACAGCACCCAGGCCCAGAGTTCAGGCCCCGGAACCAAAAAACAAAAACAACAAAAAAGAGATGATGTAGCTTTCATTACCTAAGAGGAAATTCAGTCACAATTCTTGCTGTTGCCCAATGATCTTTCTATTTTTCTGGGGATCCAGGGACAGATAACCGTGATTCTGCAAACCATAGAGTCCATAGAACAGCCTCTTAGGCCCAATTTTGTGTACCTGGACCACTGAGGCTTGGTCCACTCTAGCCGCTGTGCCCTCTGGGTTAATGTGAGTTTTGAGGACACTGTTTTGTATATCCAGCCTCCCTGGGTGCAGTACGAAGTGTGGTCCAGATCCCACTCATTCATCTGTGAACACACCTCCAGAAACTCTTCTTCTGCTTGTGGAAACTCAGCTAAGATTCGGAGAGCAACATTCCATCAAGCAGCAAGGCTCATTTCTCGTGACAGGGCATCTTATTGTTACATTCTAGAAGTCTGTACTCATTTGGTTGCTGTAAAGTTGATATGGCAGGGCTGCCTCTCGGTTGCATTTTAACCACCTATTTTCTTTGAAAATGTGCTAGAGGTAATCCTGTTTACTGATGCAGAGAAATGCTATATGCAAGTAGGGCCCATTAGCAGTTCAATGAAGAACAGAGTGTGTTTTTTAAAGGATGGTATGCTTGGATGATAAACCATATTTACAACCCATTGAGACCACTCAGTGCTTTGGGATTTCCAAACCAAATGGATGAGGGTGGGGGTGGAGGTGGGGGGAGGAGGGCAGGGAGGGAGGAAGAGAGAGGAAGCGGGAAGAGGGAGGGAGACACCCATAGAGAATAAATATTGTAGGGGGGAGGTGTTCCTTATAATATTATTAGTAAGAAAATCTTGTTATGGAAAAAAACACAACACCAAAGAGAATAGTATAAAATCCCTATCAGTCTGTCTATCTCTGCCTATTTCTATCCACCCATCAATACATCCATCCATCCATTCATCCATCTATCATCCATCCTTCTATCTATCTATCTATCTATCTATCTATCTATCTATCTATCTATCTATCTATCTATCATTTTTATTGTGTACCAGGGTTTGAACTCAGGGCTAAACACTTGCTTAACTTGCTTGCTTGGCTTTTATTTACCACTTGAGCCATGCCTCTAGCCCAGCTTTTCGCTAGTTATTTTGGAAAATGGAGTCTAACACAATTATTGGCATGGGCTGGCTTTGAACCTTCATCCTACAAATTTCACCTCCTAAAGTAGTTAGGATTACTTGAGCGAACCATTGGCACCTGGTTCCTAGTTGTTGTTGTTAATGATGAAGTAATTCAGTGCAAACTCAAGTTTCACATCATTCTTTCATCTACCTACCAGAGAATTGTTTGTTAGATATATGGACTTTTGCCGGGCGCCAGTGGCTCACGCCTGTAATCCTAGCTACTTAGGAGGCTGAGATCTGAGAATCACGGTTCAAAGCCAGCCCGGGCAGGAAAGACCGTGAGACTCCTATCTCCAATAAACCACTAGAAAACCGGAAGTGGCACTGTAGCTCAAGTGGTAGAGCGCTCGCCTTGAGCTGAAGAGCTTAGGGACAGCACCCAAGCCCAGAGTTCAAGCCCCATGACCGACAAAAAAAAAAAAAGAAATATGGACTTTTAAAGCCTAAAAACAGCTGGGCTTTGTGGAATTATATCTGTAATCTTAGTGACTTAGGAGGCTGAGATTTGAAGATCACAGTTCAAAGCCACCTGGGCCAGGAAAATCGGTGGTGCTTAATTGAAGAATAAAGCACCAAGAAAGTCAGAAGTGAAGGTATGGCTCAAGTGCTTGAGTGCTAACCTTGAGCATGAAAGCTCAGAGACATTGCCCAGGTCCTGAGTTCAAGCCTCAGTAGGACCAGAACAAAACAAACAACAACAGCAAAATAACAAGTACATCCAAAACCCCAACCTAACAACACTGTGAGTATACCATCAACAAAATTGACAGTCCCTCCCTGGCATTATCCTGAGTTTAATGGCTGCATCGTGTAGAAAGCATGTGAGAATTTTGTGTCTTTGGTTTCATGTATCTTCTCATGGCCACAATTGCCATTGACTTGTAGAAAATCATCTTCTATTTTCTTTCTTTCTGTTATCTGTAACTTCTGTTTCCCACGTGTTCTGCATATCAGATGTCGAATTCCACCACATAGCATTGCTTCCTTTGTTCATACCTAGAGTTCTTTGGTGAAAAGCTACATTCCCTCATGAGTTAGAACTGTGTGTTTCCTTAGAGATTGGTATACAAGAAAGAAGAGTTAAATGCTCAAAACTATCCCTTTAATTGGCAATTTCCAGTGACTGGCTATTGCTAATGTTGGCCATTTCTCTCTCTCTCCTTCCCCTTGCCTTCCTTCTTCATGGGTTTTATTAAATAGAAGTAGAAATCATAAACTGTTATGCATTTGATTCATTATAATCTCATAGTTATTCTGTGTATGTGTGTGTGTGTGTGTGTATGCACAATTGTGCATCTCTCTCCTGTGCTGCAGGAGAGTCTTGAAAAACTGGCCTTGTCCCTACCTACACCACAAAGTCTCAAAGACTTCTCCCAGGTTTGCTGCCCCATTGCCCACGTTGTAGACTAAGTGCATGGAAGTGGTCTAAGGAGACCCAGGAACCTGTTTGTGCATTTCATAAGCCAGATGCCCTGATGCTAAGGTCTTGTGAGACTTGAAAGTTCAGGGGCTACACTCCCAGCAATTTGGGAAGGAGGCAATTCTCTGCCACTTACTTCTAAAGACATTAAAAGAATCGTGGGGCACCTGTGGCTAACCCCTGTCATCCTAGCTACTCAGGAGGCTGAGATCTGAGGATCACAATTCGAAGCCAGCCCAGGCAGGAAAGTCCATGTGACTCTTTATCTCCAATGAACTACCAGAAAACTGGAAATGGTGCTGTAGCTCAAGTGGTAGAGTGCTCATCTTGAGCAAAAGAGCTCAGGGACAGCGCCAGGGCTAGAGTTCAAGCCCCACAACTGACAAAAAATAAAAGAAGAAAGAAGAAAATACCCATGCAATTTTGGGATTCATTTTTAAGTCCCTGTCAAGTGGAGAGTCTTGCTAAGTTGTTTCATGGATTTCTGGCTTTTCTTTCACTTGCAAATAAACTTAACATTTACCTTTTTAAAAACCCATCGTTCAACTACTTGAAATAGGGAGAAATCCAGAATCCATGAATTGCGCTTCCCATTTATGACTTTATAAAAATCACTGTAGGCTGGGCATGATGGCTTATTCCTGCCATCCCAGCTCCTTGGGAGCTGAAGATCAGCAGGACTGAATTTGAGGCCACTCATTGCAAAATGCTAATGCCACCTCATCTCAACTAATAAAGCACAGTGTAACGGCACACTTGTGCTGTTGTATGAGAAGCATACATAGGAGAATCTCAGTTCAAGCCAGTCAGGGCAAAAGCACGAGACTCTATTTGAAAAATAAGTAAGGCACAAAGGGCAGAAGACTTTGGCCCAAGTTTTAGAGCCTATGAAGTGCAAGGCTTTCGAGTCAAACCCTACTTTCACCCCAAACCAAAATGTGTGTATGTGTGCGTGTGTGATTAAATGAAAGGTGGAGTCTGTCATGAAGATGTTGTTGGCCTGTTTTCAACAACAACAATAAGTCAGAGTAAAAAGAAAAACACCCTACATAGACCCCCTTGGCAGACAAGACATCCTTTTGCAGAGTCTCCTAAAGAAGGGAAACTTTTATTAGCGTCCTCATGAAATGCATTCTGACCTTTATGCTGAGAATAATTTGGTTGTTGCATTGAGCCTTTTCAGTTCACCTCCAGCTGCGGGTTACAATGTAAGAAAGGGGCCATTGTCCCTTGTCTAAAGCAGCCTGCAGAGATTTCTCAGCATGGCAGGGAATCCTTTCTGGGGCAGATTGTGTACCAATCAGCCTTGGGGAGCCTATTCAGCAGCGGTACATAGAAGGGTACCAGTGCTTTAAGCTGGTATTGGGTACCTTATTCTAGGCCTGTGGAAATAAATGTTCTGCAAAAAAACCAAAACCAAAACAAAACAAAAAACCCCAAACAAAAAAAGCATTTTGATGCAAATCTGACTGTGAACTGTAATTATGGTAATTCATTTATTTATGTTGCAGCTTTAAAGAAACCACTCGATTTTCATTATGCTATCATGTATATTATGAGTTGTTTAAAGAAAGAGCTGGCATTTAGCATTTCCAAAGATAGCTGGACCACTGAACGCCCTCCTCCTGCCCTTTTTTTTTTTGTGCCAGTCTTGTGGCTTGAACTCAGGGATAGGTTACTGTCCCTGAGTTTTTTTTTCAGTCAAGATTAGCTTTCTACCATTTGAGCCACAGCCCCACTTCTGGTATTTTGGGTGGTTAATTGGAGGTAAGAGTCTCATGGACTTTCCTGCCTGGGCTGCCTTTGAACCACAGTTCTCAGATCTCAGCCTTCTGCATAGCACAATTACAGGTGTGAGCCGCAGTGCTCAGTTGCCTGAACCCTTTTTATTCCACTATTCTGAGAATATCTCATTTTTTGCTAAATTGGAGCAGCCAAGGAAAAAGCACGCAGAAGAGATACTGTAAGGGCCGTGGTTCTCATTAACCTCAAAAGGCTGTGTGAGTTTAAGAAAGATAATAGCACATACCTGTAACGCTTCATTGTAGGAACCAGTGTTTCCTGAATAGCTTGCTCTGGGTCATGCTAGTTATGTGGCGAGATCTGATGCTCAGCCCCTTGCTCTGAAGGCCACGAGGTATTACTAAACATCATGGAGCGTGTTAAAATGCAACCAGTTATTATGGAGAATGAAGTAGTATAAGTAAAAGTGTAAGTAACCACAGTGCTCAGAAGAATTCAATTATTGCTTTGAATATCTCTGGTAGAGATTTGGTGTGGCTCTAGGATGTCAAGAAGGCGTCCCAGAGCAGGTAACTAAAGAGCAGTTGACGGTGCTAGTCCTGAACTTGCACAAATGAGGTACCTAGGCTACCTTGCCCTTTCCCCAGCTACTCTGCATTGAAGACCACCATTTCTGCAGGCTGGTGAGGGATATTGAAACAGAGTGTGAAAGTGCACTTGAGCTGGGTGCCCGTGGCTCACATTTGTAATCCGAGTTACTCAGGACACTGAGATCTGAGGATTGCAGTTCAAAGCCAGCCTGTGCAGGAAAGTAAGTGAGACTCTTATCTCCAACCCATTACCAAAAGCAAACAAACAGATAAATAAAGCTGGTAGTAAAGTAGTGGCTCAAGTGGTAGAGCATCATCAGCCTTAAGCAAAATAGCTAAGGGACAGTACTGAGGCTCTGGGTTCAAGCCCTGGTACTAACCCTCACACAAAACATGTACTTGAATCATAGGAATAATGTCTACAGTTCCACAATGCTAGGCAACAAGAGTTTAATCAGCCTATGATGCATTTTACAAAGAACTACATAAATTTCAAGGCCTCACACGTATAGAAATGATAAGGAGATTCATATTTTACCTTTATGATCATTGTATGCTATAGACACATGTTGAATTGTCCCTCTCTACCCCATACGTATATGTAATGACCACATGCCAGTTAAACTCAAGAGAGTAAGCACACGCATCAGTGTTTTGCAAATGTTCCTGTATAAATCCACGGTGTAAAAATTCCAAATATAAGTGTCTGCTGGTTAGCAGACATTTTTTTCTTGGATGTTCTTTCGATCTTATTTGGCTGTCTTCTTAAATCTGAATCTATCAGTAGTACGAAAATCCTCCACTCGCTTGAATTAACTGATAAGATTTGATGCATGTGTGTCTTCCCTTAAGTAGATGAGGTTTAGATGTTAATATACAGCAACAGGAACCTTTGTAAACCTATTGTTTTTGCTGTTTTTTTTTTTTGTGGGGGGGGAGGATGCTGGCCCTTGAACCCAGATCTCTGAATATGCTAAGCTTCTGCCATACCACTGCTAGCCTCTACATTTGTCCTTATTCTGAAATCGAATTTTTTTAAAAAAAATATAGTTCTGAAGGCCTGTGACCTTAAAGCAAAAAAGGAAGGCAACTCATAGGACAGATTATATAGTGGACCAGCAAAGGGCTGGGAAGTCACAGCCTGGTTGTGTCCATTTACTAATATTTGCTTTTATATTGGAAAGAGAAGGGAAGGAAGGGAAGACCAGAGCAAAAGCCTGAGTGTAATTATCGCCACATCAGTGGCTGTGTCCAGGACCATTGGAGCTGATCATTGTGACAGTAGAGCAAATGCACAATTGAAGTGAGGGAACAGAGACTTCAGGAAAGAACCAGGTTCAACTCTGAGTGCAACTTGAATGTCATAGTCTATTTTACTGCTAAAAGAAGTACTTGAGCCTGGAAACTCCCTTGGTTGCTTGGCACTGGCAGGTTTGGGGTCCGTGGAGGATCTGGTCATGGCTTCTGTGGTGATGTTTGAATGCTTTGTCCTTTGGGAGGGAGGAAAGGAGGGAGGGAAAAAACTCTGTAAGTATCCTCCTGTGACAGGACAAAGGGCAACAAACCCATCTGTGTGAACCCCATTCGTGATAGGGCAACCACTTCCAGTGCAATTACCCTCCAAAAGCCATAGCTGCCAGTACTGTGGCTTGGGAATTAAGTTTCCATGTGAATTTTGAAGGGAATTAAAGCTTTACACCTGATCAAATTGACCAAGAGGAGTCCCATATATGATATATATATATGGAATCATATGTAATACATTCTATTATTATTTGTATATATATTATATTGTCCTATACATATATATTTATGTGTATACGTGTATATATATATATATATATATATGTATATATACTGAAGTAAAGAGACTGGTTCTAAGTAAAGTGTCACCTAGAACACACAGCCATCCTGACATCTAGTTGGGTGATGGGGAGATTTCCACCCAGCTCCAAAGGCCTAGAGGTGAGACAAGTCATCCTTCGAATTGCAGATGCCTAGCTCTAAGAGGTGGGAGGGTCCTGCTTCAGAATAATACTCAGATGCATCATGTTGTTTAGCACCAGGAAAAGCCTTTCTCCTTGTGTTGTATTTATAGTCTGCTCTTGTGGGGCTTGGGTTGCCTCCATCCAAGCATGTGGTTTTTATTTGTTTGTTTTCTGTCTTTAAAGGGTTGGTTCAAGCTCTTTACTGGGCTGTCGGTCTTTGAGACAAGAGACTAACCGCAGCCACCTGCTCTCCAACAAAGACTCCCAATTTCAACCCCTCAAAATGTGAAATGTGGCTTCTCTATTTTCTCACATCTGAGATCCAGTACTACAATACATGTATGTTTATGTATACATACAAACACACACACACACATACATATATATACATATATATGGATTTCAGAGAAAATATAGTAGACAGACAAAAGTTTGGTCAAGCAGATAATGTTTTTCAGCAGTGCCCAGGTGGACCGTTGGATTAATGGTGTGGAAAGAGTTGGTGGATTGTTGCTCGAGAGTCGCATCTACCTTTGCCTGTGTCTTGCTTCTGCGGCTTGCTGGTATCTGGATGCTCCCTATTGGCTCAGACAGGCATTGCAGTCTGTTGGATACAATTTGGCAAGGCTGCCTACAGGACTAGCTTAAAGAAATGACAAGACGTCATCTTTAGCATTCTCACGGGGCGCCAACACGTAAATATTATTAACATAGTTAATGGCTGTTATTGGCGGAAAAAAAGTCTGCCAACTGAAAAGTCAGAGATTATAAAAATTCACTTCAGAAAGAAAAAAAAACAATGCCAGAATTGCAAATGTCACTTGTTTTTACAATGAAAATGCTTATCAGTGAAGTACTGTGATTTACCATTTTGAAATGCATCCAGTGGAGCACTTTAGCCATGTTATATTAGCCATTCTCCATACAAAATCAGGCCGCATCCATTTCCCATTATTGATGTTTCCACATTCATTGTATGTATCCCAGAATACAGCCATTATTCAAAAGAAGGTACATTAGATTTTGGCCATTTTTCTGAATAACAATACTCCTAGTGTTTTTCCCCCCATACATTGTTTGCATAAAAAATGCTGATGTTTGTGATGAAATCCAGCCAAGTTGATGCTTAGTCTGACTGAAGAAATCTATCATTTCCCCTTTGGTAGAAAGAATCCTTTAAGCAAGTAATCCTCTAGTGAGCAGTTTTCCCAGTTCTCAGCATCTATCCATTTCCGGAATACAAAGAAACACTCTATTCTAGGGCTCTGTTTCCCCCACAAGGGCCCCATTTGTGTGTGTGTGTCTTCAAAGTGTCATCTTGTTCCCTGTTACTATCTGCTTAAGATTTGTTTCCCCCTCCGTGGTATGTGTTTTAAATAGAGTTGTTTAAAGTAGAATCCATAAGAAACCCTGGGTCTGTGGAAAGGAAGCTGTAATTAGTGATTTCAGGGATAATGTGGACAGGAGAGGAAGGAGGAGGGAGGAAAGAGAAAGAGAGACAAAGACAGAGTGGCATATATAGAAGAAGGAAAAGAAGGAGGGAGGGAGGGAGGGAAAGAGAAATTGACTGCATCTTCTTCCTAGTTCTCAGAGATGTGACCTGAAAATCACAGCATTTCTCTCTTTCGTGCATAGGAATCATACACATTTATGAGAAAACAACTCAACACACACACACACAAGCCCTCAACATCAGTACATCTATACTTTCTGTGATGATCAGGGTAATTTGCTCCATCTATCAAAGTCACTTATATTTGATCATTTCTTTGTGTTGGGGACATTGAGGTACTCTCTACTAGCTCTTTTCCAATGTTCGATTAATTGGTACAAACCATAGTTACCCCCATCATGCTGGCTGCGGCTCCTGAGGAGCTGTTCCCCCATTCTACTGCAACCCCGAGGCAGGGCATTTTACAAGCTCATCCTGTGAAGGTGGACAAACCCTCTTCCCTCAGTAGAATGCCGTGGGATTGACCGCTGCAGCCCTCCCCCTCCCCCGAGCTTCCCCAGGCAATGAGCTTGCTGCTCTGTCACGGAGCTCACTAAGAAGTTATCTCCTGCGGGTGATTGAGGTAAGTTGGGCCTGTCTGTCGTGAACACACTTTCCTTCCGAAGAGCGCAGTGTTAAGTAAAGGTTTGGAAAGCACTGGTGTAGAAGAGTGAGTAGATTTGCCACTTCAGCAGAATCTGATTATAAAACAAACAAGGGAATGGCTTGAGTGCAATCAATCATCAATCAATCAATCAATAAACAAATAACAGAGGATGGAAAGAGCAGCTGTGAATTTCTTTCAGATTATTTACTGTGAGTTGCGCTTGGGTAATGGGTTTCTGCCTGGAAGCAGCCCAGTGCATCCACCTTAATGACTACTCTCGTGGTACTTGAAGTTTTGCATTTGACTCATTATACCTCACTACTGTTGCCCGTCCTTGAGCCAGATCTTTCCTGCAGCCAAGGTCATGAACCCAAACTCACTGCTCCACTTTAATTTGGGTCCTATTTCCAAGGTGAATCTGTGTGTGTAGAGTGTGTATGCATTAAACCAGGGTAACTGGGAGTGGTCATTTCAATGAAAAAGAACATTGACTTTTTCCATTATCCTTTTATTTTCTCCTTGTTCCCCTGACCCTAAATCCAGTGGGTTTGTGATTGCCAGTGTGTATGTACCCCACCTGGCACATACTTGTTTATTCTAGACTTGGCTTGGGCTTGAAATGTGCACAAAAGAACCAAATGCACAGCCAGGAACCAAATGCACAGCCAGGAACCAGTACCTCATGCCTGTCATCCTAGCCACTCAGGAGGCTGAGATGCGAGGATCCTGGTACAAAGCCAACCCCAGCAGACATATCCAAGAGGTTCTTATCTCCAATTAACCAGCAAAAGTAAGTAGAAGTGTAGTTCAGGTCATAGAGTGCATACTTGGAGAGAAAAGGGCTAAATGAGAACTCAAGAACCCAGGTTCAAGCCCTAGCACTGGAAAACACACAGAAGAAATTAAAACACATCATTGTCTTGGATTAATATCATAATGGCTGGAAATTCCTTGCACTTCTTGTGTAACTTCTTTTTTTCCTGGCCGTGGGGTTTGAACTCAGTGCCTGGGCATTGTTCAAGGCTAGTGCTCTACCACTTTGAGCCACAGCACCACTTCCAGGTTTCTGGTGGTTCATTGGAGCTAAAAGTATCATGGACTTTCCTGCTGGGGCTGGCTTTGAACCTCAAACCTCTCAGATTTCAGCCCTCTGAGTAGGTAGGATTACAGACGTGAGCCACTGGCTCTCCACTTAGGAGAGTCTTAATTCCTAGGTCAGTTAGGACTTAAAAGGATGAAGAACTGAAAAGAATAAATAGTTTGCCTTTAAATCTATATGTCTCTCAACACTTTAAATACTAAGGTTTGGCACTTAGCAACTGAATATACTATTTGAGTACAAGGTGATGTTCAGATACATATTTAAATTGGATTGTGACTATATTAGGTTAATTAGCATACCCATCATGTCATATATCATTTCTTTGGATCAAGGACATTCAATAGTCTGCCTTCTAACTGTTATATATATATGTATATAATATATATAATGAAATATATATATATATATTCAGCTGTTCTTCTATGTGAAAGACCTCTAGACCTTACTTGTCTTATTTAACTGTCAGTTTTATACCTGTTGTGTTTAGAATTGAGTTATTACAAGCATGAACCATTAGGTGTGGTTTTTAGAGAGAGCTTTGAAGTATGATGCATGCCCATATCATGCAATTGTAGAGATTATATAATCAGATTATATAATCCCCATGCTGTTCCATGGGGGAAAAAACCTTCATTCTGGATTTATCCACCAGGGGGAGAGAAAGAGCAGTCAGTTTCCTTACCCAGCGCACCCTTGTTGCTTCCACAGAGGCTCCATCTAGACTCCTGGGGGAGAGGTGGGTAGGGCAGATTTGTACAACCTAGTACTAATGACTGGTGATGCACCTAATGATGGAGCCTTGTGGACATTCAAAGCTGTCAGACTCAAGGGACAGGCCCGGGCAGAAATTCGAAGACTTCTATCTTGAATTTCTTAGTTTTATTTTATTTTTGCTAAAGCATTAGTGTGTATTCCTAAAGCCCCAGATCGTACATCTTCCTATACTTTCCTGGCTGCAGCTGTTTCTTTTTCTCTTCTTTATCAATGATGAATAATTATACACTTACAGACTACATACTGTGTGGATGTCTGCTATGTGTGTTGATGTAAATGCAGGATAAACAGCAATAAATCAAACAGAGATCCCAGCGCTAAAAAGTTGAATGAAAACTCCTTTGTACAACTATACAAAGATAATTTTTTTTTAAAAAAAGATTGCAATAAAAATAACAAAATTAGCCAGGTGCTGGGGTGGCTCATGCCTGCAATCCTAGCTACTTAGGAGCCTGAGATCTGAGGATCACAGTTCAAAGCCAGGGTAGCCAGGAAAGTCTGTGAGACTCTCTCTTCCAGTTAACCACACATACACACACACACACACACACACACACACATAAAGCCAGAAGTGGAGCTGTGGCTCAAGTGGCAGAGTAGTAGCCTTGAGCAAAAATGCTTAGGCTTAGTTTCAAGCCCTATAACCAGTGTGTGTGCATATGCACACTACTACTACTACTACTACTACTAGTAATAATAATAAAATCAAATATAATTTTAAAAAACCTACTGCCGGTCATTTTCAGGTAATAGTATTATAACTAAGATATTTCTACATTTTATTCTTTTCTTGCCAGTCTTCCCCAGATCTTTGCAGTGTTTACCTTTGAGTTCTGCACACAAGACACTATGATGAATTTTCCATACTGCTAAGCTCCATCTTAGCAGACTATTTGCACTCTAATATGCAAATGAACATGCTGAGAAAAAATATGAATGAAACTCCTATTGAGAATTAGTAGTAAGTAAAAGCAGCCACTTCAGAAAAGCCTGAGGGAGTAGGAGAGATGATAGGACAAAACCGGCACGATCCAGTCAGATCCAGGACATCGAGGCCCATTGGCTTTAAGAGTTCCTGTGACTCTTTGCACTGCCTCATTTCTCCTTTTGCCTCTGGCTGATGAGGTCACAGCTGCAGTGCAGACACTGGTGCTGAGCCAGGGTAGACGCATCTAAGAACTGACTTCCACATTCTGATATTCACTCATCTCTTCTCAAAAATCACAGGTTGTAGCCAGAACCCATGGCTCATACCTGTAATCCTAACCACTTAGGAGGTTGAGATCTGAAGACCAAGCTTCAAAACCAGCCTGGGCAGCAAAGTCCAGTAGACAACTCCAATTAGCCACCAAACCAAACCTCGAAATGGAGCTGCAGCTCTAGTGGTTGAGCACTGACCTTGAGCACAAATGCTCAAGAACAGTGCCCAAGGCCCTGAGTTCCAGCCCCAGACAGGCACAAAATAAATACAGAAATATAAGTACAAAATGATATGTTTGTAAAAATGCTAGGGCCCTGAGAAGCCATTCCCAAATGTTCGAGATGGTGAGATGACAAATCCGTGAATCATTCCAGTGTGATGATCAGTATGCTATTTTTCATAAAACATAGATTCAGCCCCTGCTATGTGTCTCAGCTGGCCTTGTGAAGGCTTGGGGACCTTTGGCTTGGAGAATCCTTCCCATTTGTTTCCCAGGGTGGTCTGAGGGTGGAGGGAGGTGACACAAAATGTGGGCACTTCACAGAGAAGCAGGTGCTTAGAAAAGCACCCCCCCCCCCCCACACACACACTCAGAGCTGCCAACCAAAGAGATCTGTGCTGAAGTCAAGTGTCTCCACTGGACATGCTGTGCACTGCTGGGAATCAAAAAGGGCCCTGCTGGGAGCCAAGCAGGGCGGAGGCTCAAGAGCCTAATGAACAGATGCCCACTTGGCAGGGGAAATGAGTTGTTCTGATTTGAGCAGCTGATGGGCAGCTGAAGTTTACTGGAAACTCACATAACAATATTCATCCTCTGATAGCCTAGGATGTATTCTCAGGGCCAGATGAAACCTTCCCATCATGCCCTGGGTGTCTGCTCAGCCAATGAGAAGAGCCAGGGTGATGCATTCACAACTCATCAACCAATCCCAAAGGGAGGAGAAATGGGAGAGACCTTGAACCATAGAAACTGCCCTGGGTACCTCGTGCTTGTCATCCTAGCTACTCAGGAGGCTGAGATCTGAGGATCATGGTTCTAAGCCAACCTAAGCAGGAACGTCTGGGTAAGACTGTCATCTCCAATTAACCACCAAAAAGCCAGACGTGGTACTGTGGCTTGAGTGGTAGATTGCTAGCCTTGAGAAAAAAAAAAACCTCAGAGACAGAGCCCAGGCTCTGAGTTCAAGCCCCAAGACCATCAGAAAGCAAAGCAAATAAACAGCAACAATAAAACTGTCTTTAGAGGGGGACTTTTTTGGACTTCTTTTTGGGGTTTATCTGGATATCTAGCTAACTTTCCTTTGGGACTTTCACTTCCAAATAAACTTACTCTGTTTACTTAAAAAAAAAACCCCAACAATCCAAAAAGCATTTCTTCTTGTATGACTTTTTAGATTTCAGTGAGAAATGATCATTTCATCTCAGAAGAGCCTTAGGTGCTGATTTTTCTTTTCACTCTTGCCTTCTACTTGGTGCAATATTATCTTAGGGATGACATTATTTCTCCATTTATTTTCTCCCTGACAGCCCAAGGGAAATGATTAGGTAGTGATAAACATGCTTCAATTTCTTTAGGATATGTAGATCTGGTCATGTTATGTTTCTAAGTGATAAGAAATTTGTTTTAAAAAGCATTATCTTACTCTCCTGGGGTCTCAGACAGGCTAAGAAGCTGGGGAGGGAGGGGGGTTGGAATGAAACAAAACAAAACATTAGGTTGGCTTTGAAACTCCCTTTAAGCTCTGGGCCATGAGAAGAAGGATGATGTGGTGAGAAGCAAGGATCTGAACGTCTGAATTGCTGGCCTCGAGTTGGTTGAGCAGTGATGGATGAGGGATCTGATGGAAAGCCAGGAAGCTCAGCACCAGCCTGCCCGAATGCATCCATTGCACTCTTCAGTGAATAAACCGGAAGTATTATTTTGCAGGAGATGAACAGGTGGCTAGAAATGGCTAGTGACTCCTAGGTGCTGGTGGATCACACATTTATAATCCTAGCTAATCAGGAAGCTGAGATTTGAGGATCAAAGATGAAACCAGCCTGGGCAGGAAAGTCCACAAGACTCTTATCCCCAGTGAACCACCAAGAGGCTGGAAGTGGAGGTGTGGTTCAAGTCAATAAACACCAGCTTTGGGCAAAAAAGCCAAGCATCAGTGAGAGGCTCTGAGTTCAAGCCCCAATACTGGTGAGTGAAAGAGAAAGACAGAAATGAAGAGAGAGACAAAGGAAGAGAGGGTGACAGAGGAAGAGAGAGGAAAAGGGGAGGGAAGAGGGAGAGGGAGAGAAAGAGAAAGGAAGAGAGAAAGAGAGGGAGGAAGAGAAGAGGGAGGAAAGGAGAGAGAGAGAAGGGGAGGAAAAGTCGAAGTGCTCTGACTTAGAAAACTCTTGAGGTGTATTTTTTTTTGAGTACTGAAACATGGGTTACTTTCTTCTGGGTTGTTTTATTTTAATACAGACATTTTGCTGGGTCAATGGCTCACACCTAACATCTTACCCCCTCAGAAGGCTGAGATCTGAGGGTTCTGGTTCGAAGCCAGCCTGGGCAGGAAAATTTATGAGACTTTTGTTTTGTTTTGTTTTTCTGGCCCTGGAGCTTGAATTCTGGGCCTCCATGCTGCCTTTGAGCTGTTCTGCTCAAGGCTAGAGCTTTGCCTCTTGAGCCATAGCTCCACTTCCAGCTTTTTGTGGTCAATTGGAGATAAGAGTCCCATGGACTTTCCTGGCTAGGCTGGCTTCAAACTGTGATCCTCAGATCTCAGCCCCTGAGTAGCTGGAATTATAGCCATGAGCCACTGATGCCTGGCAGAGACTTTTATCTCCAATTAACTACCCTCAACCCCCCCAAAAGTAAAGTGGTATTGTGGCTCAAGTGGTAGAGCACTAGCCTTGAGCAAAGAAGCTCAGGAATAGCTCCTAGGTCCTGAGTTCAAGCCCCAGGACTGGATATGAGCGCTTGTGCATGTGCGTGCGTGCACACAATCCTAATTCCAAAAGGTACCTTGGGGTAGCATATTTTTATCTCCTATACTGGTTACTGAAAATGTGGTGTGTACATTGCTGACTTGAGGCTAGACTTTGATGACTCTGATGGAGGAGAAATATCTACATATCTATTTCTATATCTATATCTATTTCTAATGAAGTATGAACACACATAATAGAAGAACTTACAATCTATCCATTCATCTTGAGATGTTTAAGAAAGTCCTCTGGTGAAACTCTCTGAGTCCATTATCTGGGGAGATCGGGGAAGAGTTCTCTTAAAGAACCAATTTACTTTATGCTTCTAGGATCATTTAGCTTGTCTACTTAACCAGTTTAATTGTGTTTGTAGATGTTGAGGAATTGGTTCATTTCTCTCTAATGGTGTGTACGTGAGCTGTCTTTTCGTCACTGTGATAAAATACTCGATAGAAACAACTTAAAAAGGAAGAAAGATTTATTTTTGGAGCATTGCTTCAGAGGCTTCTGTCTGTGTTTGGGCAGCTGTTTTTGGGTTTGGAAGGGGCTATCTTTCTTGGGGAGAGTGTTGGGTCCATGCTACTCCACTGAAGATAGCTAAGAAAAAGGCTCTTGGCCCCAATATCCCTTTCAAAAAACACGCCAGTGTGACCTCTTTTGCTCAGGGCTTTACCACTTTGAGCCACAACTCCACTTCCGGTTTTCTGGCAGTTCATTGGAAATAAAGAGTCTCACAGAGTTTCCTGTCCAGGCTGGCTTTGAACCAGCTAAGATTACCAGCATGAGCCATTGGTGCTCAGCTCCAACTCTCTCTAGGTCTGACTTCCTAAAGGTCTGAATAGAACTTGGGTGGTGACCAAACCCTCAATATTTGGTTAAGGTGCACGTTATCAAATTAGTAAATTTGTGAGTGCTATCTTTTTCATAGCCTCTACCATCACCCTCTTAACTGCTGTGAAGTCTCTGTAGTAATTGGTGTCTTCTCTTTTTCTTTGTCATTCTTGGTAGAGATTTGTTGCTTTTATTTGTATTCACTTAGAAAGCAATTTTGGCTGAGTGTGGTGGTACAGACTTGTAATCCCAGCTACAGAGGAGGAAGAGATAGGAGAACCATAGTTCAAGGACATCTATCCAAGGCAAAAAAAAAAAAGTCCCCCTAAAACAAAACAAAACAAAAAAGAAAAGCTTTATCTTATCTTAAAGAGCAAGCCAGTCATGATGATACACATCTATAGTACTCAGGAGGTAGAGGTAGAAAGATCATGATTTAATGCTGTTCTAGACAAAAGTGCCGGATCTATCTAAAACTAAAACTAAAGCAAATAGTAATGGGGATAGCTGGACACTAGGGGCTCATACCTGTAATCCTAGCTACTCAGGAGGCTGATTTCTGAGGATCACGGTTCAAAGCCAGTCCAGGTGGGAAAGTCCATGAGATTCTCATCTCCAATTAACTACCTCAAAACTGGAAGTGGTGCTAGGCTCAAGTGGTAGAGTGCTAGCCTAGAACAAAAAAGCTGTGGGACAACACTAAGGTCCTAATTTCAAACCCCAAGGCTGAGATCTGAGGATTGCTGTTCAAAGCCAGCCCAGGCAAGAAAGTCAGTGAGACTTTTATCTCCAATAAACTACTACGAAAAAGCTGGAAGTGGTGCTGTGGCCCAAGTGGTAGAGCAATAGCCTTGAGCAGAAGAAGCTCAGAGATAGGGTCCAGGCCCTCAGTTCAAGCCCAGAACAGGGGAAAAACAACAATTTAAAAAAAAATCAAGGGGCTGGGAAGGTGGCTCAGTGGTAGAGCACTTGTCTTGCATGCTCGAGGCCCTGGGTTCGATTCCTCAGCACCACATAAGAAAAAAGCCGGAAGTGGTGCTGTGGCTCAAGTGGTAGAGTGCTAGCCTTGAGCTGAAGAGCTGAGGGACAGCACCCAGGCCCAGAGTTCAGGCCCCATGACCGGACCCCCCCCCCCCAAAAAAAAATCAAAAACCAAGAAAATTCCCACCTTTCCTTTAGAAGATGGTAGGGCATTGGCCAAACATATGTGAAGCCCTGGGTCTAACCCTCAGCAGTACATGCAAAATTTTTAAATTTCTTTTCCTTTTCTTTTTGACATGTTCTATTATCTCACTTATTTAGAAGTACATTACTTAATTTCTCGATGTTTGATGGTTTTTCTTTTACGTCTCTCTTTTAAAAAAATTTCATCAGAGAATGTGCTTATATATTCTCCATCACATTAGATACTTTGAGATTTATTTTACACATTGAATATGCTTATAAATATTTCATAGATTTTGGGGTAAAAAGTCCACATAGTTTGGGTTGTTTGTAGTGTGAGGCATTGAATCCAGGGTCTTGAGCATGCTCGAGAAACATTCTACCTCCGACACTATGCCTCCAGCCTTTTTTGTATGTATTTAATTAATTAATTTATTTATTTATTAATTTATTATTATTTTCTTTGTTGGTTGTGGGGCCTGAACTCTGGGTCTGGGTGCTGTCTCTCAGCTCTTCAGCTCAAGGCTAGAGCTCTACTACTTGAGCCACAGTGCCACTTCCAGCTTTTTCTGTTTATGTGGTGCTGAGGAATCGAACCAGGGCCTTGTGCATGTGAGGTAAGCACTCTACCGCTGAGCCAGCTTCCCAGCCTAGACACATTTATTTGTATACATACACAAATGTTAAATGCTACTGGTGGATTGTATCTGTCAGTTCTTTAAGGTCGTTGATAATTTTCTAACCATTCTGTAAGTTTTTAATACGTTTTTTACTGTAAAAATACTGTATAGAGGGGTTACAGTTAGGTGAGCAAGGTAACGAGTACATTTCCTATCAAGCATTGTTGCCTCTTTCTACTGTTCGTTTTCCTACTATCCCTTCCTCTACCTCCACAACTCTCTCCCTTCCTCCCCCTCCCCCCCCCACCTAAATTTTAAATTTCATTTTTCAACATAGTGCCTTGGACTTCTCATTGTTACAATGGGTCAACCTGTATCCCTATTTAAGCATTTCGGTTTTTTCCCTTCCCCTCCCCAAATTAGAGAAGCGTATATACAAGATGCACACCGCTGCTATGTCAGGTGTTTAAGTGGAACTTTCCAATTCCCAAATGGTCGTTGTGATCGTTTACCAGTTTCTGACTTGTTTTCAGTAGGTGTTTGCGTTCTGCATTGCATGAACTTTTCGTTTGGCACATTTTTATTTGAGATGCCTGTCTCTCTCATTGAGTGATCTTTTTGATTGTCACTTGATGATCCTTTGCATCACAAGCCATGTTTTTTTCCCTCACATTCCACTTCATGAAATCATACATACATTACTTGCTTAAAATCAATGTTGGTTTCCCACAATTTTGCTTTCAGTTTATCTAGGTTAATTTTTGCAGTGAAGTTCTTGTAGAACGTGTATTGTTGAGTCATGATTACTTCAGATCTTTCAAGTATTGTGTTTATAAGCTGTTTATGTTTAAAGTAATTATTAATTGAATGTAATGATTAATTATGATACTATTATAATTAATATTAATTATAGGGTCTAGTCAGCTCAAGAGGTCTGCCTATCCATTTACCTATTTAGTTCAGCTGCTAATTCCTTTACTGTCGCTGTGTTTTGTAGACTGCTCAGTTTTTAAAATCTTGTCTTCAATTCCTCTATCTTCTGGCAGCTTTACTCTTTTTATTGCTCCTAATTGGTCATTTTTAATCTTCTTAACATTACATATGCTATAATTTTCATTTCTGTATTCTGACTACTTCTTTCAAGAGAAATTAACAGTGGGTGTTTTTCTAACTTAATTTTTTCTTACTAAAGTTGTTTTGTGAGACTTCATAGAAAAGTAGACTTGAAAGTAGTACTTCCATTACTCATCACTCATTCCTGTTTTTATTTCCCTTCATATGGGTAACTTCATTACATCTTATGATTCCATCTTGATTTACTTATAGTGCTTTTCAATATATAGTTTGGAATTAAAAATTATAGTTACTGTAAGAATTACCATACACTCAATTAAATCAAAACTCTCCTGATGTTTGAGTCAAGCGCTCTACCACTTGAGCCACAATTTCCACTTCCTGTGCCACAATGTCCACTTCCTGTGTTCTGAGGGTCTATTGGAGATAAGAGTCTCACGGACTTTCCTTCTGGGGCTGGCTTTGAACTGCACTCCTCAGATCTCAGCCTCCTGAGTAGCTAGGATTACAGGTGTGAGCCACCAAAGCCCAGCTAAAATAATACATTTACTTGAGCTTTGTGGCCTGTTGAGGAGGGAGAGACTGCCTAAGAAGAATAAGATATTTCATAGGAGAAAATATCAAATACGCTTGTGTGTGTGTGTGTGTGTGTGTGTGTGTGTGTGTGTGTGTGTGTGTGTGTGTGTGTGTGTGTGTGTGTGTGTGTGTGTGTTACAGACATGCCAGTCCTGGAGCTTGAACTCAGGGCCTGGGCACTGTCCCTGAGCTTTTTTTACTCAGACCTAGCACTCTACCGCTGGGACTATAGCTCCACTTCTAGCTTTTCTGGGTAGTTGATTGGAGACAAGAATCTCATGGACTTTTCTGCTCAGGCTGGCTTTGAACCATAACCCTCAGATCTCAGTCTCCTGAGTAGCTAGCATTACAGGCGTGAGCCGTGAGCACTTGGCAAAGGTAATCACATGCCAGCAACCACGACTCAAACAAATTCAGTGTAAACTTTTAGAAAAGAAGAGAGGAAGGCTAAACAGGATTCCAGGATCTGGGAACAAAACAACCCCATGCTGACAGACTGCTTTGTTTTTGATTGTGTGGTCAGGAAAGCCAGTATAGTAGCCTGACCCTGATGTACTTTTATTTAAAAGTGAATTTACTTCTTATTGAAACAAAACAAGATTTTCCAGAACTTATCTCCGTGCTAGGGTTAACTTGATTTCCCTGTGATGAGGGTCGAATGAGAGCATGCTCCCACTGGAGGCTAAAGAATCTAGCCCAGGGAAATGAGTACTACTTCTATTTCAAGGAGGTTTTATCTCTCTCTTCCTTTCTCCTCCCCATCCTTTGCCTCTCTACTCCTCTCCCCTCTCATCTCTCTCTCTTTGGTTACTGAGACAGGATTTCACTATGAAGCTCAGGTTTGCCTTGACCTCTGGTCCTCCTACTTCAATCTCTCAGTGGAATTACAGTCAGGTCCTACCCCAAGTGGCTCTCTTCCTCTTCCATCTTCTTTTTGCGCTTATCTCTTCGTCAGCTTCATATTTCTCTTCCTTCTTCCCCTCCTTTTCTTCCTCTTCGATCTTCTTTCCTTCCCTCCCTCCCTCCCTCCCTCTCTCTCCCCCCTCTCTCTTCCCCCTCTTCTCTCTCTCTCTCTCTCTCTCTCTCTCTCTCTCTCTCTCTCTCTCTCTCTCTCTCTCTCTCTCTCTCTCTCTCTCTCTCTCTCTCTCTTCTCTCTCTTCTCTCCTGCCTATCCTGGGGCTTGAACTCAGGACCTGGGTGTGGTCTCCGAGTTTCTTTTGCTCAGGCTAACAACAGCACCCCTTCTGCATAGTTTATTGGAGATGAGAGTCTCATGGACTTTCCTGCCAGGGCTAGCTTTAAACTCCAAACCTCAAATCTCAGCTGCCTGAGTAATTATGACTACAGGCATCAGCCACCAGCATTGGCTCTCTTGGGGGAGAGGATCTCATCATATAGCTCAGGCTTGCCTGGAACTTACGGTTTATGGTCCTCATACCCCAGTCTCCCTGTGGAATTAGTCTTGTACCATAACATGTGCCCCTCCCCTCCCCTCCTCTCCTCTCCTCACCCCTCTCCTCCTTCCTCCTTTCCCCTTTCTCTTCTTTTCCCTCCTTTCCCCTTTCTCTTCTTTTCCCTCCTTTCCCCTTTCTCTTCTTTTCCCTCCTTCCCCCTTCTCTTCTTTTCCCTCCTTTCTCTTCTTCCCTTTCTCTTCTTCTCCCTCCTTCCCCCCTTCTCCCTCTTCTAGACCTTTGTTTCTAGTACCTTTGCTTCTTCTAAACACAGAACTAGCAATGACAAATAGGATGAATGTTTTACCAGCTGCTCTATGACCATTCTTCTCAGAGGTCGCAGCAGGTGCCATTCAGGGTAATGCATTGGCCAATGCGGGCTATTCCGCAGATTCTGACCTGTCAGATTTAATTTACATAGAACAGCTGTGGCTCTGCTCCTGCTTAAAACCCTTCAGTCCCAGAGGGGAGTGGAACTCTGTAGACCATGTGAGAAACACCAGCACATCACTCATCCCACCTTGGGAGTTAACACGACATAAAACATGAAAATCACACTGGTGTTTCCGGTCTGGATCTATGAATGGAGAGATCAGGCATTTGTGTCCTGTCAGGTACGCATCATGTGTTTGAAACCCGTGGCTGAAACACCGCAGCAACTGAGAGTCTTTAACAGAGCTGGTATTCTGCCTTGTCTCCAGGAAGGGAAGGAAGGCTCTGTTTCCGCTGTAGGAGAGTCAGTACCATTGTTCCTCCAAGGGCTTGATGCATTGCCTGCCTCCCGTGCCAGGTTCTCCTTCTGCTTCTGTTGTGGAAGCAGCCAGGGCTGCTGTGTGAATGATGGACGTGTTGGAGTCCCCGTACAACTTCACAGAAGCTGGCCTTGGTCAGGGGTAGCGGGGGGATGGCTCTGTGCTAGAGTACTGGGCTGACATTCACAGCAGTAGCTCCCCTTCTCTCCCCCCCCCCCCCAATTCTAATCTCAAGAGGATGAGATCTGAGGATTGTGGTTCAAAACCAGCCTGGGGAAGCAAAAATCTGTGAGACTCTTCTGTTCACCAAACTACCAATAAATAAATAAATAAATACCAGAAGTGGATCTGTGGCTCAAGTGGTAGAGTACTGAGCTTTGACTACAAAAGGTCAGGGATGATGCCCCGGCCCTGAGTTCAAGCCCCAGGACTGGGCACACATACAATAAAATCAAATTCGTGGGATGGATTTGAGCTTTAATTTACTGTGCTCCTCTCTGCTCCATTTATCCCTTCCTAAATTAAAAAAAAAATCTCCCTAATGAATCTCCAGCTTTGCCTTGTGGATGTTGTCTCCATCCTCTGCTCCTTTGGGCTGTCTCCAGTGTTTGGAGTTCATCCTTGGTTTATGGAACACAAAGGCCAGAGACAGCTTTCTCCATGCATCTCCCCTGGAAGAATTTACCTCAGCCCAAACAAGGACAAAGTAGAGAGGAGGAACAGAGCGAGGTCTTGTCTTTAGCCTTTGTCTGCTGTTTGCCTGACTGCATCCACCTTGATTCCAAAGGAAGAGATTAAAAAGACATGGTTCTTGTTTTGGGAATTCCTACTGGGGAGGGGGGCCCACAGAAATGTGCTGTGTCCTCAGGATCTGTAGCTGTCAGGCACAGCCTCTGTCCCTCAAATTGTAAGAAGAGAGATAAGGAAATACTCAGCAGAGGCCAGATTGTAGACATCAGTGTAAGGTAAAAAGGATGCCCTCGAAGTACAGGAAAATAAGCACTTCATCTCATTGATGTGGGGGAGGAGAGAGACAGACAGACAGACAGATAGACAGAGAATGAGAGAGAGAGGACAAACCACCAGGATTTCCTCTGATTCCTCTAGAACGTTCCTCCTCTTCCTGTCTCAGCCCCCACACACAGCCAGCCTCTGTTTTTGTTTTTGTTTTTTGTCAGTCATGGGGTCTGAGCTCTGGGCCTGGGCACTGTCCCTCAGCTCTTCAGCTCTAGGCTAGCACTCTGCCACTTGAGCCACAGTGCCACTTCCGGCTTTTTTGGCTTATGTGGTGCTGAGGAATCAAACCAAGGGCCTCATGCATGCAAGGCAAGCGCTCTACCACTGAGCCACCTTCCCAGCCCCAGCCTCTGTTTCATGAATGTGAAAACAAGTGAATTTAGTCAAACGGAGTGTTTATGGAGATAGTGTCCCCCTTCCCTGCCCCGCCGTGGGAGATTTGTACCTTTGAGCTCTTGACATTTTCACATTTCTCTGTCTGCCTTGCATGTCTGAGCTGCGTGCATTGCACGTATTATATTCTTCCCTCACACACAAAGACACACATGCACACACGTTCCCGCATGAACACTCATGCACACACACCCATACCAGACATGAACATTTATGTGGATTTGTATGCTTGTTTTCATATTGATAATCCAAAATGACAGAATCATGCTTCAGGAACCTAGTTGATGATGAGAGATGATACTCATATTTTTCTTTCTTTTTTTTGGTCGGTCGTGGGGCCTGAACTCTGGACCTGGGCGCTGTCCCTCAACTCTTCAGCTCCAGGCTAGCACTCGACCACTTGAGCCACAGCGCCACTTCTGGCTTTCTTTTCTTTTTGCTTATGTGATGTTGAGGAACCAAACCCAGGGCCTCAGGCATGGAAGACAAGCGCTCTACCACTGAGCTACCTTCCCAGCCTTCATATTTTTCTTAATGGGTGAATGTGGTCAGAGAGAATGCTACCTGCATTCAGTGTGTGTTTCAGAGAATATGTCAGCAGCAGGCCAACTGCACACAGACAGTTCAGGCTGGAGGTCTAATCACTGACCTCGTGTGTGTGTGTGTGTGTGTGTGTGTGTGTGTGTGTGTGTGTGTGTGTGTGTGTGTGTGTGTGTGTGCTTGTGTGTGTGTGTATGTGTGTGTGTACCAAACCTGGGGCTTGAAGTTAGGGTCTGGTCACTGTCCCTGATCTTCTTTTTTGCTTAGGACTAGCAGTCTAACCACTTGACCCCCAGCTCCTCCACTATTGGAATTTCACTGATTGGAGATGAGAATCTTGTGGACTTTCCTGCCTGGGCTGGCTTCGAACAGTGATCCTCAGATCTCAGTCTCTGGAGTAGCTAGGATGACAGGCGTGAGCTACCTCATATGGCAATTGCGGGCATTTTCCAAGTCAAGTACGTACCGCTTGAGTGGGAGCAATGGTGTTCCCCAAATGCTGAAGACAGCACCCTGTGAAGACCCTGCAGATGTCCCTCCCGGGCCACAGCATCTCTGGGAGGAGCCAAGGGCCAGGATGCCACAGGAGCACCTTATGTACCAAAGGTCATTGTGTCATCGCACACAGTAGCCAAGCTATTTCCACTCCGTCCTTTTTCTCTAGATCTCAAAGATGCACATTCAAGATGCCCCTCTTCCCTACTTTCCAAAAAGTAGAAGTCAAAGAAAGACTCAAAGAAGAAATACCAGAACCCACCTTAGCATGGAGGGGGAAGGAGGAGGTGTATGTGTTTGTTGTTATGGCAACCAGAGCTCAAAAGGCCTGGAAGGAAGTGAGGGAATTCCACAGCTGCTTGGCTGTGCATGCTGAGCCTCTCCATCCTCAAAGTCTGCAACTCATCCCTCCCAGAGGACCAGCAAGCCCATCCCTAGCATCCCAAGCCCATCTTCCTCAGTGTGTGGAGCCTTCCCTGGGAATTAAGCAAATGCCCTGTGTGCCCAGAATTACAGGGTTGAGCAAGTGCTCAGAAATATGCATGGATTACCCCCCAAGAAATAATGAAAGATTCAATCACACTCTCTTGGCAATACTCTTTCTCAGATGTATTTTGCAAATCGGCCTTTTCCTTCCCTTCCCTCCCCTCTTCATTCCTCTCCCCTCCTCATTTCCCTCTCTTCCCTTTCCTTCCCTCCCTTCTCCTCCCTTCTCTTCCCTTCTTCTCCCATTCTCCTCCCCTTCTCATTCCCCTCCCCTTTCCTTCCCTCCTCTTTGAGCCTTGAAGTACCAAAGCAGCCCTTGGTGCCCAGCAGTAGCTGCTGTGGCTCCAATGCTCCATCTCTGTTGTCTTGCTGGTTAATTGCTTTCTTCTGTCCCTTCCTGGATCTCACAGCAGCTAGTTAGCACGGTCTATTCTTATTTCCTCTGCACCTAATTGGTGTTTCTAAGCCTCTGGCAGCCTGAACCTCAGGAAAAAGATATCAAACCTTTACTAAGATGAATACGGAGATGAGTGATTCAGCCTCATGGATAGCAGGGCCCTCTTTGCCAGCCTTGCTGCTCATGCACCATGCAGAAAAGGTATACTGCAAAGCCCTCCTGCATCTGCCTCCAGACGCCCAGATCTCAGCAAGCTATCGAGAGATCCCTCCAGTAAAGGCCATGATTTGTCATTTAAATAACTTCCATACAGTGAAGATAAAGCTGAAATGGTTTGACCATAGCTTGAGCATCTGTCATTCCGAATGGGCTAAACAGGACATTTGCTGTAAGAGAAAGATAGTTTAAGGGACCAGGTCATAGGAGAACTGTGAACACCCTGCCTACAAGTAACCCAAGGCGACTCAATTCAGTGACTCCTATGACAGAATACAGATGGGATGCTAAATGAGCACTATGGGAAACTAAACGTGCAGCCTATTCCTCGATAACTCTGCACAGAAAATGTTTTCAGACTATACCTTGAAATACAGCTATGTGAGTATGCTAAAAAAAAAAAAACCAAGTGGAGCTATGACTCAAGAGGTGGTGGGGAAAAAAAGCAAAGAAAGAGTACTCCAGTTCAAGCCCCAGTTCTGGGCACAACAAACTTTCTGATAACTCCTTCCACAAAGCAGTTTATGAATGCAAAAATGTGTCTTGATCAGCGTCAACCCTTTCAATGTTCTCATTCCTCCCAAATCACTCCTTCCCTCCCTTAATTTTTAGGTTACATAAATGAGGTGTTTTTTGTTGTTGTTGTTGTTTTGCTATTTAACGAAGCGGTTTATGTATACAATGCATCTTAATCTGGGTCATACCTTCAATATCTTCACCTCCCTTCAGCCCACCTCTTCCTATCACTTTGCCATTCTTGTTTTAAGGGATTTCCCCATAATTAATATTATTTGTTAAAGCAGGTGTAGAGAAATGCTTTTTATTGGAGGACCTGAACAAACTCTTTTCCACAATAACTCTTCCTGATTACAGAGTCATTAACAATAAAGAAATATGGTTCTTTTCTTCTTTCTTTCTTTCTTTCTTCCTCTTTCTTTCTTTCTTCTTTCTCTTTCTCTCTTTCTCTCTTCTTCTCTTTCTTTCTTTCTTTCTTTCACTTTCTTTCTTTCTTTCTTTCTTTCTTTCTTTCTTTCTTTCTTTCTTTCACTCTTTCTTTCTTTCTTTCTTTCTTTCTTTCACTCTTTCTTTCTTTCTTACATTAGTCTTAGGGCCTGAACTCTGGGCCTAGGTGCTGTCCCTCAGCTCTTCAGGTCAAGGCTAGCATTCTACCACTTGAGCCACAGTGCCACGTCTGGCTTTTTCTGCTTATGTGGTGCTGAGGAATCGAACCCAGGGCCTTATGCATGCAAGGCAAGCACTCTACCACTGAGCCACCTTTCCAGCCTGAAATATGGTTATTTCATGTGTCATGGGGGAGGCTGTTTTGTCACGATTAGTCTATAATAAGAAATACTGACATGATTTATAGGTGAAGCATTATTTAGACATTCAGTTGCAGGAACCTGAACATGTTTTGTTGTTCTTTTTTTTTTTTCTTTTTTCCCCATATTTTTCACTGAAAAATATTGAGGTGTCCTTCATGAGTGACATTCAAAGAGCAAAATTTGCTCATACTTACAGCTATTAATTAAGAAGAATTAGAATAGGCTGTAACTGGATAAGGTCTTTTATTAAAAAAAGACAATTAAAGTCATACAGATATTTGGAGGTGATTTTCCTCCTGACGGATGCAGAAGTTGATTTGTTTTCTCCCCGGTGACCTTTATTTGATTAAATTCCATTTCATTTATTTCGTATTTTTCTGTCAGCACTGGGGCTTGAACTCACCATCATGACATTCGCCTTTAGCTGTTTTTAGTCGAGACTCTACGTCTTGAGCTACACTGGTGGCTTTTTCCTGGTTAATTGGAAATAAGAATCTCTCAGCTTTGTCTCTCTTGGCTTGCAGCCTCCTGAGTAGCTAAGATTACAGGCGTGAGCTACCCGCACCCAGCTTACAGTGACTTTTATTTTAGATGTTGACCTGCTTCCCTGTGGGCAGACTGTCATCCACAGAAGGAGGCTTCCTCTTCTCAAACTTCTGAGAAGAAAGTCTGATGCCCAGTGAGTTCCTGGTGCATTCACTACTTAGGATACCTTACCTAATTATCTTTAAATACCAAAGCATATCACCCATCATGTTATGAAGGTGTTGTGTGGAGGAATTAGGGTTACGTAAGTCAAGTCATGAGTACATTTCTGTTTGGATAATGTCACTCCTTCCCTCGCTCTCTCTCAGTTTTTTCCTCCCGTCCCCACCTACAAGTTGTAAAGTTCATTTCCACATAGGGTCCAGTGAGGCTCATTGCTGCATTTGTTCACCCTCTGTCCCTCCATTTTTGTGTCTTCCCTTATCCTCCTGAAGACATGAACAAACAAACAGGACAAAGATAAAAGAAAACAATAAAAGAACAAAAAACTCTTGCTTCCATTTCCCAGAGTTCTTTTCGCTAAATAATTATTTTATATGGTCAGATGCACATAGGCATTGTGCCTTTTTTGTTCCTTTCCTAAGAATAACCTTTGGTCTCACTGTGGATCACATGATTTAAAAAAAAAAAAAGACTTGTGGAAGTTAGAAAACAATAACAAAAGAGAGAGGAAGGAAGGAAGGAAGGAAGGAAGGAAGGAGGAAGGGAGGGAGGGAGGGAGGGAGGACAGAGGAAAATTAAGGTAAGACAGAGTGACTAAGTCACAGCTAAATTTTAGTTCTAAAATCCCCCCAAATGTTGCCTGATTCTAACTCGTTTTCATCAAGGTAGATTCTGGGAGTTTTCTGGGGATCACAGCAGATGATCTGGATGCACAGGCTATAGGAGTTGGGGGCAGAGAACATATGCTTTGCTATCAAACGCTGACCTAAATTACATTTCCAATTGCCTCTGTAATTTTTGCCTTGTTAGAACCGAGTGCTGTTCTGCAGAATGTTTAAATCACCCTTAATCATTTTTCCCTTGTGTGTGTCTGGAGAAATGGAGTCTGTTTTAGCTTCATCAATTTTCCTTTTCCTCTCTCTGGCTCTTAAGGTATTCAAACTCCAAGGTCAGAAAAATGACCTTGCCTGTCCAGATGGCAACTAAAAGATGAACAAAAATGCTGTTTTTTTTTTTCTCTTCTTACTCCAAGTAAAGCCATGCAGTCTTTTTTTTTTTTCTTCTGATTGTCTCCCAATGTGGGGACAGTGCTGATCTATTGACTATAGCAATATTGACTGATCTATTGGCGATAGCAAACAAATGGTTTGGATTTTCCTGAGCCAAAGTTCTATATTCTTTTCTAAAATCTCCTTATCATGTTTTGTTTTGCCTTCTTTTTTTGTTTTTTGCCCTCCTCATTTTCTTGCTGGGGAAGCTTGTTTAATTTCAGCATTCAATGGAAAACTTCCCAAAGTGCCTTATGCTTTTTGTGGGCTGTACTAGGAGCAAGTACTTTCCTTCAGCTTGGAGACTGGCCAAGGGGGACTGGAATTCGCCTAGGCTTGGACAAAAGCGCCATCATTTACTGGCCTGTTAGCCAAAGAGAGGAAGGTGTGGGAGGGTTCCCCAAACATGTAAACTGGAGCTATTAGAAGAAATGTGCTTTGCAGCTTAGAAAACTTCAAAAGGGTGCTTGGAAGATTTGCTGCCGCAAAACCTCTGTCTCATTAGTGGGATGATGGCTAACAAGTCCTACATCCTACATGGAGCTAACTTTCTAGCCTGTTGTCTTGGTGGGAAGCATGCTTTGGTTCCCCTTCTATTTGTGAAGTGGCAGAGAAATGGTCTTTCTACCTTTGGTCTTTTAATTGACCCCATCGAAAGCCTCAAATAGTCTTGATGATTTGCTTATCTTAGAAACTTCTTAAAAAGATGTTTTATTGTTTGTTTTGTCGGTCTTGGGGCTTGAACTCAGGGCCTGGGCGCTGTCCCTGAGCTCTTTTGCTCAAGGCTAGCGCTCTACCACTCTGAGCCACAGCACCACTTCCAGTTTTCTGGTCGTTCATTGGAGATAAGAGTCCCATAGACTTTCCTGCCTAGGCTGACTTCAAACCGTGATCCTCAGATCTCAGCCTCCTGAGTAGCTAGGCTTACTGGTGCAAGCCGTTGGTGCTGGCTCTATAAAGATTTAAATGATCATTTAAACTACATTTGTATCCATTCTTCCTCCAGACCTTGGTGCATTTGATACTTCACACATAGGCATGGCCACCGTCCTTTTGCTTGGGCCATAGGTGGCTTGCTAGCCTTTGAGCTCGTCTTTGAGTTTCGAGAAACAGAACTTAATGGGGCCACAATCCAGCTACCTTCCTGTTGTCTCAGATGACTGGGGATGTTGCTGGGTTATTCCTCTGTGATCCTGGCATTTGTTCACAGGACTCGATCTGTTTGTGAGATGATATCCTTATCTCCATGCATCCTAGTTCAATTTAGACTTGTTTCCTAAATCGAGTACATGGGTGTGGATTTTTTGTCTTGCTGAGACTGAGTTTAGAGAAAATCAATTCTTTTAGATGAACATCATCTAAGAACTGTTCACAGCAGAGAGACTCAGGACACAGCCGGCATTTATCAGTTCTCCGTCGATGCAGGTGAGGAATATAACCAAGCAGAGAAACAGGCGGCTTCATTCTTTTTAAAGCACAAAGACAGAGGACCTACCGTTATAATCCTTGACATCTCTGAAAGATAACCACCCTATCAACAAACAGCTCTCACCACTCACATCCTCTGATATCCCGCTTATTTCCTGGGGAAGGCCTCACACCGGGATGCAGCGGCCTCTGTGCTGGCTGAAAGTCAGAGGTTCCCTGAGGACAGACACTCGGTCTCATTGCATAGCATTTCCCAGTGCTTTGCATTCCGCTCACCTCTCCCGAGAGTCCCTTCCAGCCTCTCGGTACAGTAGAGGGGCACTCTGGCTCAGCATGGCACCAGAGCTAGGATGGGCAAGTAGGAGAGGGACCACACGTTCCATCTGCCCTGGAGAGATTCTGTAATTACGTGCAAGAAATAAACTGACACTAGTAGGCAGAACCATTTTAATTAGTGGCGTCCACGTAGGAGGCCCACAACATGCTAGCTTCCATAAAGAGCTGCAGTGTGGGATGCGGACCGGGAAGGAGTAGGGCCTTGGGGACCTTGGAGTTTGTAGTGGTGGTGGGGCAAGGACAAGGGAAGAGGGTAACGGATGGTGATCACAGCCTGTGCTGCTAGGTGGATGAAGTGTCTCAGGGAATCTATGGCTAGTACTTCAGTGCAACCCTGTTCTTTTCCCATTGCTACAACAGAGGCCTGACTCATGATGTTGATTTCCTGTAGAAATACAGATTGCTTCCAAACAAAGCACTTTTCGGAGCTAGTCCTGCGTCTCTAACTTCTCATAATAGCCAACATAAAAGCTTGTAAAATAGTATATGTGAGGCACACAGCCTGCTCTGAAAGTCATAGTTTCCTCTTGTGCTCTGAGCCACAATACAAGGTCAACACTTAAAGAATTCTAAGGCATCTTGTGCATGCGCATGCATGTGCATGTGTGTGTGTGTGTGTGTGTGTGTGTGTGTGTGTGTGTATGTGTGTGTGTGTTGTGGACATACCAGTTCCGATGCTTGAAATCAGGGCTTTGTACTGTCCCATGGTTTTGTGGCTTAAGACTGGTGGGACGCTACCACTTGGACCACACCTCCACTTCTGCCTGTTTTGCTGGTCAATTGGAAATAAATATCTCTCAGATTTGTCGTCTGGGGCTTTGAATTAGAATGGTCAGATCTCAGTCTCCTGAATAGGATTTACAGGCAAGATTCACCAACTCTCCAGGTAAAGGATTCTGAAACAACTTATTTTAATCAAACACATGCCCGGGAGAATACATTACAAGGGCTCTTCTAGCTGTGAGGTACAAGAAGGTGACCAGCCCTGAGTGTCATGCCTCACCAGATGTGTGAGAGAACCAAGCATATAGCTAGAATCTAAGTGTGGCTGGCCTCTGTTTTCTCTCTTCTGCAAGGTGAGATGTCCCTCTCTGTGATAATTAGGTGATAAAACTGTGACACAGTCGATGCTGCTACTTGGACACACATCCCTGGGACAATTCTATAAATGTGTTAGAGGCCTACTTGGTGGTGGTTGCCTTTTGCATTCTTTTCTCCACCCGTCTTAGTTCATGCGGGCACGGTGCTCCACACGTTGTCCATGAAGCAAAGTCATGACAAAAAGATCAGACATGTGGAGCTCGTGGGACCCAGTGCCTACAACTAATGGCTGTCCACCAATCCAGGCAGAATTTCTGTTTCTCAGTGATGCTGCCTCCAGCTTGCCACTGGACATTTTGCCACACAACCCTTCTCAGTTTGGGATGGAAGACTGTTTTGAAGCGCATTTGCCTTTAAAGTGTCTTTTGTATAGAATCCTCCCCATGTACTTCCAGCAGCTGACCATCACATGAATGGAAGTTGGGCCTCTGAGATCACCAACCCGTGTCAACACCCTCCTCGTACCTCTTGTGGGTGTGATCCTCTGATTGCTTTGTGTGCAGGGCCACAAACAAACCGGATATAGGAGAGGCCTTGGTAACAGCTGTACATGGGAGTTTATTACATCACGTGACACATCTATTCTTCAGAAATGAGAACACCCGCCCATAGCACCTGAAGCATTTGCTGTAGACGTCTTGAGAAATGTGTCCACTGAGTGTAACCAGAGTCTTCGTCCAGAGGCAGAACTCTAGAGATGCCAGTGCATGAAGGCTGGCCACGTGCCCCAATAAGTCAAATAAAACATGGGCGCCTCCGTGTGGGACTGAGAAAGGAGATTTTTATTCACCTACCTGACACATAGAGGAGGAAGGCAGGAAGCTGAACGATGTGCTTATGTTTTTGAGTCAAGAGACGAGTGACTCACTTGAGTAGCAAGCTCGAAAGTCCCCAGTGTTCTGTAAAACCCTCTTTCCCAATGACCCATTCTGTGAGAACGTGAGTTACCTGTGTTGTCTCAAACAGCTAACATGGAAGACATCCTCACACGGCAGAATAGAGGATGCCCCAAGGAGTGGAATTTGGGTGGCTATAGGGAAGAAAACACATTAATTTTGTTCTCTGATCTTCATGCGCCCCTCGCTGGCACTTTCTATTTTAAAAGAGATTAACCAGTGAACAACAAACAGAAATACACAGGCAGTACCACAAAGATGTGCCAAAAAAAAATCCAGTTCTCAAAGGAATTACTTAGGTTTCAAGCTTAAATATTGTTGTTCTCTGGAACAAAGAAAGAAGGAGATGGGGGAAAGCTGCTTATCAGGAAAAAAATAAACAAAAAAGGCAGAGCAGTAAGAGTGAAGTTGGTTGCAAAGCAACTTAAGTGGGTGCTTTTTCCTTTGGCAATTATTAAGGATGTAGGGGTGGTTTTGTTTGTTTGTTTTTCTGGATACAGAGCAGGAAACAACCGTACACATGAAGATTTCCTTCAAAGTATTTCTCGCGTGGATTTCTCTTCCAAGATAGGAACTTTTCAGGGCTGCTTCTGTGTTTGTAGCTTCTTCAGAATGAACCTTCAGTTTTGAAAGAAGAGTATCTGGCCTCACACCGTCATTGTTTGGGATGACAGGTCCTGAACCCCTGCTCAGCCTTCACAATTTTGTATCAACCGTGTCTCCTTTGCCTGGAAACACCCCAACAGAAAAAATTATGCTAATCGGTACTGAGACTCAGACATGCATAGATGAAGCCAGAAGAATCTAGCTGGAGTTTTCATGGGAAGTACACCCTGAATTATTCATTTCAACTTTCTTGCATACACTGAATGCAAATGTGGGCACTTCAAGGGCTAATGAGGCCTAAGAGCTGTTACGAGGGTCATGAATCTCCTTCACAGGTGCTTGTGCGTTCTTTTCTCTGTATGTGTTTCAGGGCCCAGTTCTGAATGAAGGCTCCCAAATGGAGAATGATTTAAGGAGGTTAACCCCTGGCTTCTCAGATTGAGATGCTTCCAGATTGGAAGCAGCTAAACTGGACCTTGTAAGCGGGCGTCCCTCAGTAGCTGCTGACTGGCATATGGGCTGCTTCAAAAAAGCAAAGAAAACACCATTGTTGGCCCAAGTGATAAATGGGAACAAGGCTAAGTTCACCAAAACACCAGCAAGTACAAGAGGCAAATCGTGACACAAAAGAAGTATGAAGCCATCTGTTGTATTAAGCATCATTTTTTTAAAAAAAAAGAAAAAAGAAAAGCCAAGGTGGACATTTTTAAAATCAGCTGTATTAACTTACTTTCTGCTAGCTGCATCCATAAAACTTTGGTAGGATGTTTTGCAGTGAGGAACATTTTTGTCCCACCTGGATACTATTATTGATAACTAACACTTGAGATACTATGGCTCAATCAATTGCTTTGTGTGTGTGTGTGTGTGTGTGTGTGTGTGTGTGTGTGTGTGTGTGTGTGTGTGTGTGTGTGTGTGTGTATACATGCACGCACATACCTGTTAGTACTAAGGCTTGAACTCCTTCGGCTTTTGTATTCAAGGCTACGGTCCTTCCACTTGAGCCCCATATCTCTTTCCAGATTTTCAATTGTTAATTGGAGATAAGAGCCTCCTAGGCTGATCTGCCAGGAATGGCCTTAGACCATGACCCTCAGATCTCAGCCCCTTGAGTAGTAGGTTTACAGGCGTGAGACACCAGTGCCCAGCTCCATTCAACAATTTTTTTTTTTTTTTTTTGAGCAAGGCAGGGATATTCTTCATCTGGAAAAATAAAGGCCGGGAGGTTACAATAGTACCTACTTTAGAGGGTCTCTGTGAGGATTAAATGAATTAGTCACATTTCACAGTAGATTTAATTATGTTCATACTAATTCTGCTTGGCTTGTACGGCCCTGAAGCGCACTGTAATATTGCAATTATATCTGAGATGAAAGAAGGCGGGAGAGACTTGGGGAGAAGAGCTAATTCAGAGGTTTGGAACTTAGAGCTTTGTACCGGAGCTGATAGGACAAAACTATCCTGAGGTTCCACATTCCATAAACAGCAATCGCGACCCATTTACCTCTCCATGTTGCTTTAGATACTTTTTTACCTTTGTGATACACAAGACCTCAGGAATTAAGAATTCAGGCATCGAAAGGAAAGGTGTCTCCAAACTTCCAGCCATTCATTTTGTTTAAGCAGATAATATAGTTGGAGACCATGTTGACCTGACCATATCACAGGTCAGAGAAATCATATTGTGAGATCACACCAATCAAATCAGGTTACACCTGCTCTAATCTGTGTAACTGAGGTAAATGATGGAGGGAAAAAAAAGAAAACTAAACAACCAACCCCATGTTTTGTGGTTTTAACTGACTAAGCAATGATGACTTTTTTATTCAGCCTGGGCTCTCATTCTCTTTCTTGTTTGCAGACAAATCAAACATGATTTGTATAAGATTTTGTTTCCCTTGACAGACACAGCAGTGATCCCTGGAGTTAGCAGTCGCTTGACTACTAGGCAGATACTTATCTGAATTTCCAAAGAACATCTCGCATCATGAAAATCTTGTGCTGTGCTAACCTGGAGAAATTTTGACCAACTCAATGGCTTCAACATCTGTCATGATTATTTGCACCCCTTTCTTCAAGCAAAAAACAAACACACCAAAACTAGAATCCTGGCATTACAAGAGTGTTGGTTAAATATGGAATATTTCAAAAGCCAGTTAAGTTTGTCAGCACATGTTGACAATTTGGGAGGAATGTAAGATCAGAGGGGAGGCCTTATTTTATTTTATTTTATTTATTTATTTATTTATTTTTTTTTTGTCGGTCGTGGGGCTTGAACTCTGGGCCTGGGCGCTGTCCCTCAGCTCTTCAGCTCAAGGCGAGCGCTCTACCACTTGAGCTACAGCGCCACTTCCGGTTTTCTGGTGGTTTTATTGGAGATAGGAGTCTCACGGTCTTTCCTGCCCGGGCTGGCTTTGAACCGCGATCCTCAGATCTCAGCCTCCTGAGTAGCTAGGATTACAGGCGTGAGCCACCAGCGCCCGGCGGGAGGCCTTATTTTAAAAAGCAGTTTGTGAACAGAGAGCCACCTTATTACAAAAAGAAAGCCACCTTATTACAAAGAAGCAAAAGGGAAAGAATTTACAGCTGGGAAGAAATGTAAAGGAAGTTCTCATCCAGGTTACCATGGTACAACATGCAAATTACATAACATGCCAATGAGGGAGGAAGTATTTGTCAAGTGCTCAGACCTGATTTGGTTGATTGCTGTGTTCTATATCACTGGTCAGATCCCAGTGGCAAATGAGATTATTTATTTCTTGACAATTCAAACAGGATTATACTTGGGCAAGTGGCTTTTCCAGGAACAGCATAGATCTCTGAGTCCTGAGCCAGTCAATGGCTACCAGATTTTTACATTTAGGATTACCTCTGAGAGCTACTAGCCCTTGGCTTACAATTTTAAAGCCTTGTAATCTAAAAGTTTACATACCTTTTAGTACAAAGTTGTAATTGAGTTTGACCAGCCGACCGTAAATATTTTCTTTTGCAATATTGAGTATGCTGAGCGCATGCTGTTATCTCTGAGACCATCCTTTGCCCATTTATTTCAGATCATGCAACTCCTTAAAAAGTACAATGGGTCTTGGAAATCTGATTTCAGCTGCAGTATTTTCATGGAACCTGAGTCATGCAATCTCCACCAGCCCTGATCCCCTTTTCTACCTCCCTACCAGAGAACTCTTAAGAAATACCAGCTATCCTATGTACCTACACACACTGGAGTCATGTAATTCGCTCTTCCTGAAGAGACACACATGGATTCTGCTTTTCATAGTCCTTTCATCAATTGCATGTATATTAAAGAGTGGCTGAAGTCATTATGGTTGATTTTCCATGAGGCTTTTTCCTGGTGTGATGAGCCGGCATCCTTAATCCTCTACCTACTCTGAGAAGCCAGGGTCTGAATTTTCTTCTTTGCTTCCTCCCACCTCATCACCTCATCATGTATCCATCTCAAACATTTGCTGAACCTTTCCAGAAATGGTATAGGAAGTATTAAATGATGCCGGAACCCATAGCTTAATCATAGCTGCTCAGGAGGCTGAGATCTGAGGGTTATGGTTTGAAGCCAGCTGGGCAGACAAATCTGAGACACTGATCTGCAGTTATCCAGCAGAAAGCTAGAAATTGAGGCATGGCTCAACTGGTAGAGCAGCAGCCTTGAACATAATAGCCAAGCAAGTGGGTAGGGTCCTGAGTTCAAGCCTCAGCACTGGCACCAAAATAGAATGGATAGAAAAGAAAGGGAAGGGAAGGTGGAGAAAGGGAAGGGAAAGGAAGGGAAGGGAAAAGAGAAAGAAAAGGAAATGAAATTTAAAAAGGAAGTAGTAAATGATTTATGACAACACTGGCCTTCCTTCCATCCTTTCTTGGGTCCAAAGAATGGAATCTTTTTTTTTTTTTTAGAAAAGGTATTATTACATGCCTATGAATGTTATACGTTCTTGAGCAATAGATGGGATTTCATGGTTTTATAGGCTTATTCTCATTAAGCATGCAAGCTTAATATGTCAAGACAGCAATGTTGTTGTGGTTGAGAATATTTGGATCCAGCATCTGAAATCTCACTTTCCACTTCAAATGTTCTCCGTCATGCATTAATTAATTCTTGATAAAGTCTTCTAAATGTATTGGTAGTGGTCCCCAAATACCCCTAAAATTAACCTGAACATCTGTAAGTGCCAAAGAGATTAATCTAGGCAGAATAGATTTCTGTGTCATCACTTAGGAGTTGATTTGGATGATAGTTACATAGACTCAACAGTAATGAGACCACCATACCCAGGACGATTCTTTGACAGCAATCTGCAGACAGAGCAGAAGTAATGGCTTCATTAGATTCTCATGGACTCCTCTAGTAGAGCTCCTTGCTGTCCGGAGTTCCTCCCATTCCTCATTCATAATATGTTTGGCTTGCCTGGAACCAAATGTCTTCCTATCTTGTCAGGCCTCCAAAAGGAAGATGGGCATGAGAATGAGTCACAAAAGTCCTGTGCAAGCCAGGTGCCAGTGGCTCACACCTGTCATCCTAGCTACTCAGGAGGCTGAGACCTCAGGATTGTGGTTCAAAGCCAGCCCGGGGAAGGAAAGTCTGTGACACTCTTGTCACCAACGAATCACCAGGATACTAGATGTTGTGCTGTGGCTCAACGTGGTAGAGCGCTAGCCTTGAGCAAAAGAACTCAGGGACAGCACCCAGGGCCTGAGTTCAATCCCCATGACTGACAAAAACAAAACAAAGTGCTACGCAATAAAAAAAAAATCCTCTTTGTTGAAATTTCATCTCCTGGTTACGCCAAGCTGCAAGGGAAGCTGGGTAATCTGCTCTAAGCTGAACACATTTCCTCAGGTTTTTTTTTAAGAGGAGAAGGAGTTAATTTGGTGGTGCCAGATGTCTCCCCTTACTGGGAAGTTACTTTAAAGGCTTTTCGGTATAGAATCGTCACATTTTTGCAAGTCTTTGCATACTCATGATTAAGATAGGTTTATTTATAGGCTTTTCCTTGCCAAATTACCAATTAACTAAGGCCAGTCCAGCTAAGTCTTTACCTGAGTGGTCCCTAATTTACATAGAAATTAAAATTCAACGTTACTTTAGCTGAAAGAAATGAACTTGACCTCTTATTTCCTGTGAAAGGGAATCATTGCTAATAGTTCTTAATCAGAACAAAGATACACTGAGAAGCTAATGGGTTTATCAAACTATTGCTGAAATTACTCTCTATTTAATGGAATAGTTGGTGTGGTGTGGTGTGGAGGGGAGGGATTTGACAGAGTTGGATTGACAGCAGTGCAGTCAGAGGGCCGATATTTGCTAACAAGAATAGAGACTGTCTCCACAGAAAACTACATGGTGACAAAGATTTAATTTGGGCTAATTATCTGTTTGACAATGACTGGATAACTCTCAATCATTAACAACAAGCAAAGTGGTATTTCTTTCAGAGAACTTAGCACATAAAATGTTAGTGGGGTGATAAATACCAATTGTCAAAATCAATGAAGGAATTGAGACACTTTAGACTGATGTTTAATTTATTTATCATGCTATCCCTAGTGCTTCCCACCATCCATTCAGACACAAAAGACCAGTTGAGCACTGGTGACTCACACCTGGAATCCTAGCTACTCCAGAGGCTGGAGATCTGAAGATTGTGGTTCAAGGACAGCCCACGCAGAAAGGTGGGCTGTCAACCAGACAAAAGCTGAAAGTAGAGGTGTGGTTCAAGAGGTAGAGCCCTAGCATTGAATGAAAAAGCCAAGTGACAGTGCCCAGGCCCTGAGTTCAAGCACCATTACTGGTATACAAGTATACAAAAGAAAAGGAAAGAAAAGAGAAGAAAGAGAGAGAGAGAGAAGGAGGGAGGGAGGGAGGGAGGGAGGGGAAGGAAGGAAGGAAGGAAGGAAGGAAGGAAGGAAGGAAGGAAGGAAGGAAGGAAGGAAGGAAGGAAGGAAGGAAAGGAATAGAGAAATAAGAATGAATTGAGCTGCCTGCTTCTAAGAGAAGCAAGATGATGAGAACTACTGGGCTATAAGTGTAGTAGACAGGACTGTGGATAGGACGTAGTAGCCAGTCATGTAAACCTGGCACATGGTCCTATATCTAGGCATAAGGAATATTAATAATGCAACTCTCTGCTTAATCAGTAGAAAGGTAGTACTGGATAAGCAGCGTGCACATATTCCTTTCAAATGTAAGAAGGAACAGCACTCCGGTGCTTCTATCACTAGTGGTGTAATGGTATAAGAAAGAGAACAGTCACATTTTAGTGTTTATTTGGAGTTTATATGATCAAGGAGTCATCCACCATTCCACCATTATTTACATTTGCAGAGAAAAGACCAGGCTTCAGGCAGGTTGGTTTTAAGTCAGAAACAGAAGTGCTCATCATGGGAGCTGGAAGATTTTCTTCCTTTCCTTTCCTTTCTTTCTTGTTAGGAGATGCTGAGTCCCTGTGTATCAGAGACAAGTACTGGAGCACTGAAATTCACCTCTACCGCAAAGCTGGCTGTTTCTAACCATGTTTATTTAAGGCCGATTGGTTGAGGTTGTGATTTGAATTCTTGGATGGGTTGCTACAAAGTTTGTTTAACAGAGTTCTAATTTTACATGCCGTCTGGCAAGCAGTTGGCCTGATGTGCACAGTTAGTCTATAAAGACCGATTCAATGTCTATTAATACTTGACACGGCAGGAAATTTTATGGGAAAATGGAAATCCAAGTGAAAAAGATAAGCAGATATACATTGTGTAAGGCAATTACCATTTTCTAAAGGTTCAATATCATGGTTGCAGTTTGTAGAAGCCATTAGAGTAACAAAATATTATCCGGAGAAGTTTACTTTGAAAAATACCTTCAAAGGCTTTCATGATCCCTTTCCATTAAAGCCAGGTAGACAGTAGCTTACACCTCGAATCCTTCCTGTGTGGAAAGCTGTGAATCCATCTCAAGGAAGATGCTGAGTATGGTGATTCCTGTCATCCCAAGTCTAAAATATGGACATCTTGGTCAAGAAAGACCCTATGTCAAAAACAGCCTAAATTTAAAAAGAAAAAACAAAGGGCTGGATCATAGCTCAGAGGTAGAATCTCTGCCTATTAAGCATGAGCTCTGAGTTCAAATCTCTGTATGTCTCCTCCTTCCCAAATTTTAAATTATCTTTAAGTGACCCTAAATTTGAGTCATTGTCCTAATTAATAACACAACTCTGGTCCTACAAAAGTTTTCTCATCTCACATCATTACTTGCCTGGAATTTAAAAGAACTGCAGACCTAATTAGATAAACGTTGCTGTCACACGATCTGTATTAAGTAACCATTTGCAAAGACCTTCCATGGATGAGCATGTCTTCTGGTTTTATGAACTTTGAAAGGTAACAGTTTACCCCAAACAACTGTGACCTGAAGAGAAAAGCATGCTGGGTAGTTTTTTGACTTACAGGTCTTTCTTCTGCATAGCATTTGTGTTTTCTGTGTATATGTATGTTCCCCATCTGTTTCGTGCTGCTCCAACAGAAATTTATTAGCCTATTGGTTTGTAAACTGGGAAGTGCCCGCATCTGGAATGGACTTCAGGTAGTGTACTCTCATGGCAGAAGACAGAAGGGCAAGAAAAAGTGAGAGAAAGAGCAGGAGGGGCTTAATTTACTTATCTGTAAGGAGTCGCCTCTCTGCAGCACTAGCTTTAACACAGTCATGAAGGTTGTACTCCATGACCCAGCTGGTCTCCTTAGCTACCACCTTCCAACACTCCCTGTAAGGGGGGTGGATCAGGTTTCGGACCCGTGATCTTTGCAAGGAGTAGTCAAGCCATCGGCGTATTCCTGTGGAGATGAAAGTCATCATACCTACTCTTGTCCTTTAAATGACCACTTCTTGTAAAGCCCTGTTGCCTTCCACTTCCTTCCACGGTTCCTCTGTCACTGTCTTTTGCAGCTTCAAGTCCCCACGTGTGACTGACCCCCTCCAGACTTTCATTACGCTTTCCAGCTTTGGTTCTCTGAGAACAACCCTCTTTCTACTACAGATCACTGTGGTGTAGATGGAGCCCCGCACTTTCCTCTACCACCGTGCCTGATGCCATCTGCTACGGCTCGGATCTTCAGTGTCCTCAAAGTGCCCACGTGCTAAAAGTTTGGTCCCCGAGGTACAATCTTGGAAGAAACTCTCAGCTAGGACAAGAGAGGTTACTTGTAGGGCTGGCCTGAAAGGAGATCCTGGAACACTGGTTGGTCCCTCTTCTCTTGACATCTGTGGTGAATAGATCCACACTCAACATGCTTTCTATATTGTATTTTGCCATCATAGACCCTCCCAAGAAAGAAAACAGGGCCAGATGACCACCATCAGAACCCTCTTAATCCTTGAGCCAAAAATGAACCCTTTTTCCTTTACTGAGTTGATAATCTCAGGTGTTACACTGGGACAACTAACTCACCATAGAATATTAAAATAAAACCAAAACAAAAGCCTGACTTTCGTTCTCTTTTATTTTCTTTTGGAGTTACTGAGGATTCACTCAGGGGCCTCTCAGTTCCTAGCAGGTTCTCGACTGCTTGCATCATGTATTTGTATTTTTTCAGGTAGAATCTCACTTTATGTGTGAGCAGGCCTGCAATGAGCATCTCCTACTTGTGTTTTCCAGGGAAACTAGAGAGGAGAGGTGCCACTGCACACATCCATTATGATTTTTCTGTACTTGAGATAACAGAAATGTGCCACTATGCCCAGTCATTGGTTGAGATGAAGTCTCTCATGCCATGACTGGCCTTGAACCTCAATTTCCCCATCCCCAACTCCTACCAGCTAGGATTACAGGTGTAAGCCATCATGCCCTGCTCAGACATTCACTCTTATTCTGAGGGAGAGTCTGCTTAATACGCTATTCCAATCCTTCCAGTAAAGGAAGGGAAAAATCAATATGTATTTTACAAAATATAAAAGAACTACTGGCGCTGATGGCTCATACCTGTAATTTTAGCTACTTGGGAGGTTGAGATCTGTGGATGAAAGTCAAAGGCAGCCCTGGCAGGAAAGTTCATGAGACTCTTATGTCCAATTAACTACCAATAAGCTGGATGTATGGTTTATTGGTAGAGTGCCACCTAAACACACACACACACACACACACACACACACACACACACACATACACACACACACACACACACACATACACACACACACACACACAAGATATAACAGAACTAAAGCTCCATGTGGTTACCTATAAGTCGATAATCAACACCAGAGTCTGATTCAGAGAAGAATTCACAAGGGCTTATTTTCCCCGCTGTTAATTACAGCATGGACCTTCACTTACTTTCTGACCTCTTGTTTTCTGTTGTGTGGTTATTCTCGCTGTGATCCTGTGGACAGGTGGCCTGCCTCGTGTGTAATTAATTGCCCTCAGTGGCTGAGGGAGGGGCTCCCAATTCTATTTCAGTCTCCCGGCTTTCAGTTATTCCCATCCTCCTAGGAGAAGGAGCCCAGGGCCTTCTCCTGATTCTCCATGTTGATGGATGTGCTCTGTGTTTTTGTGCTGGGTCACAGCTGTGTATTTGTTTCCAGTGAGGTCATCCCAGCCTAGCCTCAGTTTACCTTGGGTCCTTTCATCCAGTTCTGTCATTCATCGCATGGTAAGAGCTCAGTAAACATTTTGTCACTGTTGGATTATTAATCATTCTTTCCACATACAACGGTGTAGGAAAGAAAGTATGATAGATTCAGAGAGGCAACAAATGGGGCATGCTTTCTTTCATATATAGAGTTTAGATCTAAGTTATAAACATGCATGAAAACAATCACAGGGTTATATGCATTTATATACACAAAATATGACACAGTATTCATTATATATAATATTACACAACATATTATATAACATGTAACATAAATTATACATAAATTAATATATAACATAAGTTATGTGGCATATAATATGTTATACATGATATGTAATATATAATATTGCATATATAATATATATACATATACATTGTTGAAAATATGGGAGACTCATGCAGTTGTGTAACTCCTTTGAATAATTAACTTAAGAGTTTAACACAATGAATATCGGGGAGCTGAAGCATGCTTTATCAGGGTGGGACAAGGTCAAGGGGTGTGGCCAGAGGAATGGAGAGAGGAAGTGGGGGGATGGGTACAGTTATATAATATTCAACATTCCTATGTGAAACTGGAGCCAGGTAGGTTGAGGGGATGGGTGGGGACGGGACAGGTTGGAAAGAATGATGGGAGGGATGACGTAGACCAGGATGCATTGCACTTACAGAAACTGATTGGTTGACTGGCAAACCCAATGATAAAATAAAGGAAGTATGATATAATTCTAGAAAAGAGCCTACACATGCTAGACAGAAGTCCAGTGTATTTTCCAATGTCCAGGCATGATGGTATTTGAATACTGTCTTATTCTGTGTACCTGAGCTGTTTTACTCCCATAAAGGCTCACTGTGTGCTACTTAACTGCATTTGTGGCACTAAGGACAAACTAAAATATTTGTATCTGTGATCTGTGATGTATTGGATGAACCCACGAATTACCTGAAATGGAGGACTTCCAGAAAGAAAGGAGTATGATTTATTAGCCCAGGCTGGGGCTGGGAATGTGGCTTAGTGGAAGAGTGCTTCAGTACCACATAAACAGAAAGTGACTAGCCCAGAAGTGCAGAATTGGTGCACCTAAGTCACCATGTGTTGGAGTCATAAAGGAGATGTTTTTTCTGTGTGTTTATGACTATCCTGGGACTTGAACTCAGGGCCAAGGCACTGTCCCTGAGCTTTTTTGCTCAAGAGCCACAGCTCCATTTCCAGCCCTTTTTTTTTTTTTGGCAAGGGTGTGGGAAGGCATAGTTAATTAGAGATAAGAATCGCATGGACTTTTCTGCTTGGGCTGGCTTTCAACAGCCATCCTCAGATCTCAGCCTCCTGGGTAGCTAGGACAATGGGTGTGAGCCACCCGTGCCCAGCATAAAATTCATCTTTTAAGTGTGCATCTGTCCTTTTTTTTTTTTTTTTTTTGAGGACTAACTGGCCAATCCAGGCTCTCAGTGAGTATTAGGTGAAGAAGACTTAAAGAAGACTTACCACTTATCAGCAAGGGAGTAGTGACTTAATTAATTAGTTAGAATAACTGCAGACAACCATAGGATGAACTTGCAAGATACAGGAGAGAAAGCAGTGCAGGTTAATAACCGAGAGTGGCTTTTGGAATCTTCAGATGACAAACATAGGGAGGAGGTCATGAGGAGTGCCCAACTCTGGAGGTCTAGGCCCATGGGAATAGTCACAGCCATCTTCCAAGGTCTAGCAGGTATGCATAGACCCTCTGGCTTGCATAACCCAGCCAGGCCAGGCCCAGGAACCTACACCAGACATGGAAAGCAGAGCTGAGAAGCCTGGATAATCAATAACAGAGTGCTCAAACTCACTGGGTGGGGCTCCGGGATTTCCTGCACATCCTGTCATGTGCACCTGCTATAGCAGGCTCATGGCCTTTGCCACTCAGCAGGCAGTGCTGACCAGACCCTGTGTGAACAAGAAAGTCGCGGTCTGCCATTCACTTTAGCACCCGATGGCAAATTAGCCTTGCTGTGCAAGCTCTGCTGCTGTCAGAAGTCTCACACCCAGAAGCGAGGTGTTCTCCCTGAGTTCCTATTAGTGTGAATTGGATATAGAGCTAGGCTGGACTTTTTGAACAAATGTTCTTAGCAGAGAACAAAGAGGAATCAAATGACACAAGAAGACAGCTGAAAATTGCCAAGAAGCGGTATGTGAATTTATTTGCTGCTCATCTTTGTCATAGAAAATGTGATTCTGTATTCTCAAGAGTCCCCGAGTCCCTAATGAAGCCCTCTCTGCAGCATCAGTGAAAATGAAATGAAATATGTAAGAATCAAAATAATATGTAAAATAAAACAAAATGAAATCATAAAATAAAGCACTTAGACCAACTATCTCATAACAGAAAGAGAGGCTCTCTCCTTGAACATGACTTCCACAGGGTTAAGTGTATCACTAGACATATATGATGCTTTTCTCGCGATCTTTGGCTCCCAATTGAATCAAGTGGGGCCTGCGGTGTTCTAGCCCCTTTCGACCGTGGGACAGTGTAGGAGCTCAATCTCTTATGTAGAATGGCCGAGTAAGTGCCTTCATGAAAGAATGAGACATGCTAAGATATTACCTACTTAAGATCATTTCTATCCCCTCCAGAGCCCCTTTAAAAAAACAAATTGTGGAAAGAAAGATGTGGGAAGGAAAAAAAACCCACAAACCACTGACGCTTCCCCACATGAAGTCACCAAGAAAAGAAATTTCTTTGCAGTTTGATGAGTTGCATTATACAGTTGGGTTTTCCTATTTCCTGGGGACTGAGCAAGGTGAATGTCAAGGGGGCTGAGAGCAAGGGGGAGTCTCAGATCCACCCTCCAGCTCAGGGTGGGACTGGAGGAGATGCAGGAATTCATGGGGCGGGGGTGGGGTGGGGGTGGGGTGGAGGCAGGAGGTAACATGGCTGGCAAACTGGCATTGGCTACCTGGGAGAGAGACCAGCACATGCATATTCTTGTCCTTTGCGTCCTCCTCTCTTTTCCTTCCTTCCAATGCATTGTCCATAGGACATCTCTACCACCATGTTGGTGGTTTGACCTTTCACATTGATGCCTGGATACAAATCCAAGCATCTGTGCCCCTCCCATCCTTCATCTTCATCAGGACCATTTCTGTTTCTTCCCTGTGCGTTACTGTCCACGGCTTTGTCCCGTCACCTCCACCTGTGTGCTGTCCAATACCACTGCATAAGAAGGGGCTCTGATTCAAATTTAAAGTCAACAGAGTTTCAGTTGTTCTTCCTGGACCAGGAGCTGGTGGCTCACACCTGTAGTCCTCACTATTCAAGCAGAGATAGGAGAATTGCAATATGAAGCCAGCCTTGTAGAAAAATCTGTGAGACTCTTATCTCCAATTAACCAGAAGGAAATGCTGGAAGTAGAGCTGTGGCTCAGTGGTAGAGTGCCAGCCTTGAGTGAAAACACTAAGAGTCAGCTCCCTCATCCTTTAAGCCCCAGTATCGGAACACACACACACACACACACACACACACACACACACACACACACACACACACACACACACACACACACACACACAATTTCTTTCTGGCTGGAACTGTGTGTGGCTCAGAGATAGAGCTTATATGCTTAGCATGTATAAAGATCTTAGGTTTATCCCAGCACCAAAAAAATATACTTCCTAAATTCCACTGTTTTGTTGCACAGGAGAGTGAATATAGATAATGGCCCATGTGCTGTATAATTTGAAAAAATAAAAACTACAAGAAAAGATTTTGAGTGTTCTCACCACAAAGAAATAATCAGTATTAAAGCCCATAGAAATGATCAAATATTAGAGCCCATTGATATGTTTACCCTGATTTTAATATCATGATATGCATATATATATATAGATATATATATATAATGTGGTATCTCATTAGCATGAACCATTTCATAGGTCATTTGAAAACATTTGTAAAAAAAGTTACCATTTCGTTCTTCTCTGGTTTTATAATGGAGCTGGTACCTGGAACGGGTTTCTAGGTTGCAATAAAGATATTGAGGATAATCAAGAGGACAGAAGGGCAGAATTGCAGAGTTCCACACCCCTCCCTCTGTCTCCACTGCCTTTGCCACCCAGACAACAGACACAGCTTTGTTCTCAAGCAGGAGCCATAGGAGAGCTGATTGGCTGCACCCACCCAGGTCCTGGAAGGCTAAAGAAAAAAAAAAAAAGAGGCATGGAATCTTGCTGCCTTCCTCACCTGACCTGGGGTTGCCTGGGGTCAGTGACACCAATGAGCCTGGCCAAGGGTCCTGGCAGGTGTCAGGGTCAGGGTAAATCAGAAACAGAGCCCTCCCAGAGAAAAGCTGATGGTCCCCTGAGGAACTTCTCCATCTACTTTGTATTCGAGGTCTCTGCAGGATGACAAATGACCCACGTGCATAGGGTCACACAGGACTAGCTGGGTTGGGATGGGAAATTGGACTCTTTGAGAGGGAAATTAGACACTGTGCAGGTTCACATCTGCAGGTTTGACACCAGGCAGGGAGGGCAGAGAAGATACTCTATCGATAGCTTTCTGAGATAATCCAAACTCATCCATGTACGGACAAAAGAAACTTATGGGTTGGAAAAGAGCCTGCCTGTTAAGATTTTGTTCAAAATAATAGAAGAAAAATAGAACAGCGTAGAATAAAACCTTGAGCTGTTATAGTTCATTTTAGTGTCCATCCCCACTTTCTCCCACTCTAAGCCGTGTATCTTCTGGTAGGGGGGGTGGGGATGGGGACGTGCCTTTGAGGTCTGTTTGCTTTTATTGAGATTCTAAGAACTGAGACTGCAGCTGAGAGCACTCATGTAGCTTCAAGTTCAAGTTGGCAGATCATTCCCCTGGCTCTGCCCTCTGCATCTAGACACATAGACTACGTTCATGCATGGAAAGAATGCCATTCATCAGAAGATGCACCTAGAGTGTATCTTTAGGCCTCTAAGGACACTGATTTGTACAAGAATGCCTCAGGCAGTTGTCTCTTGGGTGTTAACATTACCAGGAGGCTGAGCTGCTTGGCAGATTTTGCCCTTTTCTTGTCCTGTCTTCTACCCTTGGGTTGAAGACTTCCTGCTCTTCTCTCCCCCATCCATCCTTCTCAGCACCTCCTTTCCTTTCCACCCAGTGGATGTGTTCAGGATAGGGTGCAACAATCTCACCACTGCCAGGCACTAATGGCTCACACCTATAATCCTAGCTACTCAGGAGGCTGAACTATGAGGATCACGGTTCAAAGTCAGCCTGGGCAGGAAAGTCCCTGAGACTCTTTATCTCCAATGAACCACCAGAAAACCAGAAGTGATGCTGTGGCTCAAAGTGATAGAGTGCTAACCTTGAGCAAAAAAGCTCAGGGATAGCACCCAGGCCCTGAATTTAAGCCCCATGACCATCATAAAAAAGAAAAAGAAAAAGAACCTTACTACTATAGAGTTGTCCCTGCACTCACCCTAGAATTCCTTGTGCCTGTGTGCATTGATTCCTTTTGTTCTAGATCAAGAAATGAACTTGTGTTTGTATTGTTTGCTTATTTGAGACAGGGTATCTCTATTCAGCTTAGAGACTGACCTGGAATTCAAGAACTTTTTTCTTTTCTTTTCTTGTGGGTCATGAAGCTTGAACTCTGGGCCTGGGCACTGTCCCTCAGCTCTTTAGCTCAAGGTGAACACTCTATCACTTGAGCCACAGCACCACTTCCGGTTTCCTGGTGGTTCATTGGAGATAAGAGTCTCAGGGACTTTCCTGCCCAGATTGGCTTTGAACTGTGATCCTCAGATCTCAGCCTCTTGAGTAGCTAGGATGAAGAATCTTTTTTACCCCCCCACCCTTTTTTTATGACACTGATGTTTGAACTCGGGGTCTCGGGTTGGCTAAGTACTCTACTCTTAAGTCACATCTTCTGCCTTTTTCCCTCTATTGGTTGTTTTTGATGTAGGGTCTTGCTTGCTTCCTGCCTGAGCGTATAACTGGACCATGATCCAATTCTATTAGATTTAGCCAAAACAGCCAAGATGGCATGCACGGACCATGATGCCTGTTTCTTCCATCAACATGGGATCCGGTGGACTTTTGGTCCAGGCCTGGCTTCAGCTTTCCATGGAACTGGGGTAGCAGGCAGGTACCGCTGCCCCCAGTTCTTCCTTGAAACAAAGTTCCATGTGTATGCCTGGGCTGGCCTCAAACTACAAACCTCCGGATCTTAGCCTCCCAAGTAGCTATGATTACAGGTGTGAGCCTTTGACACCAAACTTGAACATTTCTGCCCCTTCCTCTCTCTTTCCCCCTCCCCCTTTTCCTCCTCCTTTTCTTCTTCCTCCCCTTCAATCCTTCTCCCTCTCCTCTCTCTCCCTTTCCCTCTCCTTCTCTCTCTCCCTACCCTTTTTTTTTATTGCCAGAATAAGGGCTAGAGATCAGTGCCTAAGCTCTTGTTTTGCTTTCCTGCCCACAGCTGGTGTTCTACCACTTGAGCCATGCCTCCACCCCAGCATTTTGCTGGTTAATCAGAGGTGGAATATCTTAGCTTCCCTGCCCCTCCCTCCCACGGTAGCTATCTCTGAATCATGATTTTCCAGGTCTCAGACTGTCCAGTGGCTAAGATTGCGGGTGTGTGAGCCACCGACAATGAGCTTCATTTAAAGGAGATAATCTCCCTCGCCGGTTGGAGTCTCTCCTAAGAAGCTCAGGCACCGAAAGGAAAGCAGCTGACTGAGGCTTCAGGGTGCAGGTGTACTGTTACTTCCCGGAACGACAGGAGCTCACCTAAAGCCTAAAAAATGACAGAAAGCTCTCCTTTTGATCTGGCAGAGAAGCTTTTGGCCCGAGTTTCATAGCTTCTGGGCGCGAGGACCTGGCAGTACCAAGGAAGCTGAAGGGAGCATTTTCATTCCACCCTGAGCTGCATGTCAGTTCTTTCATTCGCAGCTCCTAAAGACAGGACAGTTTTCACTTTTTTATTTTTTACTCCTTCCCTCACTCTCTCCCAGATTTTCCTTCCCGTCCCCACCCCCCACAAGTCACATAGTTCATTTTCAACGTAGTGGCCAAGTGAGTTCCATTGCTGCAATTGCTCACCCTATGTCCCTCTGAGTAGAGTTTCACTTCGAGGAGCAAATAAAAACTAGGTGTGTTTTAAATTTTTTGTTCTCTGTGTGTGTGTGTGTGTGTGTGTGTGTGTGTGTGTGTGTGTGTGTGTGTGTGTGTGTGTGTGTGTGTGTGTGTGTGTGTGTGTGTGTGTGCTGGTACTGGGGCTTGAACTTAAAGCCTGGGTGCTATCCTTTAGCATTTTTGCTAAAGATGGGTGCTCTACCACTTGAGCCACATATCCATGTGTGTTTTTCTTTTGTTTTTCCATTTTATTTTATTTTTTGGTGAATAAGAGTTAAGAGCTTCATGGACTTTCCTGCCCAGACTAGCTTTGAACTTCGATCCCCAGAGGTCAGTCTCCTGCGTGAGTTGATAGAATTATAGGCACGGGCCATGGGCGCTTGGCAATGTCTAGATTTAAATAGAGTCATTCTCAGAGGTCATCTCTGTCTGAAATTGATTTTTTCCTCCAATAATGATTGGAATGACCTAATCTTACGCTTACCATTAAATTTCCCTAATTTCCCTGCTTGGGATCACCTTGGTGTGAAGGCTTTTCAAGTGTCTGTGAAAAGCTTGGCCTTTTAGGGCTGTTGGTTGGTCTGATCACTGGGATTCACAGGTGGGAAGCCAAGGCCCTGGCTTTCAGTAGCCTGGGACACTGAGAGGAAGCCCTGCATATGACGTCAGTCTGGGGAAAGACAGAATCCGGGACGGCTGGCTCCAGAGAAAGAGCCAGAGGACAGGAGATTTGCGCCCAGCGGCTCTCTGAGAGGGCTTTGTCAGTGTAACTCAGAGGAACAGGATGATTCTGGAACAGGAAGATCTCCTGGACCTGCAAGAAGGACTGGCCAGGGAGACACAGTCATGTGGAGCACATCTATGGGAGGTTCGAGAATGTTCCATTGGGTTGCTTGTCTCAGTCCGTCCTGGATGGCTGAGTAGTTAAGATGACAGGCATGAGCCCTTGGTGCCTGGAAATTGGGGCTTCTTTTATAAGAATAACCAATCGAACTCATGACACCTCCATTCTCATGAGCTAATCCTTTGCCAAAAGCTTAATATTTTATATTCAATGTCTTTTTTTGTGTGTTTTGCCAGTCCTCGGGTTTGAACTCAAGGCCTGGGCACTGCCCCTAAGCTTCATTTTACTCAAGCCTAGCTAACACTCTACCACTTGAGTCATAGCAGCACTTCTGGCTTTTTCTGTGGATATGGTACTGAGGAACCCAGGGCTTTGTGCATGCTAGGCATGCACCACTAAGCCATATTCCCAGCCCCATATGTCTTTTATTTTTTGAGTTCCTATCTATCTATCTATCTACCTATCTATCTATCTACCTATCTATCTATCTATCTATCTATCTATCTATCTATCTATCTATCTATCTATCTATCTATCTATCTATCTATCTATATATACATGTGTATTATGCATACATGAATATACATGTGTATGTGTATATATGTATACATGACACACAATTTAAGTATGTGTGTATATATGTGGGCACACATCTATGTATGTGTGTATATGTGTATTGTGCACACATGTATAGATGTGGTCATGTATACGCATGTACACACACTCATTCATAATATATGTATATACATAGATACACATATATAGCATTTGTACATATATGACATATACAACATATATATATATACATATATTTACCATCACAAATGATATGAAGTTGAGTGTGTCTGTATATATGAGTACAATATATATACAATTTGGCCCTAATGTGAAGCATTAGACCTTTGGAGCTCATGCTTAATAGGCAGGGACTCTACTGCCGAGTCATGATCCAGGCCTTTTTTATTCTGTCTAGCTAACTTTATTTCCTTCCTTCCTTCCTTCCTTCCTTCCTTCCTTCTTTCTTTCTTTCTTTCTTTCTTTCTTTCTTTCTTTCTTTCTTTCTTTCTTTCTTTCTTTCTTTCTCTCTTTCTGTCTTCCTACCTCCCTTCCTTCCTTCCTACCTCCCTTCCTTCCTTCCTTCCTTCCTTCCTTCCTTCCTTCCTTCCTTCCTTCCTTCCTTCCTTTCTTTCTTTCTTTCTTTCTTTCTTTCTTTCTTTCTTTCTTTCTTTCTTTCTTTTTTCTGTTTCCCTCCCTCCCTCTTTCTCTCTCACTTTCTTTTTCTTTTTCTTTCTTTCTCTCTTTCCTGTACCAGTCATGGGGCTTAAACTCAGTGCCTATGCACTGTGCCTTAGCTTTTGTTTTTACTCAAGGCTAGTACTATGCCACTTGAGCCACAGCTCCATTTGTGACTTTTTTGATTGGAGGTAAGAGCCTCATGCATTCTCCTGCCAGAGCTGGCTCTGAACCTTGATCCTCAGGTCTCAGCAGCCGGAGTAGCTGATTATAGGTGTGATTGCAGGTGTGAACTGGCCCCTGTCTCCTTTGCTGCACAGATGTACTTACTAACAATTTGATCCAATACATTCCACTTCATTGTACATCTTCCCTTTTTCATTCTACCTAGTGCCATTTTCTATACAAAAGAGACACCTATGTCTTGGATTTATTACGGTATTGGGGTGACACAGACGAGAGATCTTGAATTCTCAATCTCATCCTGGCCCAGGCTAAGTATTAGATGAATTCCTCTATGGAAACAGAGCCACTGGAGTCTGCTTACACCTGAGCCAAGAGCTGTCAGAGATAATGCAAAATGCCAGTAGCACTTCAGCGGCAGTGACAGGGTGACACTGATCATAAACTTCATTGAAAGAACATCGATGAGAAATTTAGAGCTGGGGCTTATTGGGAAACAAAAGTGATTTAAATTCTGCACTGACATGCAGCAACACAGCAGCGTCTAACTGCCCCTGAGTTTGGTTGCTGCATTGATCATGACCTCAGGACCTCGGGGTCAGTCATTTGGACATTCTTAGGTCACCAAAATGACCCTGGGAGGTTGTGTTGTTATTGTACCACAGTCACTGGGTCCTACTTTCTTGAAGTCCTTTATTCTAGATTGAAAGAATGCAGATATTTCCCCATATTAAGAGACTTGAACTTGTCAAATGCTTTTGCAAACAAGCCAATGAAGCCTGTGGTTACCCATTTGAGGACCAGATGGGAAGATGTAAAGCACAGATGGGACCATATTTAAAACATTCATTGTCTGTCCATCAATCTACAGGAACATTTTTTTTTCCTTTTAGCTCTATAAACTGACAATATTAGACCTAAGATTTATCCGTTCATTCTCTGCCCCCCCCCCCTCTTCCCTCTGGCTGGTGGTGGGACTGGATGTTGTCCCTGAGCTCTTTTGCTCAAGGCTAGCTCTCTACCATGTTGAGCCACAGCTCCACTTCCAGCTTTTGGATATTTAACTGCAAGTAGGTATCTCACAGACACTTGTTTCACTCAGGCCATGATCCTGAGATCTCAACCTCTTGGGCAGCTAGGATGCCAGGTGGGAGCCACAAGGCACCCAGCTGTTGACTCTGTTAATGCTGTCTTTTTCTTTCTTTTTTCTTTGGGCTGGTGCTGGAGCTTGAACTCAGGGCCTGGGCACTGTCCTTTAGCTTTTTCATTCAAGTGGCTCTACCACTTGAGCTACAACTCCACTTTTGGTTCTTGGAGATCAGAGTCTCATACTTTGTTGCCCAAGCTGGCTTCCAACCATAATACTCATCTTTCAGCCTCCTGAATAGCTAGGATTACAGGCATGAGCCACTGCTACCCTGCTTAATGGTGTCTTTTGATGAGCAAAATTTTAATGTTCCTGAAGTCCAGTTCACTCGCCTTTTTAATTTCCATGGATCATGCTTTTTGTTGTTGTATACAAAAAAAATCGCCAAAGTCATAGAGATTTTCTTTTTGTTTCTGTGAGTTTTACAGTTAAGGTATGTTGGTCAATAATACATTTATGAGGGAATCTTGCATGATGTGAAATAGTGAAAGGAATCATTATAATTGTTGTTATTTTGGTTATAGATACGCATTCCTTTAGCATCATTGGTTGTGAAGATGTATCCAGTACATTTTTCTTGTCTGGTTTTGTTTTTCCTCCCTTTGTCAGAAAATCAGTTCACTTTCTTGTTCCATGAATTAATTTGTCTTTATCACATGGACCGGATCATTGACCCTTTCTAATAAACCTTGAAATCTTCTTATCTCGGTTCTGCACATTTGTTCTTTGCTTTCAAAGCAGTTTTGTCTGAGGTAAACGTTTTTACCTTGCCACTTGCATCTTGGAAACATTTTGTCAGCTTCTAAAAGATAACCCAGTAAAATCTTGATTCAGAATGTATCCATCTGACCAATTTGGAAAAATCAACATTTTATTTTTTTAACTTTATTTTTATGAATATGTTTTATGATCTTTAAGTAGTTGTACAAAGAAGTTGTCATTCAACAAAGCAGTTTATGAATACAGTGCATCTTTTTAATGGATCATTTGTTTATTATTGTACTTATTTTTTATTTTGAAGAATGGAACTAGGCAGGTGTGCTACTATTTGACTCACACCTTCAGCTCTTCTTTTACATAAGATTTTTTTTTTGTTTTGGATAAAGTTTCAAGTTTTGCCTCGGGTTGGTTTTGAACTGTGTTCCTCTTGTCTATGCTACCTAGTAGCTGAGATGATAGCCATTAACCACCACATGTGGATTGTTGTTTGAGGTCTGAGGTCTCAGTAACTTTTTGCCGGAAATCTAACATTTTAACTTCTGTATAATAATAATAATAATAATCTATATAAACACTGAATATTTCTTCACTTATTCTAGTTTTTCTAGTTTCCCTAGCAATACCTTATAGTTTTATTATACATTATTTTACATCTGATAGATTTATGTTCATGTAGCTCATGTGTGTGTGTGTGTGTGTGTGTGTGTGTGTGTGTGTGTGTGTGTCCTGGCCTTGAACTCAGGGCCTGGGCATTGTCCCTGAACCTCTTTGTGCTCAAGGCTAGTGCTCTACCACTTGAGCTACAGCACCACTTCCAGCCTTTTGTGAGTAGTTTACTGAAGGTAAGAGTCTCACAAACTTTTCCTGCCTGAGCTGACTTCAAACCACAATCCTCAGATCTCAGCCTCATGAGTAGCTAAGATTACAGGCATGAGCCATGGGCACCCGGCTTGTAGTTCATACTGTAACAGTGTTGTAAGTAGTCTTTTTTAAGCTTGATTTTTTTTGTTTGTGACTAATGTACAGAATTGCAATTCCCAGTAGCCTTGTTAAGAGGCTTTTAAAAATAGTTTTTGTAAGCTATTATGTCATCTGCAAATGACAGTGCCATTTTTTTTCCTACCTAGTATGTATGTCCTCTGTTTCATTACTTTGAGTGTGTTATACCGGCTAGAATTCCCAGTATAGAAGTTGTTCAGTAGGAATGGTAAGTGCTATATTCTTCTTGATCTGAGATGAAAAGAGAGTAGTCTTTCACCACTAAGAATGAGGTTCCTCTGTATTTTTTTCTCTCATATATGTATGTGTGTAATTCAAGAAGTTCTTTTCTGTTTCTAGTTTATTCTCAGTAAACTAGAAAATCTGATCTTTAATTCAGACCCTGGTGTTCTCACTCCACTTTCTTGCTCACATCTTAATGCTCTAAGCACTTGAGCCATGCCTCCAGCCTGGCTTTGTGATTGTTGATAGAAGATGGAATTTCACAGACTTTTCTTCCCAGGCTGGTTTGAACCATACATGATTCTCTGATCTCAGCCTCCCAATTATCTAGGATTACACAGGTGTAATCCACTGGTTCTGGGATCTTGAGAATTGATTTTAAAAACACCCCTCTTCCCCCCCCCCCAACAAAAAACAGGAACCGATGGATTTTTTGTTGTTGTTGTTCTTGGTCCTGGGGCCTGAGCTCTGGGCCTGGGTGCTGTCTCTCAGCTCTTCAGCTCAAGGCTAGCATTCCACCCCTTGAGCCATAGCACCACTTCCAGCTTTTTCTGCTTATGTGATGCTGAGGAATCAAACCTAGAGCCACGTACATGCAAGACAAGCACACTACCAGTGAGCCACCTTCCCAGCCCCAGGAACCAATGGATTTTGACACATTCTTTTCTTGCGTTGATGGATACTGTTATATATCATGCTGGGAGGCTCAAGATCTAGGAAGGTCTGTAAGTGTTAAAAAATATGGAAATGGAAGTGTGGTACAAGTGGTAGAACAAAACCTTGAGCAAAAAAAAAGCCAAATAAGGGGACAAGACCCTGAGTTCAAATCCCAGTACCAGGCCTTGAACACCCTTCCTCTCTACATGCACACACTGAGGAGAATACATGGAAAGTTTTATGGAGATGCTTGGAAATGGGTTTTTATTTTCCTTTATGTCTTTAAAATTAAAATACTGGGCTGCCTTTGAGACTTGTCCAACCTCATTCTTTTGCCTAGATTATGCTGTCCCAGATTATCATGGAACTCATCGCCACCTTAAAAAAAAAAAAAGAGGAAATGTGCCATTTAAAGAAGATAGACCCCATAATGTGTACTTAGTCACAAAGACACAAGGGAAATGAATGTATCAGACTACTCTTTTAGGGAAGTGGCTGCCACTCTAGGGAGCAAGAAAAAAGTGGCAGAGGAAATTCCAGTGGTGACTTTGACATCCTCGGTTGTGAGCACTGTTGATTGCAAAATGAGAAATCTCCGGGCGTGGAACCCTCAGTGTTTTCCTCTCCATGCTATGGAGGGCTCGCTAGAGATCAGTGGTGAGATGAGAGGACAGAGAACCGCTCTTGAGAGAACTTACTGCCTGCTCTCCAGGCCCCAGCCTCAGCCACTGCTCCAGCCCTGCTGGACCAGCCTTGGAGGTCTTCTAGCCTTTCTCTCTTCCAGAACTGCCCTTCCTGTATGTGCCCCTCCCTCCTTCCCTCCCATTACTTGGCTTATTAGCATTCACTCTTTGTGATTGGTCAGAAGCCAGGAATGATGGATGAGGCCCAAGCCACACCCTTGGGGGGGAGGGGCATTGGCCTCCACAGAAATGTGGTGATAAGGTGGGAAGTTGGAGGAAGGTCACATGGCACGGGTGTGTGCCATCCAGACTCTGTCAGGAGCATGTTAGGAAACCCAGGCAACTGTTGATAATGCTATTCTACTGCTATACGCTTTCAACCTGGAGCTGCTCTTCTTTACATTGGAGTGATGTCTTTTCTCAGTGTATGACAGAGCCAGCTGGAGGTCAAGGCTAGAGGGCAGAGGACGCGTGTATAGGGGGCCAAGAAGACATTCAAACTCTGCCTGTAAAATTCATCTTGTTCCCGGTGCTGCTGGCTCATGCCTATAATCATAGCTCTTCAGGAGGCTGAGATCTAAGGATCAAACTTCAAAGCTAGTCCAGACAGGAAAGCCCATGAGACTCTTATCTCCAATTAACCCTCCAAAAGAAGCTGGTAGTGGTGCTATCGCTCAAGTGATAGAGTGCCAGCCTTGAGCCAAAGAAGCTCAGAGCCAGTTCCCAGATCCCTAATTGAAGCTGCAGGACTAGCACAAAACAAAAATAAGTAAATGAATGAAACATCCTTTCAGTCATTTTTTTTTTGGTCGGTTGTGGAGCTTGAACTCTGGGCCTCGGCACTGTCCCTCAGCTCTTCAGCTCAAGGTGAGCACTCTACCACTTGAGCTACAGCACCACTTCCGGTTTCCTGGTGGTTTATTAGAGATAAGAGTCTCAAGGAGTTTCCTGCCCAGGCTGGCTTTGAACCTTGATCCTCAGGTCTCAGCCTCCTGAGTAGCTAGGATGACAGTTGTGAGTCACCGAAGCCCAGCTCAGTCATTTTTTAAATTACCTAACTTTGAGGTACCCCTTTGGCTTATTTATAAAGACAGTTCCTACTCTAGGCTTTTAGAAAGACATTGCTTTTTGGTTGTTGCTTTTTGACTTTTTTTGGAAGCCTGACTGCTAAGTCACACCTCTGAACCCGTGGGATGCAGACATCTCAGCTGCTCCAGAGGCAGAGGGCCAGACAGGATGCTTCAGAAAGATGCTGTTTATTTTATTCGTCTTCCTCCGGGAGTTACAGAAAGAGTACTCAAGAAAAGCCGACAACACTTCTGCTCCTCAGAAGATCAGAATAGAACAAGAGCAAATGCTTTCAACAAAGTACTTACCCACTGAGACGTACACCCCATAACGGGGCTTGAAAGACATTTTTTCTATCAAAAGGGACAGCTGGTAAATATTTGATCCATCTCAAGTACTCATGCAACACAGAAGCATCCAGAAGGTCCTGTGCAGAAGACACAGCTATGGCTGTGGTTCAATAAAGTTTTATTTATTCAAACAAAACAAAAACCTTCTACAGGCTGAACTCCTCATCCGGTTTTCTGACTTTTATTTTTCTGGTCCTGAGGGTTGAACTCAGGTCTTGGGCATTGTCCCTAAGCTTCTTTATGCTCAAGGCTAGTGTTCTATCATGAGATCCGCAGACTTCAGTCTCCTGAGTAACTAGGATTACAGGTGTGAGCCATCAGCACCCAGTGTGTTTGCTGATTCTCGTTGTAATAACAGTGGATGGAGAAAGACAAGGGATCATCAAGAATAACAGAAAGAGAAATGTGTCCCCTAACTAAATAGAATTATTTAAGAATGCTGTTTGATTCTTAGAAGACTTTTTTTTTAAACTGGAGTAAGGAGGATTTGTTGTATATAATGTAGCCCAACTGTGTTTATTATACTGTACTTTGTGATAACAAATTATGTGATAACAAATTATAAGACAAAGTCCTAAGTTATATTCTTATTACAATCAGCACCTTAAAAATCACACAAGTTGCTGGATGCTGGTGGCTCACACTTGTAATCCTAGCTACTCAGGAGGCTGAGATATGAGTATCTCAGTTCAAAGCCAGCCTGGGCAGGAAAGTCTGTGACATACATAGCTCACAAGGCAGAGTACCCACTTAGCAAGCATGAAGTCCTGTGTTCACAGTCCAGTGCTTCCTGAACAAGCATTTTGTTCGATAATCTTAGAGTCTCTGCTATGCCAACATTCCTGATGACTCTCAGCAGGATGGGAACGTACAATGGGGCTGTGGATGCCTTTTAGAGTGGAATCTTTCTGACCTTTTGTCATGCTTTTAGCAAAGACATTGAGAGCAATAGTGCTGTGGTGAAAGAGAGGTACAGGCTCCTGGAGACCACAGCCTGGAGGACATGTGAGGATTCTAGGGTAGTAATAATTCCAGAGTGACAAATCACCTCACTCATACTTGTCATGAGGCTTATTAGCTTCTCCCCCAAAATGTGACCTTGGCCCCCAGACCCTCAGATCTTCTCTTAGGGGATCATTTCTACCTTTGTCTTTCTTCCCATCCTCCCATTTTATAATGCAGATATATATGCATGGCTCTTCCCTTACTCCACATGTCTAAGCAACCATGATGTCATCTTACCCAGAATGCCACAGCCAATTACTTAGGACCAGCAATATTATTATTATTTATTATTATTGCTATTTTGCCTTCAAGAATAAATCATACTTAAAGCCCTCATCCTTCTAAGAGGTCTTTTTTACATAACTTTATTGTATAGAAGTCCTTGAGTTATTACAAACATTGGCAGCGAATGCAAAGGCAGACCCAAGGGAAGTGCCAAGTATTTATGAACTGAAGAGCGAATGTGCATAAGGATGACCTCCAATTAATCAGCACTAAATGTAGTCTTCCGCCCATGCGCCATGTGCATTAATGATTTCAACCATGCCTGCCTGCTCCCATCATAGACATTAGGTAGATTTATAGGGTATGCATTTGAGCAAGTTCCAGGTTGTCTGGAAGTAACCTTGACCTTTCTGATTTATACTTGAGTTTACTATCTGGGTAGAAAACCTTTCAGTTCAAACCCTACACCTGCCAAAATCTCACCATTCTTCCCAAATCTGTTCAATATTGTCCCTGAGGTATAGATGTGATTTTAAATACCTTAGGACAATAAGAGAGGCTGTCATGTAGCAAATCCTTTAAATAGCCTCACCCAATAGATCTTAAATTTTTTTTTTTAAATATGAAGTAGTTGAACAAAGGGGCAACAATTCTACGAGTCAGATTATGAGTACAAGGCCTCTTGGTTAGTGTTAGCTCTCTCATTGTTTTATCTTAATTTTATTTTTGTCAGTTGTAGGGATTGAACTCAGGGCCTGGGCACTTGTTCCTGAGCTCTTTTGCTCAAAGCTAATGTTCTACCACTTTGAGCCATAGCCCCACTTTCTGTTTCTTTGTTTTTTGTTTTTTGGTCGGTCATTGGGCTTGAACTCTTGGCCTGAGTGCTGTCCCTCAGCTCTTCAGCTCAAGGCAAGGGCTCTACCACTTGAGCCACAGCACCACTTCCAGTTTTCTGATGGTTAATTGGAGATAAGAGTCTCATGGGTTTTCCTGCCCTGGCTGGCTTTGAACCATGATCCTCAGATCTCAGCCTCTTGAGTAGCTAGGATTACATGTGTGAGTGATCAGAGCCGGACTACTTTTTGGTTTTTGAGAGGTACATTGGAGAGCATATTCTCACAGGGACTTTTCTAACTGGGCTGGCTTTGAACCTACATCCTCAGATCTCAGCCTCTTTTAGCTAGGATTTCAAGTGTGAGCCACTGGTCCCTGGCTACGTTATTTAATTGAGATAAATCTTTGGCTGTATGAAATCAGTACCTCTATGAACTATATGGAGAAAATGGTGTTTCTTGAACAAAGTCCAGGGAAATTCATCTCCTTTTCAGCTATATCAAACAGACTCACCTCATCTTTCCATCTGGACAAGGCTGAATATCTAATGGTTTCCAGCATTTGTCCATCTTCTGTCTAGGTGCCTAGAAGATGTGTTCTTCCTACTATTAGGCAAATGACCAGTGGTCTTCAGTGTGTGGTTATGTTCTATTACTCTTTCTTTTAGGATGATGCTGACCACCAATCATTCCATCACTGAAATGATCATCCAGTGACATATGGTATTTACACACCCTTTCTGTAGTGCAGAAATGATGCAGACACCCCCAGCCTCCTTTAACGGTGAGAACCAATCAGAAACAAGCACAGAGATGTCAGAGAGGAGAACTCTATGCCCAGAGGGACAGAAACATCAAGTTGGGTTAGAATGACCTTCACTGGGGATTTTTGTCACTTTAGATCTCAGTCTGTGCCCTTCCAGTCTTGGCAGATCACTGGAAAACTAAGAGAATAAACCAGAGGTTATTTGTTCCACACATATCATATAATAGCTATCGAGGGAGACTCAAAAGCAAGCAAAGATGTGGAAAGGCAAACTTGTCGTGTATCAGATTGGTTTAAAGAGCAGATCACTAGAAACCAGAATCCTATGCCATTGATTTGGGAAACATACTTCTTTCCAGAGTTGGAAGTAGGGGCCAAAACTAAGAAAATGTCAATCATTCACCAAATCCCTGACTGTTCCGGACTCCTGGCTGAGAGATGTTAGTTTAGCTCCCCATCTGCAGCAGACATTTTGATCCAGAGACCTGTGGTGGTCACGTGTGGTTTGTCTGTTGTCCATTTTATGTTCTTCAGACTAGACATTTTTGTAGGTTTAATGGGATGTTGCCAGATGCTCGGTGTAGCACCTGATGAATGGGGGTAAAGCTTCGATGGACTCGAATTTTGAAAACTGGGATCTGTCTGACCTACTCAGGAGGCTGTAGGAAGGATTGTATTCAGCCTCGGGAAAAAATGGGAGCCCCTGTCTGAACAATCACTGAAGCAAAAGAAGTACTCGAGGTGTGACTCAAGTACTCAAGTTGTGACCTCTGCTTCACCAGCCTAAGGTCCCAAGTTCAAATTCCAGTTAAAAAAAAATCTCCCCCAAACAATCAAGAACGGCCAGGGCTACCAGGAAAGCAGTGAACATTTTGTCGAAAATTTTTGTTTGAGGCATTTGTTCCACAGTGCCTTTCAGAAATGACAGGAGGAACAAGAGTGAGGTAACACATTCCCCAGAATGGAACAAAGTGTCAGAAATCTCACTTTAAAGATGAAGTGGAATCCAAACAGAGACCATGAAACGTGTATTTCACTGGAAACACATAGTTTTCTAAGGTACTATGAATGTTCATGTTCCTGTATAGCAAAAGTAAACACAGGTTTCACTGGTCAACTTGTTATCTGGGAGAAGTTTGTGAGGTTTCTATTTCTCTTCTCTCCTCTCCCTCCCCTCCCTCTTTCCTTCCCTCCCTCCCTCTCTCCTTCCCTTCCTTCCTTCTTTCCTTCCTTCTTCCTTCCTTCCCTTCCCTTTCTTCCTTCCTTCCCTTCCCTTCCCTTCCTTCCTTCCTTCCTTCCTTCCTTCCTTCCTTCCTTCCTTCCTTCCTTCCTTCCTTCCTTCCTTCCTTTCTTCCTTCTTTTGTTGTACCAGTACTTGGATTTGAACTCAATGTCGCTTAGCTTTTTCTCTTAAGGCTAGAACTCTATCCACTTGAACCACTGTTCCACTTCAGGCTTTTTGCTGCTTTATTGGAGATGAGTCTTTCTGCCCAGGCTGGCTTTGAGCCATGATCCTCACATCTCAGCCTCCAAGTAGTTCAGATTACAGGCATGAGCCACCAGCACCTGGCTCTGTTTTATGTCTTTTTCTTGAAGTCTACAAAGGCCATGTCCTGAGCAGGAGGCAGAGTACATAGAACATTACAGAAGAAGGGTTCTATGCATGGTTTATTAAAACGGGGGCAAATGACACCTGTTTTTTCTAGCTTTTTGGTCTGGTCTTCATCCACATTGTCCTTTGACCATATAATACTTCAGCGTGCACAGGACATTGAAGTACAGGCTAGTTTGTATTACATAATGAAGACAGAGGCTGTAATGCGTAATGAAGACAGAGATTGTAATTAGTCAACCTAAACTTCTTGATGATTTCTGAGAACCACTGATGCCTGGCTGGAAGAGATTGATAGCCATAAATAGTGGAGTCTGAATAAAAATATTCCCAGACTTTCATTGTTCTGGGACAAAGAACTCATACTTACATAATAAGTCATTGATAACTTGGTACTGGTTACTGTAACACATTCAGCTTTTATTTTTGCTCCCCCCGCCCTTATTATCTATTTCACAACTCTATTCACAAAGATTACAACATACTTTGACCATAATTAGAACAATTGCAATTAAATTTGCTGCTGTGAAAACAACACGGAGGAAGTATTTAGCTATTGAGCCGTTATTTATTGTTATTCTTAAAGGATCTATCTTGAGAAGAATTGTAGGTTAAAAGGAAATTGCAAAAGTAGTACTGAAATTCCTGGGTATACTTTAACTCACTTCCCCCAGGGAGATCACTAACTAGAGTGGATTCTTAAAATTGTTGCCATTAGTAAGCCTGATTCCAATTTCCCAATTCTGCATGCATTCATTTGTATTTTACTGTCTTTGGCTGTATGTACTTTTTAAAATTGCATATATTGGTTCCACCACCACTGGGAAGATACTGATCCATCATCACAAAAATCTCAGAGGGACTATTTCCTCATTAAGATCAGTTAGAGCCATGCCATCCCTTCTCAGCATTCAGTGTCTGAGTAACACTAATATATTCTCCAAGGATGCTTGGAGATGCCAGTCGTACAATATATAACCCTTAGAGATTGCCTTTTTTGTTCATCCTCTCTTGAGATTCATCTACCTTGTGTGTATCAATGGTTTGTTCCTTTGTTCTCCCTGAATACTATTTCATTCCAGGTTGTGAATATGCTGTTTTATTTAAATAGTCACTCCTCCAAGGACATTTTTTTTTTGGGTCCGGTCATGGGTCTGGGCCTGGACGCTGTCCCTCAGCTCTTCAGCTCAAGGCTAGCGCTCTACCACTTCAGCCACAGTGCCACTTCCGGCTTTTTTCTTTTTGCTTATGTGGTGCTGAGGAATGGAACCCAGGGCCTCAGGCATGCAAGGCAAGCACTCTACCACTGAGCCACCTTCCAAGCCCCTCCTCCAAGGACATTTTAGTTGTTCCCCATTTTAAAAAAATTGGGGGGAGGGTTTGGATGTAGAGCTTGAACTCAGGGCCTGGGTGCTCCCTGAGCTCTTTAGCTAAAGGCTAGCCCTTTACCACTTTGAATCACTTCCAGTTTTCTGGTGGTTTATTGGAGATAAGAATCTCACAAACTTTCTTGCCCAGGCTGGCTTTCAACCACAATTCTCAGATCTCAGCCTTCTGAGCAGCTTAGATTACAGATGTGAGTGAGCCACCAGTGTCTGGTCTCTATTTTTTATTTTGAGAAAGAAAGCTGTCTGAATAACGTTTCGTGTGGGTGTTCTGGTAGGTATAAGTTTTAATGTTCCTGACATAAAATCCTTAAGAGTGTGTAGTTAAATGTGTGTCAGTTTAGTTATTGTTGTTCTTGTTTAGAGAAAATCAGCAAATTATTTCCCAGCGCAGATGCACATTCTTACATTTCCAACACTAGTGCATGGCAAATCTAGTTTTTATGTAGCCTCACTGGAAATTTCTGTTACTTTTTGCTTCTGGTTTTAAAAAGTTAAACTAGCTTTTTAAAATAAGTGTGTTGAGATCAGATTGTTGCTTTAGTTTCCTTTCTTTTCCTCAGGGTTAGTGAGATTGAATGCATTTCCCACTGTATTTCCTCTTTGGTGATGTGTCTGTTAGTCTCTTTGACCCATCTTCTTTTTCTTTCATTTTTTTCATTTTTTGTTTTGTTTTATTTTATTCTTGTTCTTATACTGGTCCTGGGTCTTGAATTCGGGAACTTAGGCATTGTCCCTGAGCTTTTGTGCTCAAGGCTAATGCTCTACCATGTTGAGTCACAGTGCCATTTCTGGCTTTTTTTGGTGTGTGAGTTAATTGGAGATAAGAGTCTCATGGACTTTCCTGCTTGGCCTGGCTTCAAACCTCCAACCTCATATCTCAGCTTCTTTAGTTGCTAGGAAGGATTAGAGGTATGAGCCATCGGCACCCAGCTGGATCCATTTTCTAAGTGAACATTTGTTTATCATTCTGTTCTTTTTTTTTTTAAGTTCTTCCTATAATCCAGAGGCAAGTCCTCTGTCAAATATCTGACTTGCCAGTGCCCTGCATCTTGTATATACATTTTTCTAATTTGGGGAGGAGAAGGGAAGTAACAAAATGCTGAAATAAGGATACAGGTTGACCCATTGTAACAATGAAATATACAAGACACTATGTTGAAAATGAACTTTACAACTTGGGTGGGGGGAGGGAGGCATTGGGGAGGTATACAACTCTTTTAACAATCTGCTGGATTGGTGATTTTTTTAAACTTTGTATTTTTTTCTGCTTTGATTTAAATATAGATGTATTCCTTCCCTTTAGTTAGTCTTCTCCTCTATGATATATTTCCTTTTATTTCCTCTGTCTGTGATAATATACAGACAATATAAAAAAAAGTTTCCTAAACAGGCAGTGGTGACTCCTGCCTGTAATCCTAGCTGCTCAGGAGGCTGAGGATCATGGTTCAAAGCTGGCCCCGGACAGGAAAGTCTGTGAGATTCTTATCTCCAATAATCCACTAGAAAACTGGAAGTGGTACAGTGGCTCAAGCGGTAGAGCACTCACCTTGAGCTGAAGAGCTGAGCGATAGTGCCCAAGTCCAGAGTTCAAGTCCCCCCCAAAATAAAAAGTTTCCTTTAAGTTATGCACCAGTGGCTCACGCTGTAATCCTATCTACTTAGGAGGCTGAGATCTGAGCATCACAGATCAAAGCCAGCCAGGGCAGAAAATTTACCATGAGACTCTTATCTCCAATGAACCACTCAAAAAACAGAAGTGGCACTGTGGTTCAAATGGTAGAGTGCTCGCCTTGAGCACAAAGAGGATCAGGGACAGCACCCAGGCCTTGCATTCAAGCCCCACAGCCGACCAAAAATAAAAACATAAAAAGTTTGCCTCAACCATTGAACATTACTTTTAGAAATGTACTGAAGATTGTGTGCTCTGTTAGGAGCCCTGCTTCCCTGAATCATAGCAGAAATCTAGTCTGCCTGTTTAGCCTTTGCGTTTGCCTGTTGTTCAGCTGTTCATGTCTGTTGGGAGCTGGGAGGGCTCTTCCCTAGTTGGTTTTTGTTTATTTGGTGGATTTCTGTGGGAGGTGTTATGGGTATGTGCACGTGTACTGGTACTGGGGCTTGAACTCAGCACTTGGGCTGTGTCCTTTAGCTTTTCTCTTCCATGTTGGCACTCTGCCACTTGAGCCACAGTTCTACTTCAGGCGTGTGTGTGTGTGTGTGTGTGTGTGTGTGTGTGTGTCTAATTAGAGATAAGAGACAAGTCTACTTGACTTCTCAGCTTTGAAACATGATCCTCAGGTCTCAACCTCTTGAGTAGCTAGGAGGACAGGTAAGCCACCAGCGCCTGGCTCTCAGCGATCCTTCCCATCAACGACCGCGTGGTAGCCATTCCGTTTCCCTATGCACCAGTGCTGAGATAAATGACTCTTGATAGGGAGATGAACAGATGAATGCAGTACTGCAAGAGAAGGTTAGTTATCTGGAGACAGTGGGTCCTAACACAGAGTGCATTCAACCGATGAATGCTCTCTCTCTCTCCCTCCCCCCGCCTCTCTCTCTCTCTCTTTCTGTTACTATCTCAGTCTCTGTCTTTGTCTGTCTCTCACACACATGCATGTGTACACACACACACACACACACACACACACACACGTACATTTGCTTCTTGTGTTCAAACCTGGACCTATTTAGGGCAGCTAGAAAGGACTATGACAATTTAGAAAAGCCTGAGAAAACCCTCAAAAGTCAGGCGAATCAAGGTCTGACCAAAGTTTCCATGGAAACAGAACCTAGCTCATCACTGACCTTCGGGCTCAAGATCATTTATTTGATGGGTGCTACACTTCCTTCCTCTACTTTGCTACAGTCCCCGATGGCGAAAACAGAAGCAGATGCATTTCCATGTCTAGAAGCCTTGAGGAGAGATGACTCAGGGAGCCATCAGTTGGTGGTGGAAATCCTGCATGTGGTTCTTCAAATTATTGAAAGCTGAGATTAGATTTACTCTTGATAACTCTCTCCACCCCCCGGCCTTCTGTTCTCATGGCTGCTTTCTTCTTTTAAATTTATCCTGATGGCTCCTTTTGTTTTTCCCTTTGGGTATAAGAAAGAGTTTCCATTAATCCATAAAAGAAATGTGAATTGTAGTTGCCTTGGAGAGTTGTGGTTAATGCCTGAACGAATCAACTGTTTTTTCTTGACACAACTCTGTCAGTGTCAAGAAATACAAGAGACTCAAGAAATACCAGAGACTAAAGGTTTTCTACCACATTTTCTGTACTGTAAACGAGTACAGTTTATATTTTACCTGTATGAATCTGCTGACACATGCGTGCATACACGTGCGTGCATGTGTGAATGTATGTGTGCGTTCTCTGCCGGTAGAAACTACCTTGTCTGCTATTTGTTGTGCAGTAGAAAGGCTCGGGAATCAATAATGGAGACAGAAAAGCTCATTGATCTAGCTCTCATTGTTACATCATTTTCCTGGCAAAATTTTGTCATAGCTTGTTGGAATTTTCTGAAGTTCGACTCCATGTTTTGAAAGTAACCAGAAAGATTCAGGCTGGGGATGTGGCTTAGTATACTTGCTTAACTGTGCAAAGGCCCTGGGTTTGGTTCCCGACATTGTAAAAGAAATGTGGGGGAGGAAAGGGAACAAGGGAGAAGAAAAGTAGGAAACCTGGAAGACCAGAGCTGTAGCTTACTGTACAGAATCATGCACAAGGTCCTGGGGTCAATCCTCCACAGGAAATGTGTGTTCTGATTATTACTGAGAACTATAAATCATTCTGTGATACGCACATGTGAGCTAGTACTTGTGCGGCTGAGCTGTTTCCATGGGAAGCATGGAGGCCAAGTGGTTGGAGAAAGAGTAGACATGCAACCTTTATTCCTGTTCTAGTTATGACTGCAACATCTCCCAGCACCCTTGCTTGGGAAGTGAAGGAGTTGGAGAGAAAATGGATCCCAGCTCCTCCGTCTCCACCGGGCAGATAAGCTTATTTATTTAGCAGGAAATAATTTGTATTAGGTGTCCTATCTTATTTCTCAACTACTGATCCCTACTTTTGTCTTCTATGCATTCATGATTGCCATTTTCCTTTTTTTCTCTCTCTCTGTCTCTGTCTGTCTGTCTCTCTCTTTTGTCTGTCATGGGGCTTGAACTCAGGGCCTAGGTGCTTGCCTCTGAGCTTTCACACTCAAGGCTAGAGCTCTACCACTTTGAGCCACAGCACCACTTCCGGTTTTCTGGTGGTTCATCAGAGATGAGAGTCTCACAGACTTTCCTGCCCAGGCTGAGCTTTGAACTGTGATCTTCAGATCTCAGCCTCCTGAGTAGCTAAGATGACAATGTGAGCCCACAGCACCTGGCTTAATTACATGTTTTCAAAATCAGCTCCTAAAACTTCATTCAGTATTAACTAGAGGAAAAATGTTGTTCTGCCTTCAGAGATCCAGGATAATTCAATCATCACCTACACTTTATATTGTCAGAGTTCACATCTATGGATCAGAGCACCAATCAGAGAAAAATAGCCCATAGGGGACATTTGACCCATCCCAAGTTCCAGGAGGCTGGAGGTAAGTGAGGGCTGATTAAGAGTGCTAGCCGAGAGCAGAGGAACCAATCAGTGCACGTTTCTGTGAAATAGCTCCAAGAAAAAAAATGTAAGGACCAACATCATTATTCATCATTCATATTATTTTTTGTCATCTCTCCAAAGTATTATTTTAAGATGTGCATTAAATTAAGAAAGAATGACAATGGATTAATAGAAAAAGGTAGAAAGAACTGAATTATTTTAAGGGTAATATTGAGTTATGATGTTTAATTGTAAAGTATAAGTTGTAAGGAGGCCCGGTGCTGGTGCTCATGTCTGTCATCCTAGCTACTCAGAAGGCTGAGATCTGAGGATCCCAGTTCAAAGCCAGCCTGGGCAGGAAAGGCTGTGAGACTCTTGTCTCCAATAAACTACAAAAAGGAAGAAGAAAAAAACAGGAAATGGAGCTGTGGCTCAAGAGCACCAGTCTTAAGCAAAAAGTCTTAAGATCTCAGAAGGCTGAGATCTGAGGATCCCAGTTCAAAGCCAGCCTGGGCAGGAAAGGCTGTGAGACTCTTATCTCCAATAAACTACAAAAAGGAAGAAAAAAAAACCAGGAAATGGAGCTGTGGCTCAAGAGCACCAGTCTTAAGCAAAAAGGTTCAGGGACTGTTCCCAGGCCCTGAGTTCAAGCCCCAGGACTGGCATGGGCATGCACATACACAGATATAAGGAAGAGAAAAACATTTTTTGCTCAGTAGAAGGAAGGAGGAAGGGAGGGAGGGAGGAAGGGAGAGAGGAAGGAAAGGAAGGAAGGGAGGAAGGAAGGAAGGAAGGAAGGAAGGAAAGAAAGAGAGAAAGTGAAAAAGAGAAAAAAGAAAGAAAAAGAGAGAGGGAGGAAGGGAGGAAGGAAGGAAGGAAGGAAGGAAGGAAGGAAGGAAGGAAGGAAGGAAGGAAGGAAGGAAAATTAGAAAAGAAAGGAAGAAAATCGATTGCTCTTACACTATTTTACACACCTGCAACAGGTGTAACAGCTTTCCTGTTACAGGTGTTAAATGACCTGGACAGTCATATTGAAGATTTACATTTGTTGGTGAACTGCTCATTCACACGTTTAGAGCTTTTACTCCTCATTGAACATCCAGTTCCAATTAAATATTAGCAGTGCCCAACTCTGAGGTTCATTTGAGTGCCCTTAAAAGTGGAGTATTCCATGAAGTGCCCTTTATACAATCTCTTCCCACTTTCCGACCCACGGCGGGGGGGGGGGGGCATCATCTACTTGATCTGATAAGCAGACGTTACAACCTTTTTAATCTACTTCCTGCTGATAGGAAGCAGCAATGAACTTTACAAGATTCCCCAAGGAGATCTTCATTGCCTTAGCTTTTTCTTTCTTTACTATCAAGAGAAGCAGTTGTTAAGTGGTCACGGCTCCACCATTTATTAAATGTTCGATTCTTCAAGACTTTGACCGTTACTCATACCTACCTGTTGCTTTAAGGCAAGAAAAAATGAACCGAGAAGGATCGTGACTCAGACATTTTAAGACTATTTTGAAAACCTTTAAATCAAACAATACCTATTTGATATATGGCTGTGTTTTAGAATACAAAACATGAAGGGTAAGTTTGCTTTTCTATGAGTTTTCTTTCTTCTTTAGACATATTCATGGTACTGGGGAATAAACCTAGGGCTCCAAATTTGCTAGGCAGATCCTCAATACTTTTACTTTTTAGATGTTTTCTTTTAATACGCACACACAAACACACACACACACACACACACACACACATACAGTTGTTGTTACTATAGAGGTGATGTATGAAGGGGTTACAGTTAAATAACTCAGGTGATATTTCTTTTAGAACCACATCACCCCTTCCCTCGCTCTCTCTGTTTTCCCTTTGCACCCCCACCCACAAGTTGTAAAGTTCATTTTCCACATAAAGTCCAGTGAGTACCACTGCTGGTTTTGTTCACCCCTTGTCCCAACTTTTCTGTGCCCTCCCTTCCCCCTCCCCAAAACAAATAAGCCAACAAACAAGACAAAAGGAAAAGACAACAAAAACAGCAGTAACAACAATAAATCTCTGGTTTCCATTTCAAAAACTATAATTTTATATGATCATAGGCACATAGCTATTTGATCTTTGTGATCCGCATTAAATGTTTTGTGGGGGGAGGGGTGGTTAGGATCATTCACTTTTCCCTAGGCTGGTCTTGTAACGGTGATTCTGTTATCTTTACCTCCTGATTGGCTGGGATTGAAGGTAAGTGCCAAGTGTTTCATATGTTCCCATGGGAAGGAAACTTCAGATACTTCTTATAAGCTGTTCTCTGGCTGTCCAGGGCTCATATGCCTATACTGCTAATTTTGTATTCCTCACAAGTGATACAAATATATAAAATGCCTTGGCAGAAAAGTTTCCCCTTTGTGTGCTAAGTTCTCAACAATAACCTGAGATAAAGGTTTGCTTAATTTAATTAATTATAAGATATATTTTACTCTTAGGCCTCTTAAAAATAAATGTAAGCTAATAAGTTTCAAATAGCCTTGAGTTATTGATAATGCTTAGTAAGGTAGGATGTATTTATTTTTATTATTTAAGGTTTTCTTTATAAAAAGAAACTGAAAAATTAATATATAACAAAATTGCTTTTTATTTATCTCTTATTTTCTATCACATAAGCCTACCCATTAGCAACCATATTCATGACCTTAGTACATATTTTTCCAATCATACTTTTACTACCATGAGCTATATGAGAATGTTAGAGGTCTTTTGGGGGGAGACTAGGGTTCAAATTTAGGGTCTCTTGCATGTTGACCAAGTCTATGTCCTAAGATTAATATCCATTCTCAGCTAAATGAAGTCTTCAGTTAAATGAGGTCATTTTCCAAAATCTCACCATGGTGATATGTGGGTCTCACTAACTCACTCAGAGGCTGTGCAGAGAGTGCTGTTATTTGCCTGAATTATGTAGCTTACCACTTTCCACTATCAGAATTAAAATGATGCCACAACAGACAGTCTCACTCACGTTACCCATTTTTGTGGGTGTTAAATTTTTCTAGGAAATTTGCCTGCAATTCAGATGCGACAAGTTATTATCCAGAACTCGTTAGTATCTACTGAAGGAATGAATAGCGTACTAGACATGTGGATCATGGATATGGAGATGCATCTGTACCAGCAACTACTGATTTATCAGAGAGAGGATTAAAAAAGTCAACCATTAGTAAAACATTCATCCAGTATTCAAGAAAAAAAGATATGCATTGTATTTATTAAATTGCAGATGTCAAAAGGTCTGGAAATGCCAAATATTAGGTGAGGATTTACAAAAATAGGCAAGTCTACATTTTCCTGAAGGAAGTAGAAAAGTTATAAATTAGTTTGGAAAGTAATTTTCCATGATCATTTTGAAATGAACTAAGTATGTATACTTTTATCCATTGACACCTGTGATTTAATAAATTGCTGTACAGTTTTGATTATACATATACATGTATACTATGTATAAGGAAGGGCAAGTTCCCCCCCCCCTTTTTCCAGTAGTGAGAATGATCCTTAATTTTTTTCCTTGATAATACTATTCTTGATGTTGAGTCAACCTTGCATTCCTGGCATAATATCTGTTCATGAGCTCTGTTTGCTGTTTGAATGAATTTTCTATCTTCAATTGTCAAAGCAGAATAAGATCCCCTCCTCAGTCCCCCCACTACATCTCCACCCCTGCCCTCAGGATGTCCTCAGTGTAAACTCCAGAACTTGTGAATGTTCCTTTGTGTAAAACATGGATTTGGTGCAGGAAATAGATTAAGAATTGTGAGATACGGAAGTTCTCTTGAGTCATCTGTATTTATCAGTGTAATCACCAGGTAATTATTGGAGAGAGGCAGAAAGTTTAGCTTCAGAGCAGGTCTGATAGGAAATAGCAGCGGAAAAATTGTAGATAAGAGCCTGGAAATGTCTTTGGGGGCATTTTAATGTCTACTCCACAAATCAAAGTATGTGTTCTTCAGTTTTTCACCTCTACATGCAGTTAATGCTACACGATTGATTTTAAAAAGTAGAAATCTTCAAATCATACAAGTTCATTTCATCTCTCATCCTTTGTGCTATATTTTTAATATAGATTTTTCAGCATATATTAATATCTTATACATGGGAATGTATAATTGTTTGCTTAAATCACTTATGTATTTTCCAAAGAAACTATGTGGAAAAATTAGAACTGTAATGCTTATTTCTACAGCTGTATACCAATCCCATGTACAATTTTCCTTGAGCTTAAGTGATTGTTATTTTATTTTGTAGTGCGGATCTGTTGCTAGTGAAATATTATAGTTGCCAATGTCTGAAAATGCCCTTGAACTTATATGAACTTCTGGAGGGCAGTTTTCAGTGTATATAGAATTATTGGGTGGCAGTTTTGATTCAGTATTCTAAACCAGTGGTTATTGAAATGATTATTCCTCTGTATACCTCCTAGTTCTTACTGTGTTTTAGTTTGTTTTCTTAGTTAATGTCTTTTTTAAGGGTACTATTTTAAATTCACTGCAGTATGCTATGAATCTTAATGCTTCATATGTTAATATCTCTGCTACGCTTACAGGAAATATTAGCTTAACTTCTGCTCTTGTACTAAGTATTCATCGTTTAAATCCCAGCCTTGTGTCACTTCTTACCCACAAAGTTGAGTCCGTCCCAGTGACACTTATCAATGTGGCATTAAGATGGCATTTTCCATTTATTTTCAAGATTTAAAAAGAAAACTGCATTAAAAAAAAACTCTACAGTCCACACAACTACAGATAACTAATTTTTGAAATAGGAACCAAAAATATACACTATAAAAAGACAGGCTCTCCAAACACTGGTGCTGAGAGAGTCAGTATCCGCCTGTCAGAGACTAAAAGTTGGCCCCTATCTCTCTCCCTGTGCAAAATTTCAACTCCAGTTGGAGAAAAGAACTCTCAAAATGAGACCTGAAACTTTAAATCAGCTACAGAAAAATGTGGGGAAAAGCTCTGGACGCCACTGCCTGAAGGATGGGAACACATATTAAAAATGAGACAACATCAAATTAAAAAGTTTCAGTACAGCGAAAAGAACAATTATTTGAACTAAGAGACAGACCTACAGAATGGGGATGAATCTTCACCATCAACCAGGTAATTGCTACACAGCACCTACAAAGAACTCAGAGAAACTAACCAAATGAGAGATCTAATCACCCCCATTAACAAATGGGCAAACAAACAGGACAATTCTCGTAAGAAGGAAATACAAATGGCTAACAGATGGAGTGAAGAAATGTTTAACCTCCTTTTCATAAAGGAAATCAAATCGAAACTACACTGACTTCATCTTACTCCTGTCAGAGTTACAACAGTATGTACATCCATCATAGACATATGCATGCACATGCTATGAAATAGTCTATAAAGTGAAACTATGTTGTATGAAGGAAAATAGATAAAACTGGAAAGCATCATATTGAGAGGGACAATGTAAGCTCCAGAATCAAGATATTTTGTGGTTTTTTGCTTATATGTGGAAGCTAGACCTAAAATGGTACAGCTACTTTGGAAAACAAGTTGGCAGTTTCTTAAAACCCAGACACTGGTGGCTTATGCTGATAAACTCAGAAGGCTGAGATCTGAAGATTTCAATTAGAAGCCAGCCAGGGCAGAAAAGTCTCTGGGACTCTTTATTTCCAATTAATCAGCAAATAGCTAGACATGCTGCGTTGGAAGTTGCAGAGTGCCAGTCTTGAGTGCAAAAGCCACATAAACATAAGATCTCAAGGTCTTTAATTTAAGCCCCAGTACCATCTCTCTCTCTCTCTCTCTCTCTCTCTCTCTCTCTCTCTCTCTCTCTCTCTCTCTCTCTTTCTCACACACACACACACACACACACACACACACACACACAAATACATGCAAAAGAAATCTAAAAGGATGCAGACAAGAGCAGCAAACATCTACAAGCCTGGCACCAGTGGCTCACGCCTGTGTTCCTAACTACTACTCAATAGGCTGGAATCAGAGGGTTGAGGTTTGAAGTCAGCTGGGGCAGGCAAATCCCTGAGACTCTTTTCTCCAACAAACTACCTAAAAAAGGTTGGAGATGGAGCTGTGGCTCAAGGGGTAGAGTTCTAGTGTTGAGCAAAAGTAGCTCAGAGAAAATAAACACCTTGACTTTTTGTAATATCATCATTTAATGTGGAGATCATTAACTCCTTATGATGGAGAGCAAACAGTTTTTTCTTCCTTTTTCGTACATCCTTTGCGATGTACAAACAGTGAGATAAAGAAGATTTCTTTTTAAACCATGTCACCCTCTCGCAGTTTTTTTCTTTCCGTTCCCACTCATGAGTTGTAGAGTTCATCTTCTACATAGTGTCCAGTGAATACCACTACTCCATTTGTTCACCCTTTTTCCCTTCATTTCTGTGTCCCTCATTACCCTTCCAGAGACAGATAAATGAACAAATGAGACAAAATGAAAACAAAAACAGCAACAAAGGGGGAAAAAAGACTCTTGCTTCCATTTCCTGGAGCTCATTTTGATAAACACTATTTTATGTGATTAGATGCATTGTGCCTTTGTGTTCATCGCTAAGAATGTCCTCCTTTGGTCTCACTGTGTGTGAATGCTGACAGGCCATGTCCCAGTATATTTTTGTAACCACCCAGTGTGTTTACCTGTATATTGACAGGCATATTCGAGCTACCACAAAAGAGGGAAAACATGCCACCTATGTTCCTCTGGATCTGCCTTACTTGGCTTATGATCATTTTTTTCCAAGCCTTCCCGTTTCCATACCAATGGGACAATCCCATTCTTTCTGACGGAGGAGTAGAATTCCATTGTGTATACATACTGAATTTTCCCCATCCATTCAGACAAGTTTTAGCACTGAGTGGCAGAGAGTCAAATTGCTAAGTTCCTACAGACCAGCTCAGAACAGAGACACACCTGGTATTGTCCATCTTTGTTTCCCAAACAGAATCTGATGTACCCAGTGAGGGAGGGTGGGGTGAGACCTCCCCTCACCCCTTGGGTATGGACCCCAGAGAGGTGGACAGATTGGTTGATTGATTCCAATTGCTTTCTTAATCATCACCCATGTCAATCAGCAGAGGACCACATCCCGGGGAACAGAGAAATGGGAGAGAAGCAACGTTTGTTTGTGAGAAGCAACGGTCCTCCTGCCGTTACCATGACTACCAGGATGCAGACTATTCCCATCACCGGAGCAAACAGAAGTGCTTTCAGGAAAGGGACAAAGGGAAAAACAATCCTCAGAATAACTGCCATAGCAACAGGAATATCTGATGTAGGACAAGATTGCTTCTCTCTGCCCAATAAATAATATCACTATTACTCATTTATACTAGTTAGTGAAGTAGATAGATAGAAAACATCCATCCTGCATCAATGGCTTCAAGGGTAAGATAGGGAGGCTGCATTCACTGAGGTTGAGAGTTTGGATGACTGACACATTGGGAAGCCCAGTAATTATTGACTGCAGCGAAGGATGCTTCTAATCTGCTGGAAAAGTCAGAAGAAATTCTCTCAACTTGGCAATATCCAGTGGAAGATGTGAACATTAAAGAAGTCATATAAAGAGGTTTATATTTAGAAGGTGTGGGAGGAATCTGAATGCAGTTCACCATATGATCTAGCAAAGATCGAAATGTGTTGTTTTTGTTGGTTTTGCTCTTTGTGTGCTGGTCCTGGGGGTTGAACTCAGGGTCTGGGCACTGTCCCTTAGCTTTTGCACTCAAGATCAGTGCTCTGTCACTTGAATCACAACTCCACGTCTGGCTTCTTGGTAGTGAATTGGAGATTAGAATCTCATGGACTTCCCTGTTTGGCTGGGTTTGAACTGTGATCCTCAGATCTCAGCCTTCCGAGCCACCAGCACCCAGCTGACTCCTTTCATTTCCATTGATGTAGAGTCTCGTCCATCACCTTTAGATGTCAGTGCTTGTTAGACCACCAACCTTAGTACCTTTAACCACTTTGAAGGCAATGTTGTGTGGCTCATGATGGAAAACAAGAGAGATCTGAACAAGGAAATCACTGGACAACATATAACATTTCTACTTCAGATGAGAGATGGAGCCTCTTGGAATGAAGATTTAGGGAGTGTTGAAAATTCACCACACGTAGCTCAGCCGTTGGGACCATGGTACCTGTAGGAGCATCTGCTGCAGAGGTTCTTGACGGTCTGGGGTGGTGCAGAAATTCTATCCAGTCCCTAGAAGACTGAATGAAAGAGATTGAAATTCAAAGCCTTTCGTGATGGAGTTTGGAAAATCCTTTAAACTTGAGAGTCAAGCATCTACAGTCTGCAGACAAGTAGGGAAAAATGGATTAGAAATAGCCCCACCCTGACTGAATTGTGAAGGCAGCAAATGGAAACCTCAGGAAAAGAACGAGTAGAGCAATCCAGTTACAAAGTCGGCCCTGCTGAGCTGCAGATTGGGGGCAACTAGACTGTAATCAGCCCTGGATCGAAATTACTTGGGGGAAGGGAAGTATATGCACTAAATGAATACTTTCTTCGGTCATTATCTCTCAACAAGATAGCATATCAATAGCCATTTATATTTCTATTGTGTTAGAGTATTAAGAGACATCTAGTGTTGATTTAGTGAACAGAGATTTTGGGCCCTATACAAATACAACACTATTTTACACAAGACCTGCGCATCTTTTTTTTTTTTTTTTTTTTTTTGGTCATGGAGCCTGAACTCGGGGCCTGGGCACTGTCCCTCAGCTCTTCAGCTCAAGGCTAGCACTCTACCACTTGAGCCACAACACTACTTCTGGTTTTCTGGTGATAAACTGAAGAGTCTCACAGACTTTCCTGCCTGGGCTGGCTTTGAACCTCGATCCTCAGATCTCAGCCTCCTGAGTAGCTAGGATGACAGGCAACCAGAGCATCTTCTTATTTTGGTGTTCCTGGACTTGTCCAGTGCCCCAAAGTCACCCAAAAGTTTATAGGCTCCTATCATGAAGAGAAAGTTCAGCTAACTTCCTCAAGACAATACAACCATTTGTGTAGATTAAATCACACACACACACACACACACACACACACACACACACACACACAGAGTCATACACCTTTCAAGTTCATTCAGATGCTTTTCTAGACCACCTCCGTACAGCAAATGGAGAATCATTCTCTCATACCATGACTAATTCTTCCTGACACGTAGGAAGTCTAGAGGAGAGTAAGCGAGTCTGGCATTTGAGCCATGTCTGGGTTTCCCCCGCCCCCTACTTTCCATCACCGTCCTCTCAAGGAAGCTTGAGTCCGGGCAGGGAACCCTGCACGGTTCTAGCCACCAGGAGAAGAGCTGCATCTGCCTCCCCCACCATGTTCATCTAGAGTTACAGTTGCAGCTGGGAGAGACAGGTAGCTAACATGACTGAGGCAAAACCAGTAGGGCTTCGGTTAAAGACATGCCTGTGCTGAGAGCACGTTCTCCACAGCAGGGCCTTCCATCTTTCTCCTAGCGGCTCTCTGCTCTGTGAGTGGCATTAGAAAGTTCAGGAGCCTCTGTTCTTCTCAGCATACCCTTTGTGGTGTGGTCCTTTTATACTTTGAGCTCTCAGTGTCAGGCATAATGGTACCCCAGTGTTCTGGGACTGGAGATGGGTGATGGAGAAGAATCCTCCATTCTCTCCATTTACCTGCCCTGAAGCATGGCCTTCTGGGAAGTGATGCCCAAGGAGAATTTTCAGGCTGAAAGCAGCTGACCCTAGATGGTTGTTCAAGTCCACATGAATTCTCAGAGGCACAGTTAAGGAATTATGCATTTATGAGGCCAGTATAATTGCATATGTCTTCTCTTTTCTTCTCCTGACCCACTTTAGAAGAAATGACTTAAGATAATATGTACATAATTGTATTGTGCTGCTTAAAGCATAGAGACATGTAAAATGCCATAATAGGAAAAGAAGAGATGTTTAGAAGAAAATTGTATCTGAATAAGGTTATTGATACCAACAGCTGACTTGAGTCTTTAGGCAAAAAAAGAAAGGAAGAAAAAGAAAAAAAATGATGACTAAGAAGATTAATAGAACAAACTCCCAAAATACAAATGTATGCTTTTTGCCTTCTTTTCCATGTGGAAAAAAAAGGAAGTTGAGATAATTTTTACATATAAAGGTTGGAGAAAGAGCCGGGCAAAGGTGGCTCACCCCTGTCATCCTAGCTTCTCAGGAGGCTGAGATCTGAGGATCACGGTTCAAAGCCAGCCTGGGCAGGAAACTCCTTGAGACTCTTATCTCCAATAAACCACTAGAAAACCAGAAGTGGCACTGTGGCTCAAGCGGTAGGGCACTAGTCCTGAGCTGAAGAGCTCAGTGACAGCACCCAAAACCAGAGTTCAAGCCCCATGACCAACCAAAAAAAAAAAGGTATAACATGCACATTGTCAGATACTTCATCAAAGAGAGTTAAAAAAAAAAAGATTACAAAAAGGCACATTAAGGGATTTAAATGGAAAAAGTCCAAAGTTAAGCCTTGCAGCAGTGTCTCATGGGTATAATCCTAGGGACTATTGCTATTTGAAACCTATGTGGCCAACAAATCCATGAGATGCTGATCTCCAATTAACCAGCAAAAAACTGGAAGTACATGGCTTTAAAAAGTCCCAACAAGAGTACAAGACCTAGTATTCACCTATCGTTACACATGCACAATGCACACACACAGACACACAGACACACACACACATGTCCAATATCCTTGCTGGGCAAATGTAAATATATGAGTTAAAATATGGCTGAGATATCATACCTACCTACCCTCCTTAACACAGAACAATAAAAAATATATAATAGCATTTGGTGCCCAGGGTCCATGCCTGGTAATCCTAGTTACTTGGGAGCCAGAGATCCAAGGATCACAGTTCAAAGCCAGCCTGGGCTGGACAGTTATTGGGGCTCTTATGTCCAATTAACCACCAAAAGACAGACCAAGCTGTGGTTCAAGGGGTAAAGCAGTAGTGTTGTGTGAAAAGCTATGTGCCAGTGTCCAGGCCCTAAGTTCAAGCCCCTATATGGTGTACACACACACACACACACACACACACACACACACACACACACACACACACACACACACACACACACACTACAGTAGCAAAAGACAGTTAAGATTTGGAGTCAGCAAAACTTTTGCAAATTGCTGTAGAAATGCAAAACTGTGCAACTGCACAGAGCAGTAGTCAAACAATTTCTTATAAATTTAAATATGTTCTAAAATATGACCCAGAGGTCCACTTCTGATGTTCATGCTAGAGAGATGAAAAATTTATTTCTACCTAAAATCCTGGCCATTAATATTTATAGCAGCTTTATACATAATTGCTAAAACAAAAAAGCGAAAAACAAAACTGGATACGACCCAAATGCCTTTCAGTTGGTAAATGGATAGACAAACTCTGGTGTATTTCGAGAATGGAATAATATTGATCAAAAGTACCAGTCTCCCTGTTCACATGGACTGAGCCAAATGTCAAAGGCATTAGGCTAAATGAAAGAAGCAAGGTTCAAGAGGTTGAAGACTGAATCATAATTCCATGTGCTTGGCATGCTCTAAAACCCCCACAAAATTAGAATGGAGAAATTTTCAGTGGATTTACAATGTTATGGGGTAGGGGAATGAATAGAACAAGATAAGCTAGGAGTGTTTGTGCAGTGATAAAGTGGTGTTGATGCCATAATTATCTCAATAGTTCAGCAAATGTGTGTGGCTAAAATAAATGGAAGCTCATGGTACAGTGAAGGAAAAAAAAGTATTAGATGCTACAGTGTATTTTTTTCAATACTGTCAAAAATATCAATTATCTAAGGAAAACCCTTACAAAAGAAATAGATCACACTATATGGTTAACTACAAAGCACTACTGAGAGAAATTTAAAGGCCCTAAGTGAAAAATAATCACAAAAATAAAAAGACTTGAGGTGTGACTTAGCAGGAGAGTGCCTGCCCAGCAAGCATGAGGTTCTGAGTTCAAAACCCAGCACCACCCCCGAAAGTATTTTTGTGGTACGGGAATTCAGCTGCAAGAAAACAGAGAAGCCACATTTAGAGAAGTTGAATTGGGAGTCTTTATTGGAGGGCCCACGATTGCAGGTAGACTCCTGCCCCAAAGACCTGCAGTCCCTCAACTACACTTAACATTGTCAGGGAAAAACACACACACACACACACAAAACCCAATACCAACAAATCAGATCAACTCCAATGGAGAGCTAAAGTGGAACACCATGGTGACCCAGAAATGAGGCCTGAGCTATTCCTGGCCTAAATACTCTCAGGGTCAGGGAGCAGAGCCACAGGTAACTTGAGAGTCTCCTGAGTTCAAGGCACAGGACTGACAGATCCAGTAACCTATCATCAAAGTCTCCACCTCTGCCTTGAGGAATTTGGGCACGCCCACCACCTGGGGGTGGAACTTCCCTGCCTTTACCATGAAGACAAGATGGTGGCACCAGTTAAACCCAATACCCTATCCACCATGTGGCTGAAATGGCACCGGTTAGATCCAGTCTCCTTATTTCATTTTAAATTGGACTGCTTTGTAATCCAGCCATTCTACTTCGGAGTATTTCCTCCAAAGAACTGAAATCAAGACCTCAAAGCAAAAATTAGCCCTCTGATAGTCATGGTAGGAATAATAGACCTGGTAATGGTGATACATGTCTCTGGATAGATGAATGGATCAAGGAAATGTGGCATCTTTATACAATGGAATGTTATGTGGCCTTAAAAGAAAAAAAAAAAACAACCAAAACAGAAATTCCAGGCTAGATGAGAAGATGGATGAATTTTGAGGACATGATGAGAAAGGTAACAACCTAGTCACTAATGAACAGATACAGCATGATTCTACCTATATAAAGGTTCTTAATCAATCTAGCAGAATCAACAAATGGGATAGTGGTTGTAAGGGTTGAAGATAGAGGGAATCAGGAGAATACATTTCAGAGATCTGTAGAACAGGGTCCCTGTACTTAACAAAACAGATGTGGTTTGTTTCCAAAAGAGGTTCAGTGTTCTCACACTACTCATTAAGTGAGTGAGAAAATGGACTTCATTCAAATGAATAATAGCTTTTATCCAAAAGAAAAATTAAGAGAGGAAGAAGACTATGGAGTAGCTCAAATGATACATGGCCCCTATAACTGATAGCTGAGCTAGCCTGACAGAGCAAGGAGCTATTTAAAATCTAACCACAAGTAGCTTACTCTGCAGTATCTAAGTGAATCACAGATTAAATAATGCAATAGCTTTAGCAGCAGGAAAAGCTGGAATAACTTCTAAGTAGGTTAAAATATAGACTCTGGATACAGAACTAGATCTGTAGATCTAGATCTCTAGATCTGGAAGATTCATTCATTCCTATTTTCACTCACTGTCTTATCTCTAGTGGATGTGTAACTGCTGTGTTAAAAAGTCCTGACTCAAAAATAGATTGGCATGCTTGGTGACAAATAACGGGAAACAAAACAAAATAAAACAAAAGCCAACAGCAACTCCCATCTACAGAGCTTTAGTCTTAGGCAAAAGGAAAATTGGAACCTGACTAGATATCATTTTTCTGTAGTCACAGCCACAAAAACATTGTTTCTGTGTATGCAAACCCTCTTGTCTTTTGAAATTTTGCACTTTCAAGTAACTTTGGTAATAGTTATTTCTGTGTGTGTGTGAGAGAGAGAGACAGAGACAGAGACAGAGAGAGAGGGAGGGAGGGAGAGGGAGAGAGAGAGAGAGTTTGTACTGGTAACTGGACCTTAAACTTCAGTTCTTACATTCTAATTTGATTTTGTTTTTTAAATTTCCCTCATAGCTGGTTCTCTACCACATGAGCCACACCTCCACCTCTGACTTTTTGTGGGTTAATTGAACAATCTCCCAAGATTTGTCTGCCTGGGCTAGCAGTAAAGTAAGAGTCTCAGATCACAGCTTCCTGAAGAGCTAAGATTACAGGATGAGTGAGCCACCAGTGCCTGGCTAATATTTACCATTTTTGTAAGCTATATTCATTATACAGATGTCGATACTTTGCAAAAATTAAAATGCAATGTGTTCTTAGATTTATATGGTGGTCTTTATAGAGTCTGTGTGTCACCATAAGGATGTATATTTAATCTGAGTTTTATTTTTCAAAATGTCCCATCATTGTTTTCTTATGTGTGGACTTCATAGGTCTGTATTCCACCACCTGAACCACGTTCCCAATCCTTTTAGGCTTTAGTAGTTATTTTTCAATTAAGGTCTTGCATTTTTGCCTCGGACTAGCCTAAGACTTGTGGCTTCTTGTGTAGCTGGGATCTCAGGTGTGTACCACCGTAACTAGTTTACCGATTGAGATGAGGTCTTCTTAATTTTTTGTCACAGCTGGCCTTGAATCACACTCCGTCTGATTTCTGCCTCCGGATTGTATGGGATTACAGGTGTGCACCATGGGCCCGACCTCAAAGTCTGCTCTTTTTCAGTTCCCATCTTTGAAAACACTTACATTCTGCCTTTAGTTAGGTATACAGCATTGCTCGTTCCCAAACAGAAATCTGTAGGTTGTTGGAAATATTTGTGGAATGTACCTAGACATCTCCAATGGATATTATTCCGCTATGATAATTGTAAATGACACTCTCCATTTCTGCTTTCTAATTACATTCTATTTTTGGCAAAAATTAAGGATGGGAAAATGGTTCAGCTGACTTCTGGTTGAAGGGAAGGTGCTTTCTCTCTTGCCATCATCTTCGTATAGACAGATTTGGAAAGCTACCTCACAGGGTTGATGGGTAGATTAAACAAGTTAACACCTTACATGAAGTAAGAACACAAGAACTTGTAAAACAAAAATCCATGCCTCTGTGTGTGTGTGTGTGTGTGTGAATTATTTGGTACTAGGGACTTGAACTCTGGGCCTGGACACTGTCCCTTAGTCTAGACTGGCACTCTACCACTTGAACCTTAGTGTCCCTAGTTCTGTTTTCTGGTTGGTTAATTGGAAGTAAGAATCTCAAGGACTTTTCTTACAGGCTAGCTTCAAGCCTGGATCCTCGTATCTGTGGCTCCTGAGTAGCCAGGGTGACAGGTGTACATCCCCGGATGCCCAGTGATTCATGCTTTGAAAGTCGTAGAATTCTAATCCAGTATTGAATCCACAGGTTTTAATAAGTGGAAGAAGAGACAGCTGATCTCCTGAGTGCTGGGAAATGTGGTTCATTTGAGGCTCATGGGTCATGACCTATATGTTCCATGCAGGCTGCGATTGATGATTTTTTTTTTTTGTCTCTACTAGTTTATGTGATGAAGTGGTGGACTTAGTTTGCTTTTATCCTCTTGTTCTTCCTTCCTCTTCCTTCTTTCCTTCCTTCTTTCCCTTCTTCCTTCCTCCCTTCTTCTTCCTATCTTCCTTTTTTCTTTCTTCCTTCCTTCCTTCCTTTCTTTCTTTCTTTCTTTCTTTCTTTCTTTCTTTCTTTCTTTCTTTCTTTCTTTCTTTCTTTCTTTCTTTCTTTCTCCATCTCCTCCTCCTCTTCCTGTTCCTTCTCCTCCTCCTCCTCCTCCTCTTCTTCTGCTTCTCCTCCTCCTCCTCCTTCTCCTTCTCCTTCTCCTCCTTCTCCTTCTTCACCTTCTCCTTCTTCTCCTTCTTTCCTTTCTTCTTTTTCCTTTCTTTTTTCTTTTGTACCAGTACTGGGACTTGTACTTAAGGCCAGGGCACAGTCTCTTAGCTCTTTTGCTCGAGGCTAGCCATTTACCACTTGAGCCACAACTCCACTTCCAGCTTTTTGGTGAAAAATTGGAGATGAGTGTCTCACAGACATTCCTGCCCAGGCTTTGATTTGTGATCCTCTGTTCTCAGCCTCCTGAGTAGCTAGGAGTACAGGCCTGAACCTGACCAGGTACGTGTACCATTTTTTAAAACATTCAGTTTATGGCTTAAGAGCTTTTCCTGGATATTTGTGAAGATTGAAATTTTTAGCTACACCATGATTAACAAAGCCTCACAAATGTCCCCTTATGAGGGGGTCACTGTTTTTATAAGAATCTCCCTTGCTAACCCTAATCTCTGAGTTTGTACAGTATTGGAGTACTGGAGCTTGAATTCAGAACCTAGGCACTGTCCTTTAGCGTTTTTTGTTCATGACTGGTGATCTATCATTTGCTTTTTTTTTTTTTAATGTTTTGTCAGGGGGTTTGAACTCAGGGCCTGAGCACAGTCCCTGCAATGTCTTTTGCTCTAAACTACTCCAGGTGATTAATTGGAGATTAAGAATCTCACAGACTTTCCTGCCTAGGCTGGCTTCAAACCACAATCTTCAGATGTCAGGCGTGAGCCACCGGTGCCATTTCTCACCCCAGTTAGAATGGCCATCATCAAAAATAATCTCTCATTTTTTATATAATCAACTGGCCTTTATTGGGAAAGGAGGGAAAAAAGTAGGTGGAAATAACGTGTGTGTGTGTGTGTGTGTGTGTGTGTGTGTGTGTGTGTGTGTGCCAGTCCTGAGGCTCAAAGTCAGGGTCTGGGCACTGTCCCTGAGCTTTTGTGCTCAAGGCTAGTACTCTACCACTTGAGCTATAGCTTCACTTGCAGCTAAAATTTTTGGTGATTAATTGTAGACGAGAGTCTCACTGACTTTCCTGCCCAGGCTGGTTTTAACCCATAATCTTCAGATCTCAGCTTCCTGAGTAGCTAGGATGACAGACATGAGCCAGAGGTACCTGGCAACTTTTGAGGGTTTTGTTGTTGTTGTTGCTGCTGTTTTAGGGCTTACAGATGGATATTATTAAGAAGCATACTTTTTCTTCTGTTTTGTCAAGTTGCCCCACACAGCCCAGTAATTCATGGCTAATTTAGAAATCATTAAGCCTCCAATTATGAAAACAAATGCCAAGCAGGGGCCTTCCACCAACTCAAAGGCTTAGATCAGGGAAGATTCCAAAGAATTTTTACCTGCTACATTTATTAGTATTTCTGACACATCCATTTCACTGCCATTTATGAATTAGCTACAACTGTTTATTTTTAGGCAGTCACAGGAAGATGGTGTTTCTTCTTCTGCAGAAAGGAAGGATGATTAATGCCATTACAAAGAAAGTTTATGGGAGAAAGGAAAATATTTCTCTGTGGGTGGGAAGTGTTTCTCCAACAGTTAGTCAACTGTAGATACAATAACACAGCCACCTCCTGAACACGTTGTACACCCACTGAAGTTGGAGTCTGTGGCAGGATTTCAGAATAAAGAGGAGTAGGCTGCTCACCCTGAGCCTAGACCTTCACCGCATATTCTCCTAGGCTAAAGGAAATCAGAAATTCCAAGTACTGACTCTGTGAGCCATAGAAACAGCTTTATGGATCATTACTAAATACTTCCTGCAGAATTCAAACCCATGAAAATCCTCTCCTATAGTAGAAGATGGAACTTGTGAAGCTGTTCTGTCATATTCTTGAAGAAGAAAGACACAGAAAGAAGGAAACAAGTAAATTAGTTTCAACGTTGAAAAGGCTATACGTGTAGGCAAGGATTTAGAGAAAGACAAAATAGCCAAGCGCCGATGGCTCACACCTGTCACTCAAGCTACCCAGGAAGCTGAGAATTGAGGATCATGGTTAGAAGCAAAGTTCATAAAACTTTTCTCTCTCCAAGTAACCACCAAAAAGAAAGAAAGAAAAAAGCTAGAAGTGGAGCTGTGGCTTAAGTGCTAACAGTATTAGCCTTGAGGAAAATTACCCAGTCCCTGGATTCAAAGCCTAGGACTGGTACTAAAAGAAACACACACACACACACACACACACACACACACACACACACTATATATATATATATATATATATAACTAAATGTTATTTACAAGTTGAAAGGGTGCTCAGTTTTTCAACTTTCATCAGACTGGGTGCTACAAAAGAGGAAACAGGGACTGATAAAAAGATGTCCATCTGTTTATCAGTTTGTACATAGAGTGGAAGTGGTGGGTGACTGTTCTCTGAGCTTCTTTCCCTCACAGATTCTAAGATCTCAGCATTCCATCAGCCACACTGGGAAGTGGACTTTGACCATAGAAGTTAGAGCAGCTGGAACTCAGTCCCTGTGTTAGGTTACTTGTGCTGTGAAGCCTGACTTTGCCAACCACAAGGGATGTTTTTTCCCTTCTGTCTTGGTATTTCAGATGCCTGCTACAGAATGCACTTGCATCTCAGGAAGAATTTTAGGTAATCCATCATGTCTTGGGATACAAATGCAAATCAGCTTTCTTTCTTTCTTTCTTTCTTTTTTTAATTTTGGTACCAGTTCTGGGGCTTCAGATCAGGGTCTCCTGTTCTTGCTTGGCTTTTTCACTCAAGGCTGGTGCTCTACCACTTATGCCACTCCTCCACTTTCTGATTTTTTTTCCTGGTTAAGTGGAGATAATTCACTCTTGGATTGGTCTGCTTTGAACCCCAGATTCTCAGATCTCAGCCTCCCAAGCAGTTGGGATAACAGGCATGAACCATAAACACCTGGTTGTGAATCTGCATTTTAAAATAGTGTTACAAAGAAGAGATATAAATAGTTTCTTAATTGGAATGGGAAATGAAAGATGATCAGAACAGAAAAATGCAAAAAGGAGAGCTTCTTACTGGTCATTTCACTAAAAAGATTCCTTTGCAAGTTTTTTGAACTTGTGCTCTAAGTACCCACATGTTGAGTAACTGATAAAATTCCTGTTCCAAGTTTCGGTTTCCTTGTAAAATATTCAGATCAAACAGAGTGGTGAAAAAAAACGTTTTGAACAGTTTAAAATTCTTTCCAGAATGTATCCTACAGGGCCTTGACAGTGAGTATGTGTTTAGAACTTTGATATCTGATGGGGGTGAGGGATAGCCATACTTGGAAAGAATCTTCTCATCCTCTTCTTCTTTAACCTAATAAACCAGTATTAATGGAAGGAGTTAGCAGTCCTACATACCTTTAATTCACCTAAATAAATTTCACATACGTAAAATAAATTCACATAAATAAATAAATAAATAAATAATAAGAATTAATTTCATAATTAATTAAGTTATATTTTAATTCCTTCAAACCATGATCCTCAGCTCTCAGCCTCCTGAGTAGCTAGGATTACAGGCGTGAGCCACTGGTGCCTGGCCAGTGATATTTAACTGGTCCTGTGAATCTTAGAATTGCACCCTATACTGTATCTTTGTCTCTGTAACCTGTTTCCTTTCAGTCTTCTGTTGCAGTCAGGCTGTTTTTGGAGAGCTGTTCTCCATAGCTCTAAGTAGTTGCTATTTCTTTTCCTTTTGTTTAAAATTTTCAGTGGAGAACCATCCTGAGTAATAAATGCATTGTTATTATTATATGAATTATCATTATGAATTATTAAGGAGCTATTATATGAGTTAACTATGGATCACGGGCTCTATATTAGGCTCTAAAGGTTTTCATTTCATCATTTCCTTTGAGCTTTACACACTTATATTTGTTCCCTCATTTTATGATAACACAGGTTCTGTCAGAAGTTTGGGCTTGGGAACCTATCTTTTCCATCCGCATTCTGATATATATTCTTTTGTCTCTTTCCACACCTCATCATACTTGATATATGGGCAGTAATTTAAGGAATTTATAAAAACCAATGTCGTGTCCCATATTGGTTATCCGTCATTGAATGCTACTAGGGTAAGCCAAACACTGTAAGATAAACACCAATTCAGTATTGAGGGGGAGAGGATATCAACACAGGGGAAAAGTGAATTTCAAACAAAGAAACAAACATCTATATACAGTCCTCTCATACAAATTGCTTTCTCTCTCTCTTTTGCTCTGTTCCAGGAATACCAAATTGACATCTTTTTCGCTCAGACCTGGACTGACAGTCGTCTTCGGTTCAACAGCACGATGAAAATCCTTACCCTGAATAGCAACATGGTGGGCATGATATGGATCCCAGACACCATCTTCCGTAATTCCAAAACGGCCGAGGCCCACTGGATCACCACACCCAATCAGCTTCTTCGCATTTGGAATGACGGGAAAATCCTCTACACCTTGCGGTAAGATGCTCTGTGGATCTCTCAGACATTCATTTATTCATGGCCACATCATGTTTGTACATATTTCTGAGGGATAGGATGACACAGTTGATACATGCACATCCTGTGCATTGATCAAATCCATGTAATTAACATTTCCAGCTCTTCCAAAATTTATCATCTCTGTGCATCTGAAAGCTTTTATTAGGTATTTTTGTACTTACATGTATTTTGAAATGGATCATAAATCATGGATTGGCCTTACTCCGACTGTGCTATTGAACACTGGAATAACTCCTCCTCCCATCAAGCCGTATGAATCTTTCATCACTTAGAGTCTGATTTCGTTAGTTTTTTTAAAATCAAATCTCATTTCAGTTTAAATCCTTAATTTGAATCATTTCTGGGAGGAGGCCCCATTTCTCACATTTTAATTTCTGTTCTTTCTCACATTTGACATAACTATGGCATCCTGCTCACCAAGTTGGTACAAAGGCCATGGATATAAAACTAAAGGCAGAAGGCAGAAGAGAACCCTACTGCATTGTTGGTGGGAGTGTAAATTTGTTCACCCACTTTGGAAAGCAGTATGGAGGTTCCTCAATAGACTCCACATAGAGCTCCCCTATCAATCCCACTTTTGGGCATTTACCCAAATGATCACAAACAAGGCCACACTAAAGCTACCAGCACGACTATGTTTATTGCAGCATTATTTACCATAGCTAAGATATGGAACCAACCCAGATGCCCCTCAGTAGATGAATGGATCAAGAAAATGTGGTATATATACAATGGAATTCTGTGCCTCCATCAGAAAGAATGGCATTACCCCATTTGTTAGGAAATGGAAAGACTTAGAAAACATTATATTAAGTGAAGTAAGCCAGGCCCAGAGAAACATAGGTCCCATGGTTTCCCTTATTTGCAATAACTAATATATGTCTAGGAAAAGCAGAAAAGGTCAAAAACTATGTACATGTGACCAGATAAGATGATGTTAAGCAAAATGAACCCCAAGATAGGGACACAAGTGTTTTTTTTCTTTCTTGCTATTGTTTCTAACATATTTATAATGTACCATGTAACTTATTTGTTGCTTTGTATGTTCCTTTTCCATGGTATAACCCCTGTTTTCACTGTATTTGATGCTGGTCTAATTTGGGGAGGAAAAGGGAAAAACAAAATGCTTAAATAAGAATACAGGCGGACCCATTGCAACAATGAGATGTACAAGACGCTATGCTGAAACACGAACTTTACAAGTTAGTTGGGGGATGGGCAGGGGCACAGGGGGTGTAGTTTTGGAGGTAAGAGGGAAGGGATGGTAGGGAAAAACAAAGGAGGAGGCAACAATGCTCAATAAGAAATGTATTCATTACCTTGCATAGGGGCTGGGAATGTGGCTTAGTGGTAGAGTGCTTACCTAGCATGCATACAGCCCTGGGTTCAATTCCTCATACACAGAAAAAGCCGGAAGTGGTGCTGTGGCTGAAGTGGTAGAGTGCTAGCCTTGAGCAAAAGAAGCTCAGGGACAGTGCCCAGGCCCCGAGTTCAAGCCCCCAGGACTAGCAACAAATAAAAATAAATAATAATCATAAATAAGGGCATAAAGTTGATCTCTCATCCGAACCCGTTGCTGCTGGAAATTGCCTTGTGAATATCAGCTTTTATGTGATCAACTCCAGGGCCCACTCAATAAAATATAGATGTCCTGCAGGAGACGAGAGAAACTGTATTTCTTCAGAGTCCATACCAGAGGCACTGGAGGAGATAAGTTTGACTGGAGTTTGACCTTAGTCAAACTCTCACCTTGTCCACACAACCAGACAGTTCCGTCTGTGCTGTCTGAGCCTAAGATGCCAGGGCACCCTGGTAATAAACTGACCTCCACCAGCCCTGGGATCAGGGCAGCACCCTCCAGTGGACTTACCTGACAGTGCAGAAATTCCACAGGATGCTCTTCTCCCATCTAGCCTCTGTCTCCATGGCCTCTGGTCCTGCCTTTGGAGGCACAGGTTTCCTTCCTCCTCTGCTTCCCTCTCCCACTGCCCTGTGGCTGTGTCTCATTCTGTTCATTCTTCTTCCTCCCTTTCCTCTTCACCCCTATCTCAACACTCAGCCACCAACACACAGCCACACTCCTGCTGGCCTGGCTCTTCTATGTATATGAACCTAAATCCACATGCATGCTGGGTTTCCACCCAAAACTGTCCCCTTCGTGACTGGAATCTGAGCTTCTGCCGAAAACCTGGGCAACACCATTTAGTGGAAGGAAAGAGATTCCTTTAAGGCCGGCCCTGAGGAATACATGGAGACTTTTCTAGCTCAAACTGCCATCCTTGTGAGACATGGGAGAGCCGAGGATGTTTGTGGGGATCCAGGATGGTCCCAGCGAGAAAAGGACAGCAGGGAATCTCTCCAGAGTCCCTTCTGCTCTTGGCGGCTTGATCTGGGGCCTGAGATCCTCCAGCTAACTTCTGCCTTTTTCCTTTGCACATGAACCTGTTCGTGTTGTCCATCGAAGTTCCTGTGGGCTGGGAAAAGGAGCAGGCCTTACTGAGACCTCTCGTTAGAACTCAGAATGCCATGGAAAAGAGTTGAGCCCCAGGATGACGATGAGGTGGGAAATGGTTAGAGATGGATGAGCAAACAAGCCGTTACCCTCTGCTGTGTTACAGTTTGAGGCTCTAGGTTCTTGCAGACAAGGCCAAAAACAGCATTCTGGACAAGACTGTGGGCATTCATATTTTTGTTAATTAAATTTTATTGTAAAGGTGATGCTCAGAGGGGTCACAGTGGCACAAGTAGTAAGTGCATTTCTTGTCGAACAATGTTCCCCCCTCCCTCGTTTCCTCCCACTACCCCCTCCCCCCCGTGACTCCCTTTCCCCCAACATAGAGTCTTTGAGTATCACTGTTGCATTGGTTCATCCTTTGTCCTTTGTTATTCCCCTTCTCTTCCCCAAATCAGATAAATGTATATATACAAGACACAGGGTACCAAAATCCAAAACAACCACAACAGGGGATAAACCAAATGGTGTGGAGGGGGGAAATGAATGAAAAAAAGAAATAACTTCACACAATACATTAAAAGAAAATAAACCTCTCATTTCCATTTCTTGGTGTCCATTCAAATCCCACCCTACGAGCATTCTAGTTGTATGTCCCTAAACAAGTCATTCAAACTCCATGAGCCTATTTTCCCATCTGAAAAATGGGATGCTAATGGAATGGTAATGATCACATGCAATGTCTACGTAGCATCTCTGGCCCATAGAAATATAGTCAAAATGATATTAAATAGTAAACACTGCATTCCTTAATATTAACGATTTCTTTTTCCACTTTGGAAACACAAACAACAATGTGGGTATTCAGAGGACCTGGTCCGGAAGGAGGCAGAAAGCCTGCTTAGAGCTATCCTCTGGCACGCAAAATGAGCAGGGAACCATCCAAGTAGGAAATCTCCCCAACAAGTCGTTTGATTTGGCATCACACCTATTCTAGACCAGCATCCCGGTTTCAAAGAGAGAAAGGATTCCATCCAAACCGCGTGAACACAAGGACCAATGCCACAAGAGTTGTTACGTTTCCTTTTGTGTGGCTTTGCTTTGTTTTCCTCCTGGCTGCCTTGGCTTGTACTTCCAGACACAGCTGGAGTTGTACTCACCAGAAGCTCTCTCTACCACTGAAAGTTCAGAGCCCCTGGCTTTGTCTGAGCCAACAACGAAGTGGCTGAGAGTGAGCACCCAGGGCTGGGTGCTGTGTCCATGACTGCCCCTCAACTCTCCTGCTACCTCGCCCAGCCTCTTTGGCTTTGCCCAGAGCCCTGGCTATGTTGCTACTGACTCTGAGAGACATGTTTGACTTCTCCACAGGCTTACCATCAATGCGGAGTGCCAGCTACAGCTGCACAACTTCCCCATGGATGAGCATTCCTGCCCGCTGATCTTCTCGAGCTGTGAGTCTGTGGTGGGGCGTGAATGCTGTGCTGATACTGATCATCTAGTTGAGATGGGGTCACTGCCCAGAGAGAGAAATCTGATGATGGTTTTGGTATTGGCCACCTGGATATTTATTTATTTTTTCACTGTAGACTTTCATTTACCTATATTCTCTTCTCACAATGGAGGTGACTTGGAGGAAACTTTGAACAACATAAACATGGAAGGATCCCAAAATTTATGGCTGCTCATTTATGGAAGATCTTTTATATAATTAATGAGCTAAGCAAATTATTTAGAAGTATGCAAGATTCTTTCATAGCGTTTGGGGGCTTTAATATTTTCAGGCAAAATGACTTAGCTTCTATATAGGAAGGTGAAAATACTCCTTTTAAGTGTATTTGCTACATGGAACTATTGTGCCATTTTATCTTCTGATGTTTTATTGGTGATTGAGATCATAGCTAACAAAAGAACATCTATAAATTCTTAAAGTCAACCTTTAATACTAGGTATAAGGGGACTTGTAAAAGGAAATGTTAAATTTATTTGCTTACTTATACAGATTTCCACATTGCCCAATGTGGAAATATATCTTTTGAATGTACAATTTATTGTGTAAATTTACAATTTAAATGCATATTCTGATTATCTTTTAAGTAGCTGTACAAAGGAGTTGTCATTGAATGGAGCAATTTATGGATATGATATATCTTGATCAATGTCACACCATTCAGTATGCCTAATCTCAAGAAATTATGTATGGCTCCTAAGAATTCAATTAATGTTATTGGTTTTCTTTAAAACTGCCGTTAATGGAAAAATCTGATGAGATCTCAGGCAGATTTTTTTTGTTTTTTCTTTTCTGTTTTTTGTAAAACAAGGAATAAACACATTTTCAAATTTATTTTAGCATTAGAAAAAGAAAGATGTGGTCTGGGAATGTGGCTTAGTGGTAGAGTGCTTGCCCAGCATGCATGAAGCCCTGGGTTGGATTCCACAGCAGCACATAAACACAAAAAGCCACAAGTGGTCCTGTGGCTCAAGTGGTAGAATGCTAGCCTTGAGCAAAAGGAGCTCAGGGACAGTGCCCAGGCCCTGAGTTCAAGCCCCAGGACTGGCCAAAAAGAAAAAGAAAAAGAAAGATGTCAGCAGAGAGGACGGGGAATAGATAAATGGAGAGAGGAAGGGTAGGTGAGTATACTCATAATATTCAGTATAGATGTTTACTTAGTTAATATCTAAGTAAATTAAGGGGCTGGGTGAGGTTGGGAGAGATAGGGAGAAGGAGGCAAGGGGTGATACTAGTCATGATGCATGGTACTCACAAATCAACATGCTGAACTGAAACCCTTTGTACATACAACTACTTGAAGATATGCAGATGGGTGTCAGTAGCTCATGTCTGTCATCCTAGCTACGGAGGAGGCTGAGATCTGAGGATCACAGTTGGAAGCCAGCCCAGGCAGAAAAGTCCCCATGACACTTTTACCTCCAGTGAACCACTCAAAAACCAGAAGTGGAGCTGTGGCTCAACGTGGTAGAGCGCTAACCTTGAGCACAGAGAGGCTCAGGGACAATGCCCAGGCCCTGAGTTCAAGCCCCACAACTGACAATAAACAAATAAATAAAAATAAATATATTAATAATCAATAAATAAAAGTTTTGTAGCTATGAAATGAAAGACAAGGAAGGAAGGAAGGAAGGAAGGAAGGAAGGAAGGAAGGAAGGAAGGAAGGAAGGAAGGAAGGAAAAGATAAGATGGAAAACTGTTTCAGTGATCATCTTGGCTGAGTAAAAAAAAAAAATCTTATGTAAGGAACAGCTAATTAGTTCCATGGAAACTCAGATCCTTTGCTAATAGCACAGATGGTCCATGCCTGTTTGCAGACATCAAGAATGTTCTGGTACTTGCTGGGCTTGAGTACAGATCCATTTGGCGCCTATGGTTCTCTGTTTATTTACTGTAAGAGTGATTGACTGAGCCAAAATTACCTTGTGCTCAGCAAGTGAGTTTGGTATTACACACGCTTCTATGATTCGACCACTGTGGGGTTTATCCTGAAGCCAGCTGATTTCTGTTGTTGCTGCCAATAGATTCATAGGCTTGCGATTCATCTGTTGAACATGTTGTTTTTCAGTGAGTTCTTTCCATGGTTAGACTTTTCCTTTTCTCTCTTTTTTTTCTTTAATCTACTGTTTAATTTTGACAGTCTCCAAGTTCTCCACTACATTTTCAATAGCATCTGTGTTTATGGATAGTCAGAGAAATGTGTGTCTTGTGGGGCAGATTTTGTACGCATTTATTGTTCAGTTATTTGTTAATGTGAATTCCTGCTCCTTGGAACTTTTGTGGGGGGGGGCAGGGAGGGACAGGGTGGTACTGGGGTTTGAACTTGGTATCCTTTGCTTGACATACAAATGTTCTACCATATATACACAACCCTTTTTCTTTATAGGTTATTTTTCAGATAGGGTGTGACAATTTTACCTGGGGCTAGGCCAGAACAGCACAAGTTTCCTAACACCTACAACTGGGATTATAAGCTTGTGCCATAGTGCTTATTTATTCATTCATTCATTCTGCACCTAGGCTGACCTAGATCTGCGATCTTCCCAATCTCTATCTCCCGAATAGTTGGAATTCCAGGTGTGAACCTATGTCCTCTGCCCCTCCCCTCCCCATCTTCTCAATGCTTCTCCTGGTGGAATTTATTTAAGGAAGCTTCGTCTAAGCATATCATGTTCTGCCTGGGTTTGATACCTCTTTCACGTCATTTTCAAAAAGAATTTTGTTTCTAACATATCAATCTAAGTAACACTAAACACATCGACTGGAGGTTTAAATTCATGCTGTTGTACTGTTCACTCCTCTACGATGTGAGATGCATGCTGGAGATTTCTGATATTTTTGAAAGCCATGAGCACCAGCCAGCATTCAATTCTAGGCACTAAGGAATGGTGGAAACAGTGCCCAAATGCAATACATACATACACATATATATAATGTAGTCTATATATAATATTAACTATTTAATTATAAATAAAATATTTATAAATAAAAATAATATATATTTTATATAATATGTAATATAATAATTATATATAATATAATATAATATAATTATATAATATATTATAGCATCATATAAATACATCATACAAATTACATTATTATAACATAAATATATTTCTAAATAAATATACGTATACATGTGTGTGTGTGTGTGTGTGTGTGTGTGTGTGTTTGTGTAGCTGCTTCGCACCTCTGGCCACATCCAGCTTTGATAGAATGCAAGAAAGAAGATTTTTGCAGAATTTTTCCTTTTTTTTTTTTTTAAAGAGAAAACAGAGTCTGAAATTCTATAGGAAAGCTTCCAGGAGTTTTGTTTTGTTTTTTTTAAATAAATTTTGCATTAAATATATTATTGAAACACTTTGATGGTTAAAACTGCTGGCCAAAGCAAAGACATCTCTGAGTTGAATTTAGCCCCTGTGTTGGTCTTCCACCATTTTTCTTTGCTTTCCATCCTTGAGGACAGTTTTCTTGTATTCTCTGAGCTCCATCAGGGCTTCTTCATTTCCCAAAGTCTTCATGTTCAAATTCACACTTCTTGTTCTCTTTTCTTTTTCTTTTTTAAGATACGATCTCTTAGAGATCAGTGGCTCTCCAACAAAATATAATGCAAGCCAAAGATTTAATCTTAAGATTGTCTGAGAGTCACATATTAAAAATTAGGAGCAGGCAGAATCAATATCGCCCTGTCACTTCACTCAGTGCAATCTGCCTAAAGCATGATCATTTTAGCCTGAAATCAATGGGAAAGTTACTGGCATAGTTTAGTAAATAAGTAGGACAGAGTTTCCTGCAACATCTCAAGACTCCTGAGAAAGTTGTTCTGGTCATGCTAAGCTCCGCCAGGAACCGCTGCGGGAGCTGCTTGGGGCTGTAGAGGAGGCTCTGTGGGTGGCCACTGAGCACTGCCAGTCTACCAGTGAGGCCGGTGTGCTGCCATTGTACACTGCCAGGACAATCCCAGCTGTGGGCGCCATGTTTCAGTGCGCTCAGCAACTGCTTATGTCCATTGTGTGGCCCCACCCCGACCCGTCCACCCTCACCTTCAGACCCCATCAATGCTTAAAACTCTGCTTCCTGTAGTATCAGTAATGATCTTCATTCCTTCCTCTTTGTTCTCCCAATTTATTTCCAACTATCCCCTCCCTCTCTCCCTCTTTTCTTTCCGGTCTTCTCTTACTCCTCTCTCCCTCCCTTTCTCCCTCCCTCCCCTTTCTCCCTTCCTCCCCTTTCTCTCTCCCCTTTCTCCCTCCCTTTCTCCCTCCCTTCCTTCCTTCCTCCTTTCCTTCCTTCCTCCTTTCCTTCGTTCCTTCGTTCCTTTGTTCCTTCGTTCCTTCGTTCCTTCGTTCCTTCGTTCCTTCCTTCCTTCCTTCCTTCCTTCCTTCCTTCCTTCCTCTGAGGATCAAACCTAGGCATTCTGCATCCCACTGTTCACCTGTGAGCCACATTTCTTGTTGTAAACTCGTATTTCTTTACTCTCTTAGTTGTAGATTTGCATTCTAGTCAGTTATGAGATCAGTCTTGACTAACATACATGTACATGTATAGACATATGCATAATCTAAATCTCAAACACATAAGCAAAGCCTCATGGATTCAAGTTGGTCCTAATTGCTTATGTATGTGTGTGTGTGTGTGTGTGTGTGTGTGTGTGTGTGTGTGTGTGTGTGTGTGTGTGTGTGTGCAGGAATTCTGCCATGAATCTGCAGACTTGCTCCCTGCCAGTATTGCTCAAGAATGTCCAGTGAGTGAAGTTGGCCTGGCTTGCTTGCTTTGCTGCTAAGATCCTAGGATACTATTTAGTTTTCACGGGAACCATGTCTTACCCATGAGCGAGCCTGGTGAATGGAGCTTTGGTGCATGTATGGCGGGGGGTGGGGGAGGAGTGGTTCATCACCTCCTCGTTCCCGCCTTTCCACCCAGCCAGCAAAGTATCCTTTTCATTTTCTTTTCCAAACATCCTGGCTACGACCCAGATGCCAGATCAAGGGCGGTGGAAGCAATGGACGCTGGCCAAGCTCCCTCGCTGTGGCATTTTGTGGTCTGAGGTTAAGTTCATTATGACTGAATTTTATTCAGACGCTGGCTCCCTTCATTCACATCTTTTCATGGTCTGAGCATCGTTGGGGAATATTGACTGGGGAGGAGTTTTTCAAGGCGTCTCAGGAAGGAAATGCTGCCAATTAGGGGCTCATTGGGGGCAGGGGGGATTGTCTGTGTTTCATGATCAGTTTTGTTTGCTGGAGGCAGAAGAGGCAGTGGAAGAGAACAGGATGCTTATATTTAGCCTGTTGACTGTGGAACACCAGCCAAAGTCAGTTTTCTGTGCAGAGAAACAAACAAAATAAGGCAAGATGTATTTGTTTGTTTATTTTGTGTGCCACCATTGTGGGAGCTGGGATCAGTGCCTCACACTCTTTGCTTTGCTTTCTCCCCTCAAGGCTGGTGCTCTACCACTTGAGCCATACTTCCACTTTCAGGGTTTGTTTTTATTTATTTACTTATTTATTTGCTGTTTCATGGGCGATAAGAGTCTCTCAGACTTTTCTTCCCAGGCTGGCTTCCAACCTTGATCCTCAGATCTCAGTCTCCTAAGTAGCTGGGATTACAAGTATGGGCCACCAGTGCCTAGCAAGATTCGTTTTGGGGAACCACCAATAAAGCTCTTCTTCCTGGGTGTGCAGTGCACTGAGGATAGCCGAATGGATTTCTTTGCACGCCTCTCTCCATCAGTCCCTGCTGGAGATCTTAATAGCCTGGTTCAACTTAGCCACATTAAACCTCTTCTTTGCCTTGCCTGCCTTGCAAGTAGGTGAGCCATCTACCAGGTGAGCCTTCCCAGCATAAAAGACCTCCCTGTCCTGGGCCTGCCATTCTAGAAGGGAAGGAACATGCTGCTTTTCCTAGAACATCCTTTCTCCCTGTGAAAGGTTAAAGTTTGAGGCAGCGACCACCACGTGTTGCTTTGCTAAGCAACACGTGGTGGTAGTCAAAACATCTGATTGATTGTGTGCTTATATAAGACCTGCAAATCCTTAGCTCGGGGCTTTCCTCCTAGGCTCCGCTGTGTCGGAGTGTAGGACGAGGCCCAAGCTGCAGCCCGTGTAAATAAAACAGCTGTAGAGTCTGACTCTCAGTGGTCTTCTTATGGGGGGGGGGCTGCGACCTTGGCATTACATATTAGTGGGGGCTCGTCCGGGATATGCCCCCAAAGATCCCTGAGACCTCAGACTCCAAAGATAAAACAGCACTGTCTTTGTTAATTTGTCTTGTCCTGTCGTTTGTCTGTTTTATTTTCGTTTTCCCTTGTGAGGAGGGCCGCTCCGATTCACAGAGGGTCCTCTCCAGGAGTTAATCACCAAAACGACAGCTGCTTCTAACTGTCATCAAAAGTTCTATGTCCGACAGGGCACAGAAGTCTGTTCGTCTTAAAAGGAGAACAGATGTCCAAGAGGAGAGATTTCTCTCCATGTACTCTAACCGGACAGACACAGATACAAATGACCCCACTTCATGTTAAGTTGGAGGACGCTCCTCACCTATTGTAACTCTTCTGAGCCTCTCCTCACACGGGCAGAAAGGTGAAGGAAATGACAGTAACTTAGGACTAGGTTGAGAGAGACTCTGGGCACACCCCTATAGTCTCCGGGTCAGCCATCCGTGAGAACACCAGGCTACATAAGCAAGGGTGAGGGTGATTTGCACAGATTTTGGTTGGCCCTTTGATTTCTCCAAAGGGAATGCAGAGGTGGTGCGGGGTTCCGTGGACTGGACTGCCCTCTAGGGTACACGCAACAACAACACTCTCACTCTGTGCCTTTCATACTGGGTTTGGCTATTTTGAGTAATCTCCCCAACAAGCTTCATATGGCTGTCTAAGGGAACCGGTAAACCTTGGGCTGCCGCTGACTTAAAGATGGAAGCAGATGTATAATTTCTACTGTCTTCTCCAAAGAATGAATGACTAGAAGGTACTCAGCATTTCTCTGACATCCCAGGAGTCAGATCCATCAAGCGTAGATACAGCACCAACAAACGAGGTCAGAAAACTTGTATGTGTCTCACGTCTTGCGTAAGTAAAGTGAACACTGAAAGTCAGTGAAAGGAGAACTAAAGCTTTGGCAGCAATTGCTGTAATTCTAATCACCAGGACATCATTTGCTTGATTTACAGTACATTTTCTATTTCTCATGCATCCAAGCCTAAAAAAAAAAAAATACTGTATAACTCACAAAGCAGAAAAATCTTGGGAGAGTATACCAAAGAAATCAGGCAAAGGGAAGATTACTTTGCTAGGAAGGGGACGTGCTATAGCTTTTATAATTCTGGCACTTATTTTTGTATGGTATTTGTCTTTTATGTGTGTGTGGCAATCTTTTGAAGTCAAAGTTCCCTGCTCTCACGAGGCTGTTTTCTTAAGGCTGGAGCTCTACCACTTGAGCCACAGCTTCACTTCCAGCTTTTTGATGGTTAGTTAGAGATGAAGAGTCTCTTGGATTTGTCTTGTCCAGGCCACCTTGGAAACATAATCCTCAGATCTCAGCCTCCGGAGTAGCTAGGATTACAGGTGTGAGCCACAAGGGCCTGGTGGTGGTGCTTACCTTTTGCAAACCAGTTCTTAGGAACAAAAAAGCCATGGTGCAGATTTTGAAGTTGGGTGATGGGCATGAGCAAGGAGAAACAAGATTGCCGACGTGCTGAGCGAGCGATGAATAGATCTCTGAAACCTGAAAGACACTTTACTCAATCAGTGGCCTGGGTCAGAACCCTCTTGTATATTTACATTGTAGGTCAGCATTGTGTTTAGTTTTTCTTGTGCTTAGTGATTAGTGTAACGTAAGTGTCATGGCAGCCTAGATTTCTCTTTTATGGAGAAAACAACACTTTTCGATTTTCTGGTTTTTTTTTTTCCCTGTCTTTCCATTTTCTTGCTTTCTTAAAATGTTCCCCATACTAAGACATAATAATCAGCACTCTTTGGAGGAGTAAATATAAAAACTCTAGAGATACTTTGTGTGTTTTGGTGGCTGTGGGTGGCTGTTTACAATGCCATCAATTTGCTCAAGTTTTACAAAGCTTTAAAAATAAACATGGAGTGCTGGCAGCTCCTGCCTGTGATCCTAGCTACTCAGGAGGATGAGATCCAACGATCAAAGTTCACAGCCAGTTTAGGCAGAAAAGTCTGTGAGACCTGTATCTCTAGTTAACATAGAAAAAGCTGGAGGCAGAGCTGTGGCTCACGTGGTAGAGAGGCAGCCTTGAGCAAAAGAAGCTGAGGAACAGTGCCCTGGCCTAGAGGTCAAGCCCCAGGATTAGCTAAATAAATAAATACATAAACAAACAAACCTGGAGCTGGGTCCCAGTGACTCACACTTGTAATCCTAGCTTCTCAGAAAGCTGATATGCGAGGATCACAGTTTGAAGCCAGGTAGGCAGGAAAGTCTGTGACCCTTTCATCTCCAGTTATCCACAACCAAAAATTAAAATTTTTCAAAAAGGGGTTTTAGTGGAGCTAGAGCTCAAGTGATAGAGTGCCAGCTTTGAGCAAAAACCAACTCAGGGACACCACCCAGGCCCTGAGTTCAAGTCCCAGGACTTGCGAATTAATTAATGAGTTAATTAATTAATTAAATGTGGAACCAACTTGAATATCTGGGACTGGGTGGGCAGGCCCCTACTACAATGAGACCCACTGAGGCGCCAGCACTGGGAAAACTCCAGAGTCCTCTTTTCCCAACACACATATAGGTACATTTCAATCTCCCCAGAGGGCCTACTTTTCCCCCCTTCAACACCTTTCAGAAACTGAGGCAGGGAGGTCATCTGTCAATGTCATTTGGGGACTAGTGCAGCGCTGAGGTTTGAACAGAGCAGCATGCTGACGAGGAACGTTGAAGATGAATAGCCCACCCTTCCCTAAAGAGGCCATTGGGTTATTCTTGGTTATTATTCTCGCTATTATTATTCCTATTATCAGAAGAGGCCAATTGGAGCTCAAACCGAAACTCAGGGCGCGAGACACGGATAGATTTTGCTGAGGCATAGCTCTGCTCTGGGACACTATTTTGAGTGAAAATTTTAAAACATTGGCACTTTCTTTTAACTCTTTGGCGACTGTGTCAGCTGGGGCCAAGTTGGAGCTATGGAAATGAAATAGGGGGGTGTCGGCCCTGTGGCTGTGAGGTTGGAGATGGCTGAGAAAAGTTGTAGGCTTTTCTGAATTTTAAGAAGCAAGATTATTCTCCCAAGGTGATTAATTTGGAGAAGAAGGAGGAGGAGGAGGAGGAGGTGGAAGAGGAGGTGGAGGGCAAGGAGGAGGAGGAAGAAGAAAAGGAGAAAGTGGAGGAAGAGGGGGGAGGAGGAGAAGGAGAGGAAAGAGGAAGAAGAGGGAGAGGGGGAGGAGGAAGAGGAAGAGGAGGGAGAGGAGGAGGAGAAAAAGCTATTTTTTTTTTTTTGAAAATTGCAGCCTGATAGAGCATTCTTTTTGAATTTGGATTTGAGCACAAGAGCTCAGGGACAGCACCTGGGCCCTGAGTTCAAGCCCCAGGACCAGTACACACACATTAAAAACAAAGCAAAACAAAACAACAAAAAGAAAACCAACCACCCATCCATCCAAACAAACAAACAAAATCTACCCTCAAGAATGTATCAATTTGTGGCTTGAAATTTCCCAATAAGTGCTTATATAATTTGATACAATGATCAAAATAACTTTATGATAAAATAACATACTCTTAGATTTACACTAATACCACTACCTTGAGAGGATATTTCAGACACTCTTTCTGTCCAGTATTAACTTTTGACTATAAGGAGAGTTCTCTAGTGAAACTCCTTTAGAAAAAGTGCTCAAAAGAACTAACTCCAGAAGATACAGACTAGATTTAAAAAATTGCATTGATCTTCACAGTCTATGTTCTGTCTATAAAAATAAGTCACCACCTAGTTAAATATTAAGATTATTGAGGAACTTGTTCATGGAAAGCAGCCCCAAGGTTTTCTCTTACCCATACATGCTACAACAAACACATATTCAGGCAGGCACTGGTAGTTTGCACCTATAGAAATATATATATATATAGAGAGAGAAATATATATATATATATAGAGAGAGAAATATATATATATATATATATATATACACATATATTACCAGTCCTAGGGTTTGGACTCAAGGCCTCATTACTGTCTCTGAACTTTTGCGCTCAAGGGTATTACTCTTCACATTTGAGCCACAGCTCCATTTCCAGCTTTCCTGGTGATTCATTGGAGATGAGAGTCTCAGGGGCTTTCCTGCTAGGGCTGGCTTCAAACCTCAGTCCTCAGATCTTAGCATCCTGAGTAGCAATGATTACTGGCAAGAACCACTGGTGATAAGCTAGGACTGTTTATGTATTTATTTGCAGTATTGGATCTTGAACTCACAGTCTTAAGCTATTGCTTGGCTTTTTGTTCTGTCTGTCTGTCTGGCTGGCTCACTGATATCTGTCTGTCTGTCTGGCTCACTCTGTCACTTGAGATCTGGTTCTTACTGGTTCATTGGACTCTTTATTGGTTCGTTGGAGATAAGTGTCTTAGGGATTTGTCTGCTCGGGCTGGCTTTGAACCTCCATCTTTGTATCTCAGAGCTACCAGCAGGGCACAAGGAATAGGAATTGTGAGAGCAACTATGTATAATCTAGGAGAAACTGCCTGCCAGGGCTCCGCCCCTCTCAGGAGCTGATGTACCTGTGTTAGGGAAGGTCAAAGGAGGTCACAGAGCACAGAAGACCCTGCTACCCAGCATGCAGCGCTGCCCTCTAGGAGGAACCAAGGACATCTTAGATCAACAGGTGCTTTGCTGTCAACTTACCAGCATGAGAATGATGGAAATAAGAACTCAGTAAACCAAATTGTCTTTCCTGCTGGGCTGTGGAAGCCGTAATGTAATTGGGAAGAGCGAGTGTCAATGCGTTTTGATTGTAAATGGCTCTTTCTTTACACATGAAGTCAATGTTTTCAAGAAAGTTTGGTCATGTTGCTTTTAGAGAATGCATGGAGCATGTCTTTGGTGGATTTCTAAATGTCCCACTCAGGAGGTGTTTAATAGCTATTTATTACACGTAGATGAGCTGTGTTAGGGAAATAATTTGCCATTAATAGTTTGAGAAGGTATAACCCATGCACTGCCTCATTTTGGAGAACGCTTTCTGACATAGCAGGTGGTTAGTTCATTAGGAGAACCTAACGCTGTTACTGATCCAAAACATACAGCTACAAGTCTCAAAGTCATATTCCAAAGAAAAGGTAACAATGCAGTATTTTTTTTAATGTAGTTGAAGTGTATCCTGGATGGGTTGTGTGTATCTGGGATCACCAGAAGCAAAACAGTCTAGCTGTGGGATTTTGTTATGACAGCTTCGACAGGAGTCAAGGTGATGTGTGAATGCACCAAATGGGCTGGATCTCATCACTTTACACACAGTTCATCTCATTGGATACCGGAGTATCCAGGCATTTCCTTTCCTTTCCTCAAAGGAAGAGGCTATAGCTTGGTGGATGGTATACAGACTCAGGGTTTGAATAAAAGGAAAACAGTCATGGAGAAATTGGAGCATTGCATCATCAGGGTTATTCTTGTGACAGATACTAAGTTGGGCAGCAGCGATGTTATTTCCACAGAAATTAGGGTGCTGGGGTTTTTGGGCCATTGTATGAACTGTTATGATCTGTTCTACAAAGGTGAGGAGCCTCCTGGATTTCTTAATTTATTCTAACTGAACATGTTTATTTGTTTATTTATTTGTTTATTTGTGCTGATCCTGAGGTTTGAACTCAAGGTCTGGGGGCACTGTCCCTGAAATTTTTGCTCAATGCTAGTATTCTACCCCTTGAGCCACAACTCCATTACTGGATTTTTTGGTGGTTAATTAGCAATAAGAGTTTCATTGGCTTTCCTGCCTGTGCTAGCTATTAACCTTGATCCTCAGATCACAGCCTCCTGAGTAGCTGAGATTATAGGTGCACGCTACCAGTGCCTGCCTAAATATGTGTTTGTTGTAGCATGTATGGGTAAGAGAAAACCTTGGGGTTGCTTTCCATGAACAAGTTCCTCGATAATCTTAATATTTAACTAGGTGGTGACTTATTTTTATAGACAGAACATAGACTGTGAAGATCAATGCAATTTTTTAAATCTAGTCTGTATCTTCTGGAGTTAGTTCTTTTGAGCACTTTTTCTAAAGGAGTTTGACTAGAGAACTTTCCTTATAGTGAAAAGTTAATACTGGACAGAAAGAGTGTCTGAAATATTCTCTCAAGGTAGTGGTATTAGTGTAAATCTAAGATTATGTTATTTTATCATAAAGTTATTTTGATCATTGTATCGAATTATATAAGCACTTATTGGGAAATTTCAAGCCACAAATTGATGCATTCTTGAGGGTAGATTTTGTTTGTTTGTTTGGATGGATGGGTGGTTGGTTTTCTTTTTGTTGTTTTGTTTTGCTTTGTTTTTAATGTGTGTATACTGGTTCTGGGGCTTGAACTCAGGGCCCAGGTGCTGTCCCTGAGCTTTTGTTCTCAGGGCTAGTGTTCTACCCCTTGAGCCATAGCTCCACTTCCAGCTTTTTTCCTGGTTAATTGGAGATAAGACTCTCCAGACTTTCCTACCTGAGCTGGCTTTGAACGCAATCCTCAGATCTCATCTTCCTGAGTAGTGAGGGGTATAGGGTGAGTCATGAGTGCGTGTCTGATTATAGATTTTTGTTTATTTTTTTTTGGAAAATTGTAGCTTGGTAGAGCATTCTTTTTAAATTTGGATTTGAGTCTTATATCTTTTCATCACTTAGAAATTTCTGAATATTAAGAGCTGGATTGAGGACTCCTATTTACATCAAGGGATTTACTTATTTCTCTTTTCAGGATTTTTAATTTTACCTTGTGTATTTTCATGTTATCTTGTTAAGTAAATAGCATAGAGAATATTCTGTCTTCATGGAGAATTAACTCCACTATTATTCCATAAAACTGTTTTCTACCCAGGAAAACATTCCTGTACTAATGTCTATTTTGACTAAAATAAAGAGAGTTATTCTTCCTGTTGCTTATTGTTAGTATGGTCTATCTTTATCCTTAGTTTTAATGAACTTGTAGGTTAGATTTTTATATAGACAACATATAAATAGGATTTATTTGTTTATTTATTTTTTATTTAATGCCAGTACTGGGGCTTGAAGTCAGGGTCCTCTGCTATTACTTGACCTTTTTGCTCATAACTGGCACTCTACCACTTGAGCCATGCATTCAGTACTTTTACCAGTAAATTGTAGATAAGAGCCTTGTGGATTTGTCCACCTAGGCTGGTTTGAAATCTCAGTCCTCAAATCCCAGCCTTCCATGTAGCTAGAATTATAGGCATGAGTCTAGTCCCTGGCCTCTTTTCTAAAAAAATGTATCTGACAACCCTTGTCTTGTAATATTTATCGTATTTACATTTAAAGAGATAATTGACACAGCCAAGTCAATATCACCATGTTTACAATTGTCTTCTCTCAGTATGTTTGTTCTTTGTTTTTTTCTTTCTCTTTCTGACTTCCCTGGTTTCAATTGAGCATTTCATGTGATTCCATCTTCTCCCTCTGAGCATATCAGTTACATTCAAGTTAAAAATAGCACTACCTTAAATTTCATACATTCCTGGATTTTCTTTTTATGTGTACCTGTACCAGGGCTTGAACTCCTATTTTACACTTTTTCTTGCTCACCACTAATTCTCTACCACCTGAGCCATGCCTCTAATCTGACATTTTGCTGGTTCATTGAACATAAGAGTCTCATGGACTTCCTTGCCCTGGCTGGCTTTGAACTGCAATCCTCAGACAGGGCCTGGGCACTGTCCCTGAGCTGCTTTTTGCTCAAGGTAGCATTCTAGCACTTAAGCCCTAGCACAACTGTCAGCTTTTTCTGTGTATGTGGTACTGAGGAATTGAACCCAGAGCTAGTCAAGCACTCTACCACTCAGGCACATTCCCAGCCTAGATGGTAAGATTTATACCTTGCATTTTCCAGCCTTTTCCATAATTGACTAGTTTTGATTTTCTGTGGTTTGGATATAATGTATTTCAGTGGTGTTTTTAATTTCATTTTATATTAGTCTTTATTTGAGTCTTGTGTTCTTCTGAAGTTCTTGTATTGTACTTTTTTGGTCTTCGTTTAATTTCAGTGTGTTCTTAATCATTATTGTTCTACATCAAAGGTTTCTTCTACTTTTTTCTCCTCCTTTTTGATACTTTAACTATGTGTATGTTACAGGTCTTGCAATTATCCTCCAAGCCTTGAATGTCCCGCCCTGTTTTCATTCTTCTTCCATTTATCTGAGAGATTTGTTGAATTAGTCTCACCAGTTCCTCCCTTGGCTTTGACGAGTATATTCATGAGCCTACGAAGACATTGTTCATTTCTGCTGAAGTATTGTGTTTAATTTATGTTGCTTCTGTTTAATTATCTCCCACTATTCCCAGAACTCAGCTTTACATTATCCCCTTGTCTCTGCATAAGACCTTCTATTTCCATCAGAACTATGAACATACGAATCAAAGCTGTTTAAGATTTCTTTCTCGAGAATTCTAGTATCTATGGTGTTTGTAGATATAGCTCGAATGATGGTTTTATCTCTGTAGATTGCTTCTGTTTGTTTCTTTGTTTTTTTTTTCTCCTCTGGCATGCCTTATAGGTTAAAAGAAGTATTTATTTTTAGTTGGCAAATAGTAATTATTTATATTTACGAGGTACACTGTGATGTTTTGATCTAGCATGAATTGCAGTCAATCGAGCTAATTAACAAATCCATCACCTTGTCAACCTAATCTTTTCCTCTATACTGAAAACAGTCAAATGCTGTTCTGTCAGCAATCTAAAAAGTATGCATCGCATATTTGAAAACGAAGCAGGTTCTATCGGCTGTATTACTGGAGAGTTGATGCCCAAATGCATAGACTTTTAGTATGGAAATAGGCGTTTATCTGACTAGGAGCTGGGCTGTGTGTAATGCTCGCTGTAGCTTTTGCTGCCGAGGTTAAAAATTCTTCAGGCGTCCTGGCATTCCCCTCCCTTTTTGAGTCCAGCCTCTCTGAGCACTCCTTGGAGACATTCTGTGTCTTATAGCCTCCTCCGCTTTAATCTACTTTATTAGACTGGAGCCCTGCTTTTGTGGTGGTAAAGAATGGGCAATGGGGAGCTTTCCAGAATCCTAAAAAAAGTACATTGGTCCATTTGTATCCACAAGAGATAGGTTCTAGCTTCCTGGAGGAGATCAAAGTCCCCGGAAGCTCAACTCCCTTTCTATAAAATGTAGACTTTGCATATCCTCCACCCTATACACACTCTTCCATGCACTTTCGGCCATCTCCCTCATGTCTGGCACACTCAAAATACCTGGTACCAGGTGAATCGTATGAAAATCATTTTGATTGTTCATTTCTGTCCAGGGACTTGAACTCAGAGCCCGGGGGACTGTCTCTGAGCTTCTTTTGCTCAAGGCTAGCACTCTACCACTGGAGCCACAGTGCCATTTCCAGCTTTTTCTGTGTATGTGGTACTGAGGAATTGAACCCAGGGCTTCATGCATGCTAGGCAAGCACTCTACCACAAAGCCCTCATTCTGGTTTTTAAGCATGCATTAGTTACATATTAGGGGCACAGGTGAATCATGCATTCTGATCATTTCCCCTTTCTCTCCTTTTTCCTCTTACCCCCTTCCCCAAACAATTTTGACCAGTTTCTGTGCTCCATTTCCACAGTTGTAAGTCACCTCTTTGGTCCTTATTCAACCTCTTTCATCCTCCTCCTTTAACCCAGCCTCCACCTCTCCTGTGACTTTATTGCTCTTTCCCCACCCACCATCCCTCGGCAGATGACCAGCTTTCATTGGGGCTCTTTGTGCTGATTTCATACATGCTTGCAATGTATTACAACATTATTCACCCTCTTTTCTTTCCTTTCCCCTCTTCCCCTTCTCCTCCTAAGAAGCAAAAGTAGATTTTCAACACAAAGGTTCAGCGATAATGATGAGGGGCTGGGAAGGTGGCTCAGCAGCCCCTTCTGGTTGCGGGTCTGCACGGCGGGCTATCTTTATGGACTGTGAGGTGAACTTTCCTCTGTTGCTTCCATCCAGGTATCTCAGGGGCTATCAGTCCCAGCCCAACCAAGGAGACAGAGAGAGAGAGAGACAGAGACAGAGGCAGAGAGAGACAAAGAGAGACAGAGAGACAGAGAGAGAAAGACAGAGAGAGAGACAGAGAGAGACACACACACACACACACACACACACACACACACACACACACACGGACAGACAGAAGACAGACAGACAGAGACAGAGACAGAGACCGACAGACAGAGACAAAAAGAAACAAAGAGACAGGAGAAGGGGAAGCGGAAGGAAATACACCACAGCCTACTTTGTTTAAAAATGTTGTATCCTTAACAATAAGATGCATTTTAAACATTGTTTATTATTATACTCCCCTCTCAGATTTCTTTTCTTTTCTTTTTGGCAGTGCATCAGACTGTAATCAGATTTTACTATTCTTCCCAATGGCCCATACCCAAAACTTCATTTAATGAGAAGAGATACATTTATTCAGGTTTGTTTTTTTTAATTTTGCAAGTCATCAAATTAAACATAAAACCGAGTTAGGATAAACAATACCATTGTACATCAGCCCTGATATTATTATCAATGCCAATTTGAAGCTGAGGAAAGAAACATTTATAATCTATTCCCCTGGGCTGAAGACATAATATGAGTCACAAAACAACAGAGGACATAAGAATACGAAGAACAGTATCTTGATGGCTGGATGTAGTAAGTACACACATTGTCTTCTCCCTGGTTTGGTTTTGCTTTTCCTGAACCATGCTGTGAACCACATGGATAGGCAAACCACATGTTGTGTTTCTGGATGCCTTGTAGATACCTTCTGCTTCCATTCATCTTTTTCCTGAAGCCAAATCCAGACCACGCGTTTCCAATAGCAGAGATTCAAATTGGAAGCTTACAAGAAACAGAGAAGTCATGCCAAGATTATCTGAACATCTTTGTTAAGGCTTAAAACTCTCCAATTCAGTTCTTATATGCATGGTAGTTTTTTTTGTTTTGTGTTGTGTTTTGTTTTTGTCGGTTGTGGGGCTTGAACTCAGGGTCTGGGTGCTGTCCCTCAGCTCTTTCTGGAGGAACGTGATTTTCCTGGGTGAATTCCCATCAGATTGGCTTTGACAAGCACCAGATGAAGGAGCCTTTTCTTTTCTGTCCCTCTCCCTCTCCTGAGTGCCCTGCAGGAGAAGACAGCAGTTGAAATCTCCTGGTTGAAAGGAAAGGCAGATTGAGGATGCCCCAGGAGCAGGCCAAAACAGGCTGTCCTTTAGTGAGAGTGAGTATCAGCCGTCAAGGAGGGAAAGAGGGAAGAATCTCTTTCCAGTGGATCTGATCTTATAGAAACGTCACTTCCTGCATCCAGATGTCTGCTGGAGTTCCCTTAATTGAAGGTGATGTGTCAATCAAGCTACTTCATTAGCATGTCCCATTCAGTCTGTCACTTTGAGGTTTCTGGAATGATTGTAATTTAGCCTCTCAGAGGATACTCTGCCCACCGCCTTCTAATTCACGTTAGAGAACATACCAACTTAGAAAATTAATATGCATATGTACGTATGCATAGACATAGACACGCATTATTCCTTGGTCCTGATGGAAAAATTATTATCTTTATGTAGTAATAGAAAGGGGTTTCAATTCAACATGTCAGTTTGTGAGCACAATGCATCTTCGAGCAATGTTATCCCATTCAACATTTTCACAGATCTCTCCCAGCCCAGCTCCATTTCCACATGTGTGCATTGCATATTATGACCGTATTCATCCACCCTTCTCGGTCCATTTCTCTGCCTTCTGTCCCTTTAAGCCCCTCCCCCAGTAACAACATGTTTGCATCTTATTCAAAAGAATGTTACCATTGAACAACAACAAATGTTGGCAGGGATATGGGAAAAGAACTCTACTACACCATTGGTGGGAATGTAAATTAGTACAGCCACTCTGGATAGCAGTCTGGAAGTTCCTTAAAAAACTAAACAGAGGGGGCTGGGAAGGTGGCTCAGTGGTAGAGCGCTTGCCTTGCATGCATGAGGCCCTGGGTTCGATTCCTCAGCACCACATAAGCAAAAAGAAAAAAGCCGGAAGTGGCGCTGTGGCTCAAGTGGTAGAGTGCTAGCCTTGAGCTGATGAGCTGAGGGACAGCGCCCAGGCCCAGAGTTCAAGCCCCACGACCAGACCCCCCCCCAAAAAACAAAAAAAAAACAAAAAACTAAACAGAGATCTTCCCTCCCACCCAGCCATACCACTCCTCGGCTTCTACCCTGAACATCATGAGCAAGGATATGATAAAGACACCTGCACACCCATGTTCATTGCTGCACTATTCACACTAGCCAAGATATGGAGAGTCCAGATGCCTCACAACAGATGTAGTACCTATATACAATGGAATATTACATAGCCATTAGATGAAAATAATGTCACTTGCAGGGAAATAGATGAAACTGGAACAAAACAGGTTAAGTGAGGTAAGTCAAGCTCAGATCTGCAGAAGTTAGATCTAAAACACGCTGGGATAGATATGACAAAGGACACAAGATTCTAGATACTCATCACACAGTGAAGCCAAAAGTGAATACTCTTAGGAGAGCAACACAAAGGTACATTGCCTAAGTGCCTCTTCATATTTATATAAATTAATATACATACTGAAATGAACTCCCAAGATATGGAAACAGAAGACTTTGTTTTTAGTTTTTGGTGATTCTGTCTTCTTTACCTTATGTGTGGTGTATTCAAGTGTGTATCTCTGGGATGGTTGGGGGGTGGGCACAGAACTGGAGGAATAAAGGTTGAAAAAGTGCACCAGTGGAACTCACTGGACGCTGATGAATGTCAACTATACAACTCTTGAGTGGAGATGGGAGGGAAGGACTGGGAGAGAATGAGGAAAGAGAAGACACTGTATGAAAGGAAATGTACTTATTCTCTGACTCATGTAATTGTAATTCCTTGGTACATCACCTCAATAATAACCATAAAGTAAATTTAATTTAAAAAGGATTACATCATTGCAATTCTTCCTTATACATACTCTACTTCACTCAATTTATGTGTGTCTGTCAATGACCCTGTGTATGTTTCATATGTTTATAATTTACAACTGAATTCCACAGATCAGGGAAGATATATGCCCTTTGTCTCTGTGAGCTTGACTGAGAACGTATTTTTCCACATCCACTGAATGGCCATTTGTAATGATGACAAATATACAAGCTAATCATTTTAATGATTTGACATGATTTGCTATGTGCTCACATGAATCTGATGCTAGGTTGCATGGGGTTTTTTTGGTGGGTTTTTTTTCCAGCCTACCAAATTGTTTTTTAGAAGCTCACATTGGCCCAAACTGTGTAGACTATTACAAGCCCCAAAGTGAAATCACAAAGTGACATATCTTCTGAGATCACCTTCTGTCTTGTTCTTTATCGGGAAAACCTAGAAGCCAATTTCAACAGAGACATAGATAGCTGTGAAAATGTCTGCCCCCATTAAGGGCTTCTTCTGTGAGGTCCCATTGGAGAATTAAGGGTGATGTGTTGAATTTTTAATAAAGTTGTGATGGTAGGACCCTACAATTGTACAGAGACAGGCCTCTCAAAATACTAGTTGATTGATTAATGTTTTTTCTCATTGTTGACATTCCTTACATTTCTATATGTTAAAGACCCTAAGATGTAGCTTTACTTTCTGACATTATAAATGGTTGTGTGTGTGTGTGTGTGTGTGTGTGTGCACACGCACGCGTGCACGTGCGCGCGCTTGTGCCAGTAATAGGGCTTGAATTCAGGGCCTGGCCCCTTATTTTTTGCACTCAAGGTTGGCACTCTACCAGCTTGAGTGCACATGTCCACTTCCGACTTTTTGGTTGCTAAGTGGAGGTAAGAGTTTCATGCACTTTCCTGCTCAGGTTGGTTTGAATTGCGATTGGCAAATCTCAGCTTCCGGAGTAACTAGGATTATAGGAGTGAGCCACCCACACCAGGACCCGGACCCAGTATTTTGTAAAATATGGATCATGTACACATAGTTTCACTCTTTATGATTTTTTAAACCATATATCAGGAAGTGGAAAGCAGATTGCTGGGCTGTGATGTTTGGTTGGATGCCTTTCCCTTGAGGCTAGCATTGTGTTCAGGTGTAAGTTGTTGATGAAGTTTCTAGCTAGCTAGAGCTCACTGTGCACCCTTGACTTGAGAGCCCAATATCCACGCTTTTAATCATTGTCTCTACTGGGCATCAGTGACTCATGCCACCTAGATACTCAGGAGGCTCAGATCTGAGGATCATAGTTCAAAGCCAGCTGGAATAGGAATGTTCATGAGATTCATATCTCCAATTAAATGTCAAAAGTCGGAAGTGGTGCTGTGGCTTAAGTGGTAAAGCACTAGCTTGAGCAAGAAAAAATTCTCCAGGACAGCACCCAGGCCCTGAGTTCAAGCCCCAGGACCACATTCCCCCCACCCTACCCCACCCTGCCCCTGCCCCAACACACACAAGCATAATCTTTACCCCCCAAAAAAGTGCCAAACTGCTAAACCCACCCCTTCCTTTTTCAAGATTCTCAGGGCTAGAAACCTCATATGAACAAAATAAGTATCTTGATAAGCAACAGTTTACTCAGGAAAAAAAAGATATAGCATATTATAGCTTCTCCTATCGTGTCATTATAAAAAAAAAGCTTTACAACATCTTCATTAAGGAATCTCTTTCATTCTGTGTCTCTTTCCCTTTTTATAGCTCTCAGACCCTGTGACTTTGAGCCTAGAGGTTCTTGTACCCTAGGTTGTGCCCTGACTGGTTGCCCCTATTCTAATTAGGTGCATTGGAAGGTAATACCTTATTGGTTAGGTTCCACAACAATCTGATTGGTTGTTAATTCCCAATCAGATATTTGTAAACCCTCTCCCTAGGTCACAGGAAAGTAAGTGAACCGTGGAAAGACTAGGCAGGGCCAGAGGCAAGATATTCAAAGTATCTCTTTTACAGCTGGTTTAGACTTGCTAGGCCAAAATGCTGCCTGGGGCCCTGAGTCACAACTCATTTTCTCTTTCCCTGTGCCCTTCAAGGTAGTAGGCGTGGGGCAAACATGGCTGACTCAAACTAGGCCCTTGGATGACAGAATGCAGGTGATGGAGGAACAAACATAGTTAATTGCATCTCTGGTCAGGGCCTTTCTTTTCCTAAGTATTTCTAATTGATTGAGTGACAAGTTCTGCCTGGGGGGGGAAAGTGGGGGAGGAATGCCCTCCCCTAAGTTGAAGGCTTGAAGTCCACTTCTTGAGCACTGAGATACTAACATCCTCACTAATCCTTACTGAGAGCCTCCCTAATTGTTACCTTGTGTGCCTTTTTACCTGTCACTCTAGACAGGGAGGTGAGCTACGAGTAGCCATCTGCAAACCTTTCTCAGCCTTAGATCCCAGGATCCATGCCTATTTTTCTCCATTAGCTAATGAGCAAGAGCAGCTACAGAGGGGAAGAGTTTGCTTCACCGTGGGTGCTGCTTGTGATGAAACAGATGGTCTCAGTCAGGGAAGGCCACCAGGCCAGACAGATGGCCAGCATCATTTTTCACAGGGTGCCATCCCATCTGGATGCTTCTGGAAGACTCTAATGGCTATCTTTAGGGATGACTAAAAATACCTGTGATGCATGTAAATAATAATAATAATAGTAATTCATAATAATTATAATAGATATAATACAAATTATATATAATATAAATATAATAAATATATAATATAAATATAGTATGTGATATATAATATATAAATATAAATATATTAATATAATATATAAACATAGTAATGACTATATGTAAAATATAAATATGTATTTATAACATAAATTTATAAAAATAAATATAATATATAACATATAGACTTGTCATATTTCTAAATATAAACATAATATTTATAAATATATAGATATAATTATAATAATATTATGCATAATCATCACAAAGGTATGCAAATGAGATGAGGAGGTAAATAATTTTATTTCTTTTCGAGAGGTTATGGGTGAAAGGTACCCAAAGCTACAAGCCTGGGGTGGGGCATGGCTAAAGCAGTGGGCCAAGATGGCCCAGTTTCTCCTTCTAGAGTTTCCAGCTGGCAGGGACAGAGGAGAAGGGGAAAGTTGGGATGGTGCTTGCGGGATATTTTTTCTTTTTTCTACTCGCCAATGATATTATTTTGTGATGACACCGTGACCCCTGAATTGTGTGGGAAACCACAAGAGGGGGGTCATGAGGAAATCCAAATGAAAAGTATAACAACAACAAAAAAGTATGACATGCCAGGTGCTGGTGGTGCATGCCCATAATCCTAATCCTAGTTACTTGGGAATCTGAGTTCCGACAATCTCAGTTCAAAGCCAGAAAGTCCTTGAGACTCTGACCTCCAATTAACCAGCAAAAAAAACCCCCAACAAAATCCAAACCTAAAGATCTGGTGTTAGTAGAGCTCCAGTCTTGAACCGGTGCTAAGGATCAGCACCCAGGCCCCGAGTTTAGGTCCCAATAACAACATAATTTATTAATTAACTATGAATTATTCTTGAATGAGTTAATTAATGATGAAAAGCTGAGATTGTTAGAGGGCTCTCAAAACAAAAATGCACAGTAGGGATTTCTCCTGCCATCCTTTAAGACGTAGGCCTGTTCCTCACAGGGTCTTGAGACAAGTGATTCTGACAAAATACCTGGAGCTGGTGTGTTCAGACATTCATCTATGAGAGTATAGCCCAGATGCTGCCATCATGTCCAGCCGTGCATCCATTGGCTATCAGTAGGGATCCTGTGTGGAGAAGACTCCAGTGCTGCTGTCTTCCTACTGTGTCCTACAACTTCTCAGTGAAGCAGACCACTTCCTTCTGCTCTGTGGACCTCTCTTTCTTACCTCTCCTTTTCTCCTCTGCTCCCTGCTACTGAGATCAGCACGCAGCCTAAAGGAGTTCTGCGTAGTTCTTCCAGACCCTCAGTAGCCTTGACTTGAAAGGAGGCAATTGTCTTTCAAATTGTAGAGTGTTACACAGGGAGAGGCCCCCTAAGAGGACCCTGATGTTTGATCACCTGATTGATTATCCTGCCGCACTCTGTTCCAGCAGTGTGAGATCTGATATGTGCAAGTGTTATGTCAAAAGTGTTCCTTCCCATGGCTCTTTCTTTACAAGAGGCAGAGATCAAATGTTTGTATCTCAAGGGAAATGAATAGTGACAGAAGCAAAAGTTACTGTGAAAGGTGTCAGTCAAAATGGAGTCAGTGGTATCAACCCCAAGGAATGAATAAAAAAAGTCTGGGAGAATGAGACTATCCAGTCTGCTGTACCGATGGGAGCTATAACAAGACCGTGAGAAGCACAACTCCACACAAACACCATTGCAAGTTTATTTGAAAACTACTTCCACCACTTAGCCCTCCTTGTGATCATGCAGCCAAGGACAGTGGTTTCAAGAGGTTAGATAAACATCATTTTTACCTTGAAAATCTTCCCTCACTGGGCATTACACCTGTCATCCTCGCTGCTCATGGAGGAGATCTGAATTACAATCCAAACCCAGCCCAGGTTGGAAAGTTTGTGAGACTCTTGCTCTCCACTAAAGAGGTAAAAAAAAAAAAAAAAACCAAAGTGGAGCTGTGGCTCAAGTGGTAGAGCACTAGCCTTGAGTAAAAAAAAAGATGCTCAGGAATAGCACCCAGGCCTTCAGTTCAAACCCCAGGAATGGCTTAAAGAAAATCTACCTTCCCCTCACCCAGGCCAGTATTTTGGCATATTTATTCTCATTGAAATGGTGTTCTAGTCCTAAATAAATACCAGCATTCTGCTGAGAATATATCTCTGATTGAATTGAGTTTGACAGTTTCATGGTTTGTGCATGAAATTGTACACAATTGGTACACAGTGGCCTAAGTAAGCTTTTTAGAAACCAGATTTCTCAACCGTAGCTACTTAGAAGAATGACATGTGAGGACGGTGGTTTGAAGCCAGCTTCAAACCAGGAAGGAATGTCCTTAAGACTCTTTATCTCCAATTAACCAGCAAAGAGCTAGAAATGGAAATGTGGCTTAAGTAGTAGAGCACTAGGCTTGAGCAGGAACAAAGCAAAATAAAGCAAAGCCAAGCAGGAGTGCAAAGTCCTGAGCTCAAGCCTCAGAACTGGCAGGAAAGGAAGGAAGGGGTGGGGGGAGAGGAAGGAAAAGAAAAGGAAGAGAAGGGAAAGGAGGAGAGGGGAGAGGAGGAGAAAAGCCAGATTTTCTGTCATTGTACTGATCTTGCCTCATGAAAAGCTACTCCTGGTTTTATATATTCCAAGAGATAAACTAAAACGCACACGTGGCTTTAAATGAGCGCAATCAGTGTTTGTCTCTAAAACTTAATTTTCATGGAGGTTATCTGACATCATACCACCAAAGCACCATGCAGCTGTGGCGCTTTAGGCACTAATAACCCTGTTTTGTAGGGTCACATGGGTCGCTGTGTGTCTTGAAACAGCCACAATTTCGCCGTGATGTGTGACCAAGACACACATCTAGACAATGGGTGGTCCCATGTGGGAGGGAAATTATCCTTTGAAAACAAGGCCAATGTGGAACACTGAGATAGGATTATAAATATCATCTGGAAAGTCACAGCCTGACTCAGATAAGGAAGTTATGGGGACTGGGAATATAGCATAGTGGGAGAGGCAGTGTTCAGCAAGTACAAGGCCTTGGCTCCAATTCCAGAAAAGAAATTACATGCCTATTTCCCGTTGTAAGTATAGGTAGGTACAGTTTATCCATTCACACGAGGATTCATCTTCATTCATCCCCAAAGGGCGGGCATGATGCCTTGCAGAACCATCTCTTAGCTTTCATAGAGTAGGACAAGCTTTGAGAACAATCTTTTAAAAAGGTTTTCTCATAACAGGTTCTACCTTCTCCAGCATGCTTCCCAAACTACTCAAGGAAAGTCATAGTGACCCAGCTGCCAGACTAGTGTAAAAGAAAGGCAACTAGTTCATGCAAGACTAGGACCCAGAGCCATTACATATTCAACAAGGAGCATTGCTGCTTGTTCCATGTGCATTATTATAGTTTGTGTCTGTGTGAGATGAGAAGTCTCTTGGATTTGTCTGCCGGGGCTGGTTTTGATTCACAAGCCTCCTGTCTCAGCCTTCTGAGTAGCCCGTAGGAGTGAGCCACCAGTGTCTGACTGCATTATTACTTTTTTTTTTCCTTTTTTGCCATTTGATTTTCCGTTCATTTCATGATTACAAGTAAAATATAAGACCAAGACAAAGAACCATTGTACACCTGGCAATCACATTCACCAGTGTTGACATTTCAACCATATTTAATGAGTTGTCCACCATCTCTTCCTACAGTTCCACACAGATATACACACAGAAAGTTTTTTCCTAATCCATTCAAAATCCTGTTGCACATGTTTTGAGTTTTGCACTTTACTCCTGTTTTACTCTATTTATTTTCTGATGGTCCAGGGCTCGATCTCACGGCCTGGGCACTGTCCCTGAGCTTTTTTTCACTCCAGGCTAGTACTCTGTCACTTGAGCCACAGCTCTACTTCTAGCCTTTTTGGTAATTAATTGGTGACAAGAGTCTCCTGGCCTTTCCAGACTGGGTTGGCTTCAAACCATGATCTTCAGATCTCAGCCTCCTGAGGAGCAAGCATTATGAGCATGAAAACTGGCACCCAGCTATTTTTTTTATTTTTTTAAGCCAGGAATATTCCTTTGTGTCATCAGAGTGTATTTAAAATAATCAGGAAATTACATTAACATGAAACCATTGCCTAGTCTGTAGGTGTTATTTAATGCTCATTATTTGTCCTGATAATGATATTTATGGCTAAGGAGACACCCCTACATACTTACACCGCACACATATACACAAACTTTCTATTCCCTCCAGTCCAACACCCCCAATAAATGATGAGCAGTGTTCTGGCCATTCTTTTTGGCATCATTAAATTACGGCTGGGTTATTTTGTGTCAGTGTTTTAAACATGCTGACATTGCGGTGGGTAGACCAGTTGTCTTACATCTTACTGTGTTAAGACAGTGACATCCTGTTTTCATGGTAGATCTTGGCAGGCACACTGCAGAGCAGACATTGACAGTACTTGGTTTCAGTACCTAAAACACATGCCTCTGTCTTGCCAACTTGTAAAGGCAGACTACCCAATGTCTCCATTGTGCAATAAGATGGAAATCATGGAGGAAGAACCAGAGGACGTGGAGAGTGCAGATGAATAGACCATGAGTGGTGGGTTTCCATGCCCTGACCCTGAATATTGAGCCCTTGAGTCTCAAATGTGATTTTTGGGGAACCATCTATACAAAACATACCCCCTCAAGGAAAAACACAAATAACAGGAAATGTCATTAGCTTCGATTGCTGTCACTACTCTAAACTTCTTCGCAGATTCCTGCATGTCAGGAAATAGCCTTGAACTTGTTCATTAAAATATTCCCCTCTTGTTCTGCCTTAGCTCACTACCTGTGGGATAGGTGTTCAGTCTTTTGAGAGTCTTCTGTCATCAGCCGTGTCCTTGTGCTCATGGCTAAGATGTGTCTGTGGACATCCTGGTTATGGCTCAGAAACGGTGTCTGCAGTAGTGAGAGGCGCTCTGGTCCTCATACAGTTAGGATGCTCAAGGCCCTGGTTCCTGTCTGTGGTAGTGGCCCCATTCAGACCTCCTCACAAAATTCCTCTGCTTCCCTTTTGAATATGAATGGCCACAAGGTCCTATATTTTGCTCTCCGTTAGAACTGAAACTGGAACCCATTTCCAATTCCCACCTTGTCTGACTCGGCATTCGTTTGCCTCTCACCATGACTGTAGGTTTCTTTGTCTCTGCAAATCTACACCTATTGCAGCTCACTAGGTGATGTGTCTACCTCCTGCCACTTTTTTTCTGAACCTTATTTGTACGCTGGGGGGGGGGGGTTCCAATTTCCCTCCTGTTTACTTCTGCAAAGTGAAATAAGAATCTGAGAAGTGAAATAAGAATCTGAGAAATCTAATAAGGAACAATTTTCATGGGAAGAGAAGTAGAAAGAGGTCAGAGCAAGTACAGAGTCCTTTTCGTGGATCTTTTTTTCTCTCTTTCTCTCCTTTGCTCTCTTTCTCTCCCCAACCCCCACCCCCTCGTTTTTTGTCGGTTGTGGAGTTTGAACTCAGGGCCTGGGTGCTGTCCCCGAGCTTTTTTGCTCAAGGCTAATGCCCTACAACTTGGAGCCACAGCTCCATGTCTGTTTTTTTGTGTGTGGTTAATGGGAGATCAGAGTCTCGTGGGGACTTTTCTGCCCAGGCTGGCTTCACACCTTGATCCTCAGATTTCAGCCTCCTAAGTAGCTAGGATTCTAGGCATGAGCCATTAGTGTCTTCTCAAGAGGTCATTTTATATGACACTAGGGAGCATAATGATGTGCAGAATCCTAGCTCGCAGAAAGTTCTGGATGACTTTAGTCTATGCAGCAGAATAACCTTACGGTGAAAGAATTAAAATTAACCTCAGGTGTCATTTATAAGACCTTTTCATTGATGAGCCTAAGAAGTATAATCAAGAAAGATGCCTATCTTAAACCCAGTCACTAGACACATGTCAATAGCTGCTTCAATACGAGGTAATACAGCGACTCTGCCTGATCATTGCACAGGATTCTACCAATAGCTGTAGCACACATGGTGGAAACTTTCAACTAGGAAAAATAAGACACAGAAGAAAATGCTTGGAAGCTGTGCATTGGTAGCTACTCGTGAGGCTGAGATCTGAGGATCATGGTTCAAGCGCAATCCAGGCACGAAAGTATGTAATACTCTTATCTCCAACAAATCAGCAAAATGTCAAAAGAGGAATGTGCCTCAAGTGGTAGAGCACCAGTCTTGAGAAAAATAAGAGCCAAATGAGAACACAGGGCCATGAGTTCGAGTCCCATTACCAGCGCACACACTCAGGTGATCCTTGTAGATGTGGATATTGACAAAATCTTCTTGATACTGTTCTAACACGGTGAGGAGGCCGAGGGGGAGAAACCCACGCTGCTCTTTCCTCTTCAGTCACTCATGTAAAGCCACCCTTACCAATCCTAAGTACCATGGGTGAATCCTACAATGCAAAAATTGCCAGGAAAAGCCAGGCACTGGTGGCTCACGCCTGTCATCCTAACTACTCAGGAGGCTGAGATCTGAGATTCATGGTTTGAAACCAGCCTGAGTGAGAAAGTCCATGAGACTTTTATCTACAATTTGCCAGGGGAAAGCTGGAAGTGGAGCTGTGGCTCAGGTGATAGAGTGCTAGCCTAAGCAAATGAAGCTCAGGGACAGCACCCAGGCCCTGAGTTCAAACCTCAGGACTAGCACCAAAAAAAAAACAAAAAAAAAAAGCTGACTCTCTTTCTAGCTGAACACTTACCCTGTTTGAACCCGTCTGGAGTGAATGTGTTGCTGCTGTTTATTGGATGATTGACTCTGCTGGGTGAGGTATTTCCATCATTCCACTTAGAATCCGAGACCCAAAAGAGCAGGGATCACCCTCCATGCCAGATCCAACTTGCTTCCTTATGAGCTGTTTTGCCCTGAAATCCCAGGAAATCACTTCAGCAGCAGGAATAGGCGCCTCTTGCTTCGTTTAGCAGCTTGTTTTGTGCAATAACACGGTCTCTTCCCCATCAGTCAGATTTAATGAAACAAGCCCACGATGAATTCGGATGCTGTGGAAGATAACTGGGACACACTCAATGAATTGGCCATAGGGGGATATTATTCTTCTGCCATACTTAATTTGGCAGAACCCAGGTTTCCCGTGCACCAAAAGTTGTCCCAGTGACACTTGAAGGGTATGTGTCGCTTTTCCAGCTGTAGCAAAAAAAAGGGGGTGCAAATCCACATCGTTATTATCTAACTGGGGTTCAAGCTCCACAACTGGACACCAAAACAATGAACAAACACACACACACCTGTTTCCTAGAGGGAAGATCTTTTCTAGATGGTTAGAGCATCTATCACTGAAAGCAAGATGGACATTTTTCTCTAATTTCTACTTTGAGAATCTGATAGACTCCTGAAAGTACAATTCCAGGAAGTAAGAGGATTCTCTGAAGAGTCCCAGGGGTTTCTAACCCTGAGCTTTGTCCATTCTCCACTTCCAGGAATTCGTTGATTAGAGTTCAGATTTTCCTTACTGACCTTCGTTCCCACAGGAGTTCCCTCTCCACATCTTCATTAGGTTTTCCCCCTTTTATTTTTGTTATTAGAAGGCTGGGAGTGAAGGTTCTTTCATATTTCCTGGGATGCTTTCATGACTGATAATTCCTGGGATGCTTTCAGGTTGGTAAATTCTGCTTTCTTCCTCCAAATCATCTGCCTGAGTAGATAGGAAAGAGAAGAGAAAGATGGGGCAAGATGGCTCTCAGGGTTCGGGATTGGTGCTTGAGTAGAAGTAAGAATGATTTGTACATGTCTTAAATCTGCAGTAACCTGTCTTCCTACCTCTCCATCTCTCGCTTAAGAGTTCTGAGAAGTCTTTGGTACTTTGCAACAATCTTATGGGATATTTAATGCAATTAGTATGATTTTTCTACCCATATTCTATGACTGTTGACACTAGTATTGCATCTGTGAACATATATTAAAGATTAAGCAAGAGGCTGGGTTCTGGTGGTTCGTGTCTGTAATCCTAGCTACTCAAGAGGCTGAAATCCGAGGATTGTGGTTTAAAATGGGCCTGGGTAGGGAAGTCCATGAGACTCTTATCTCCAATGAACCACCAGAAAACTAGAAGTGGTGCTGTGGCTCAAAGTGGTAGAGTGCTAGCCTTGAGTGAAAGAGATCAGGGCCAGTGCCCAGGATCTGAGTTCAAGCCTTACAATCAACCAGAGAGGGGGGGGGGGGGGAGGGAGGGAGGGAGGGAAATTAATCAAGAGACAGCACCATAGCTCACATCTGTAATCTTAGCTACTCAAGAGGCTGAGATCTGAAAAATCATAGTTCAAAGCTAGCCCAGGTAGGAAAACTACTGTGAAACTCTTCAATTAAATACCAAAAAGCCAGAAATGGAGGTGTACTTCAAGTGGTAGAGCACTAGCCTTGAGTGAAAAAGCTAAGGGACAGCACTCTGGCCCTGAGTTCAAGTCTCAGTACCTGTACAAAAAGCGGGTGGAGGGGAAAAAAGCAAGAGGTAACTAAATTATCTTGAACTGCCCTCATCCTATTTGCCAGCATTTACTGCCTAGACCTATCATGTGCTAGATATATTTTTGACTAGTGGAAACACAGCAGAAAATAAATGTGCAAAAATCTCTGATTGCTTGGCATATTCGAGCTAAGAGCTGTATCTTTGGGTAATTCATGTACCCCTCACTTCCTCTAGCTGAGAAAAAGCCCAGAACAATTCTGATGTATGATTGCTCCTGTTCGGCCAGGTTAACATTTGTTCTGTTTTGATTTATTTATCAATTAAATATTTCTATCTACTCAGTCAACTATGCCAAGCAAGCCATTGTACAGGGTCACCTACTATAAATTCAATAAAGGCCTAAAGGATAAATGACCCTGACAATATAGAATTATGTCATTCTTCCATGATTTATTTTTCTTAAAAATTGTTGATTCATAGCTGGGGATGGTGAATGACTCTCACAGTGTAAAAATCATGTGGTTTCATCCATTGTTTATTTTCGCTTAAAAGTTATTGATTCACAGCTGGAAATGTTGACACTCCCTGGTAATCCTAGCGAATCAGGAGGTAGAGATTGAGAGAGTAAGTGTCTTGACCAGCTAGGCTACAGTGTGAGACTCTATTTGAGAAATAACTAATTTTTTTAAAATCTAAGCAAAAAATTACTATAGAACAAGGCCCTGGGTTCAAATGTGAGTACCATCAAAAATATTCAATCATTAAGTAATGAAAATGCTGATCTGTTTCTTATGAGTGTTCATAAACTTGAAAGTAATGTGTAAAACGAAGTGTGTCTCCCAGACACAGAATTCCATTTCTATATTTTTTATTATTTTTAAAATTTTTGTGCCAGTCATGGGGCCTGAACTCTGGGTCTGAGCACTGTCCCTCAGCTCTTTAGCTCAAGGCTAGCACTCTACCACCTGAGCCACAGCACCACTTCTGGCATTTTCTGTTTTATGTGGTGCTGAGGAATTGAACCCAGGGCCTCATGCATGCGAGGCAAGCACTCTACCACTGAGACACCTTCCCAGCCCTCCATGGGTTTTCTTTGTCTATTTGTTTATGTGTTTGTTTGTTTTGAGTGCTATTCCTGGAGCTTGAAATCAAGGCCCCGGTGCTATTCCTGACCTTCTGTGTGCCCTAGACTTGCACTCTATTATTTAAACCACAATACGACTTCTGGCTTTTGGGTAGTTAATTGAAGATTAAGAGTCTCATGGACTTTTCTGCCTGGACTGGCTTCGAACAGTGATCCTCAGAGCTCAGCCTACTGAGTAGCTAGGATTACAGATGTGAGTCACCCTGGCTTCTATGTTTATTTTTATGTTACCTATTGTATATTGTGTTGGTTGAGTCTGAATGGCTGATTTTCAGTTGATTATTCTACTGGTTTCCTTTATAAACCAGCTCTAATGAAGGACCACATAAGAGATTTTCCTCAATAAGTTTCATCAGCTATTTTTACTTTAATTAATGTTAACCTGTTTAGCAAAGGACAATGTTTAATATTAGTGTATAAGATGCACTGGAACAAGTGTTATATGCATTCTTAGTGAGGACAATATGTTTAACATTGCCAATCTGTAAGAACTCCAAATCTAAAATGTTCCAATAATTCATTTGAGTGCAAAAAAACCCCACATCTGTCCTCATGTAAGGGATCATAGTAAAAACACACGTACATTAAAAATACTGTATAAAATGACTTTTCAGGTTTCAGGCCTTATAAGGTATATATTAATCATTATTAATCAGACACTCGAGATTCACACCTGCCATCCTACCTACTCAGTTCTGAGGATTACAATTCAAAGTCAGCCCGGACAGGAAAATCCATGACCCTTATCTCTAATTAACCAGCAAAAGGCAGAAGTAAAGCAGTGGCTCAAGTGGTAGAGAGCCATCCTTGAGTGAAAAAGCTAACAGACAGCATCCAGACCCTGAGTTCAAACCCGAGCACTTAACAAAAAATAACAACAATAAAATTATAAGTTGAATTTCATGATTAGATGGACCTCTCTCTCTCTCTCTCTCTCTCTCTCTCTCTCTCTCTCTCTCTCTCTCTCTCTCTCTCTCTCTCTCTCTCTCTCTCTCTCTCTCTCTCTCTCTCTCACACACACACACACACACACACACACACACACACACACACACACATTCTCCCCTAAACTAAAATTATCTAAATCTGAAATTCTGGACTCTGGTGTCATACACTTTCTGGATAAGCAATATTCCCTCAACCTATGTGTGTCCCCAGTGGGAGATTACAGTCAAGTCTTGCAACAACAGAGAATGTGCAAGGCACAGAGATTTATTACAGCCGCACAGAAGACGCTCAGGCTGCCAGAATCTGTAGTTTTTCTTGATTAAATACAAATCAAGCACCACAAAGAAGGACTCTTGGAAGAACCTTGAAATCCAGCACAAGTCTGGGAAATGAGACTCAAGGATTAAATTAAACAGGCTGGATTCTCAAACAACCCACCTGCTCCAAGTATTTTTTAGAAACCATTAAGACACAGACACAGTAAAAACTGAAACACACACACACACACACACACACACACACACACACACACACAAATCCCTTCTTTAAAACAAGTTGTGTCTTGAGTCAGTCTAATCTGTAAAAAACTAATTCACAGGTTGGATGAATTATGAGTTTTTGGAGAATAGAATCACAAATGCTATGTTCTAATCATTTGGTTCTCCAACCCAAGTTTGAATTTCATATCAGCGTGAGTATGCCACAGCGAAGAAGAGTACAAATGTCTTACTGATGGGACAAGTAATAAGAATGGCTCTACATTTTTCAAACTCTTCATGCTTGCCTAATTCTGCACTGGAAACTTTCTGTGCATGGTAAATGATCCTAGAAACTTTACAATATATAGACTGCCTTTACAATCGATAGACTATAGGGGCGGGTAATACTGTAGTTTGAACTCAAAACCTTGCACTTGCTAGGCAGGTACTCTACCAATTGTACCATGCTTGCCAATCCTTTTTGCTTTAGTTATTTTTCAAATAGGGTCTTTCACCTATGTCCAGGTCAGCCTGGAACCATGATCCTCCTACTTGGGCCTCCTGTGCAGCTGGAATGATAGGGGTATGCTACCACACCTCACTTTTTATTGTTTGACATCGAGTCTTGAGAATTATTTTGCTTCAGGCTGGCCTTGAACTGATATCCTCCTGATCTCTCTGCCTCCTGAAAAGCTAGTATTTACAGGAGTGAGCCTCCACACCCGGGCGCCTGTTTTCATTGTCGGAATACTATGTTAGATTGCTTCTCTGATTTTTAGTTTTACACTGAGATATATATATATATATATATATATATATATATATATATATATATATATATATATATATATATATTGACTGAAGTACAGTTGGTGGGCATACAGTAAAAGTCTCAGATCTTAGTATGCAGTTTATGTTGATGCTTGTGTACGTGATGCAAGCATCATCCATGAAAGAAACAGAATAATTCTCTCATCTCCAAAGTGTCCACAACCCACAGGCTTCGGTGCGGCTTTTGAGTCGCTTTCTGCCCTCAGAAGCGCAGAGTTGATGTCCGCTGCTCAGCTCCTCCTGTGATGTCTGTGGCCTCAGATGGGGGAAGGGAAGGAAGCATGAGTTCCTTCATCATCCTCACTTCAGTAGGGTAGGTATGGACACAGGTTTCCACCAGCCAGGGGCAAGCTTTTCCTTGTCTTCTGAGTAGGTAACAGGTGTGTGTGTGTGTGTGTGTGTGTGTGCGCGTGTGTGTGTGTGTGTGTGTGTGTGTGTGCGTGTGTATCCATGTCACTTGTATTTGAGCATAGGCTGTTGATGTCTCAGGAAGCATTGATAAGAGTTGAAAATGCAGAATCCTAGAGACCTGACCAACGTGTCTTCCCCAAAGTCCCATGGTCCCCAGCAAGCCTTCTTTGCTCCACTTTACACTCTTCTGGCGGTTCCTTCGTCTGTGTGTATAAATATAAATATGCAAGTATAAGCATCTCTATCTATGTTTTTATACTTGAAGGTGTGAGTTGTGATTAGTACAAGGAATACAGTGGAAAATACTCTACAATGTCCAGAGTTCTTTTTTTTAATGAGCATTATTCTTTTTGTTGTTGTTGTCAGTTGTGGGGCTTGAACTCAGGGTCTGGATGCTTGAGGTCCCTGAGTTCTCTTCCTCAAGGCTAGCCCTCTACCACTTTGAACCACAGCTCCACTTCCGGTTTTCAAGTGGTTAACTGGAGATCAGAGTCTTATGGACTTTCCTGCCCAGGCTGGCTTTGAACTGCAATCCTCATATCCCAGCTTCCTGAATAGCTAGGATTACAGGTGTGAGCCAGCAGCATCTGTCTGACCATATTCTTTTCATAAAAACATTAAAGCGTATTTTCACCTATGGATGAAAATTTGCATTGTTTCCAGTTCCAAGGTTTTGTTTTTTTGTTTTTCCTATTCTGTTAGGACATTGCTGTTTGGTGCAGGGAACATATTTTTTATGTCTTAGGCAAGTATCTACAATAAATGCTACATCATAAGATATGTACATCCCAGGAGATAAATCTACGTGGTCTCTCAGCGTTTCATACTGCATGTAAGAATAGTTGAAGGTTACTGCATGGTGGGTTTCTTTTCCTTGAGTTTTCCTTGAGCAAAGCTGAGAAGACGTATTTGCAATAAGGTCTCAGAAAGGGCTTGGCACCAACCCCTTGCATTCCTCAAGAGAGTCCCTCACAATAATGAGGAGAAATGACTTAGAAGGCTCTGAGAAACTGTGGTAATGCTTTCAGCTGTGGTATTTGGCTGTGGTGCCTCAGTGCCCAGACTAGAAGCCAGGTAGTAACGTGAGCAATGCAGAAGAATGCGGAGTCAGTGTGGAGTCTATTTGCCTCATTGGGAAACACACAGACTGGAGACCACGATCTCCAATACATGAGGTTGATACACAAAAAGGGAAACCTTAGAATAATGAATAACCTCAGAGAGATGGGAAAAGCTATTGTAGCCCCTAAAGCGATTTTCATTACGTTCTACAAAAAGGAGGAAACAGATGTCTGGAGAATTAAATATGTGAATAGGAAACCTTCAAAAATTAAGATTCATTTAAAGGACAGAAATGTAATTGGATAACACGGTGATGTGAGCTGGCAAATGGAGCTGAAGAATTCTCACAGAACACAGAGAAACAAAGAGATGCCGGTGAAAGAGTTAAATGCAAGAAATAAAAACTGGAGAAAGAGAGAGAGAGACAGAGAGAGAGAAAGACAAGGAGAGATGGTAGAACACACACACACACACACACACACACACACACACACACACACACACACACACAAGCTGATGTCCCAGCATCCCTTTCAAGGTCACGCCCTATGTCTTAAAACCTCCACCAGCTCACAATGGACTGCTCACTAAGCTTAGAGCACTGGCGCCTTTGGGAGACAATCCCAGCCATAGCAAAATATGTGAATTACACTGACAGGGCTCGTGCTTACTCCTCAGTGGTTCCTATATTCTCATTACCACAAAGGCTAAACAATATTTTTGTATGCAGGATTCTGGAGTACAATATATCCTACCAAATAAAGTATTTACATAAAGACAGTATCATTCTGGCGATACTAGATGCCTCTGTAATTCATTATAGAGATAGGCTACTGCTATGAGGAGAGAGCAGAAACAAGAAATGAAGGAGAAAGTAGATGAGAGAAGATAGAGGAGGAGGAGGAGGAGGTGAAGGAGGAAGGGAAGGAGGAGGAGTAAAAGAAGGAGGAGGAGGAGTGAAAGGAGGAGGAGGTGGAGGAGGAGGAGTAAAAGGAAGAAGAGGTGGAGAAGGTGGAGGAGGAGGAGGAGGAGGAGGAAGGGAAGGAGGAGGAGGAGGAGTAAAATGAGGAGGAGTAAAAGTAGGAGGAGGTAGAGGAGGTGGTAGAGGAGGTAGAGGAGGAGGAGGAGGAGGAAATTAAGGACAAAGGGAATGACACTGGATTCATTCTCTTAACTCATCTGGACTCTGAATTCCCCAGTTACCTTTTACTCTGTAAATGTATACTTGACTTTGCAGCCTGTGACGGAAGGGATAGTAACTTTTATCCGACACTTCTACCATTTTGTTTTAGTCAGGGGGGGATGGGGGAGAATGTTGAATTGGGTGACACTGATCAAGTTTCCTCGTATTCATACTCCTTTGTTGGAAGGGAACTCCTTTGCACAGCTTCTTAAAGAGAAAAATGAACTGCCAAAAATTAACAAAAAGAAAAAGGTATTTAATTGACAAAGAATGAATGTATTCAGGGAGAATCATGAAATGCTTTGATGGACACACACATTGCATGATGATGCAATCAAATTAACTGTCCCCGAGAGTTCACCCCATCCCTCCATCTTTCTCTACTCCCAGCCCCAGACACCATTAATCCACCCTCCGCTCCTAGGAATTAGAGGGTTGTTTTTTCACATATCAGTGGAACCATAAAGTATATGCATTTCTCATCCATATTGCCATCAATGGGAGGATTTCATTCCTTTTTTGTAGCTAAATTTTATCATTGAACTACATCATAATTTCTCTCTTTCCCTCTTTAACTTCGAAGCGCAGATCATATCGAGTTTACTGCAACTTGATTATTCCCCCAGCGTCTTTCACACGTTTGAGATATAGTTAGATTTGTTAACGTTCAGTATATTTCCCTAGCATCTCCGAGGAAGAGGTATGATTCTGTTCTTTGTCATAACAGTGTATATTTTTCACACAATATCATATAGCATGTGTTCATTGTTTGGGAAAACACTCACCTGCATTTTATGTCGTTAATCCTAACTTCTCACCCTAAGCGCCTGGTAATTGCTGTTCTCTACATTCTATAGCCTGTTTCCAAAATGTTTTGTACATGGAAATATGCAGGACGTAGCACTCTCAGTTGAGCTTTTTAGACTGAATGCTATGTATGCATTTAAGATTAATCTGTCTCTGTGAATCCTGATAGCACATTCTTTCTTTCTTTTCTTTCTTCTCTCTCTCTCCCTCCCTTCCTCCCTTCCTCCCTTCCTCCCTTCTTCTTTCTTTCTTTCTTTCTTTCTTCCTTTTTTTCTTCCTTCCTTCCTTCCTTCCTTCCTTTCTTTCTTTCTTTCTTTCTTTCTTTCTTTCTTTCTTTCTTTCTTTCTTTCTTTCTTTCTTTCTTTCTTTCTTTCTTTCTTTCTTTCTTTCTTTCTGTCAATTGTGGGGCTTGAACTCAAGGCTTAGGCACTGTCCTTAGCTCTTTAGCCCAAAGCTAACACTCTACTACTTTGACACAGCATCACTTCCAGTTTTCTGGTGGTTAATTGGAGATAAAAGTCTCATGGACTTTCCTGCTCTGGCTGGCTTTGAACCACAATCCTTAGATCTCAGCTCCAGAGTAGCTAGGATTAGAGGCATGAGCTACCAGCGCCTGGCAGCTCATACTTTGTTATCAACAACAACAACAACAAATTCTAATATATGGAAAAGAAAAGAAAAGCAAGGCACAGTTATGCAAGTTTGAGATCTCAAGCTGGCCTAGATCTTACCTAGAAAATAACCAACACAAAAAAGGGTTGGGTGGTGGCTCAAATGGCCCTGAGTTTAATCCTAAGTGTCACCAAATAAAAAGAAAAAAGAATCCTGTGATTGTCTTTAATACTCTATATAATAAAGACCATTCACTGTTCAAGTGATGGCTGATGCCGTTGGATTGTTACCTAATGTGTAATGCTTGCTTTTTATTTTATTGTTTATTCCTCTCTTACCCTCATTTTCTATCTCCTTTGGTTTTCATTTAGCAGTTTCTACCAATCCATGTTATTGATTCATTTCATGTACCAGTTAAACTTGAAGCAAATGTCAACAGTTGGCTCTGAGGTTTGCAATAAACACTTCAAGTTTGCCCAAGTCCATTGTTAATTGGCAATACTGCACACTGTTTCAAGTGCAGTACGGCTACTAATGAGCACTATTCCCTAAGAGACTGGTGCCAGATAACTTTTAGCCACCAATAAATTACTATTTCTTTGAGCAAACTCTTAGGATCATTATTAGGAAATAATAAATGATTTTTTTTCCTTTCATTTATTTTTACCCCACAGCTACTTCAATTTCCAGACTCAAGTTTCTGACTTCAATCACTTTTTTGTCTATGTGTGGAACTTCCAGTATTGTTCTGCAAAGAGATCTACTGCCAACAGAATCTCCCCGCCCCCCTCCTCTTTTAACCTGAGAAGGTATTTATTTATTCCTCCCATTTGAAAGATGTTATTTTTTTTGTTGTTGTTGGTGGTGGTCATGGAACCTAGTCACTGTCTCTGAGCTCCTTTTGCTCAAGGCTAACACTTTACCACTTTCAGCCACAGCTCCGCGTCTGATTTTCTGGTGGTTAATTGATAAGAGTTTCACACACTTTCCTGTCCAGGCTGACTTTGAACCATGATCCTCAGATCTCAGCTTCCTGAGTATCTAGGATGACAGGCATGAACCATCAGCACCTGGCAGCATGATTTCTTAATGCAAAGAATTGTAGGATAGTGCTTTTTTTTTCTTCTCATAGTTTATATTATTCCACCTCACTGTTGTTCACAATGTTCATAAAGAAAAGTCAGCTGTTCTTCTTGTCCTCATCCTTCAAACCTCAGCTTTGAAGATTTCCTTCTGACCATAATTATCTGCAGGTTGAATAAAATATGCCTTGGTATGTTTAAAGAAAATTATTCACAGTGCCCTGTGGATTTCCAGGATCTGTTGTGTCATATCTGTCAAGAATTAGAAGTTCCCAGCCCTCATCATGTCAAGTATTTCTTTTCCTGTGATCCAGTTACATCTGTGTTACACTGTTTGGAATCGATTTGTAATCCTTAGATGTTCAATTATGTTTTTTCTTTACATTTGGAGACATTCCTATTGACCTATTTTCCTGTCCATTGCTTCTTTCCTTGGATATGTTTAGTAACAAATCATCCAAAGTATCGTCATTCTATTTCTGTCTCTCCCTTTTTTTAGTATTAACTGATGAATACTAAAATCATTGTCAGTTGGATAAGTAGCTCTGTATTTGTTAATTTACTTTATGATTATTATAAAGGTGATGTACAGAGAGATTACAGATACATATATCAAAAATAAGTATATTTCCTTTCATACAGTACCATCCCATTGGACTTCTCTTTTTACAGTTTTCATTTGTCTGTCTTCTTTTTTACCCATCTTACATATTTTTACTTTTTTATTAAATCCCTTAACATCAATTACAGTTACTTTAGTTTTCATGTCTTATGATTTAAGTATCTGTGTCATATCTGCTCTAGTGCTGATAGGTTTTCTTCCTTTCTTCAGACTGTAATTTCTTTTCTTACCATTTGCATGCCTTGTGATTTGTTGTTGTTTCTGCTGCTGTTGTTGAAAGCAGAGATGTCATGAGATCATAGAACTCAAGTTAAAATAGGCCTGTGCATGAACATTTGGTTTAATCTGGCCGGGAGCTGGGCTGTGTTTACTGTTCATTGTAGTGTGGATGCCAAATGCTTCAGACTTCTTCAGTGGCCTTGTTTTGTAACACACTTGACTCAGAGATTCCCTAATTAATTACTGGTCCTGAGAGAAAGTCTGTTCCTTGCCAAAATTTCAGATGTAACCCACTGATGCTATACGTGACTCATATACCTATATGATAATGTATATGCTATATACTATACTCATGTAACTATAGTAGCTCATGTTACTATACATGACTCGGTAATATATAATACATTGTATGACATATATAATACACTATATTATAATATATAATATACATCGTGTGTGAGTGTGTGCTTCTGAATGCCAAAGTGTGAGCAGATGAGGTTTTCATATCATCTTCCAGCTAATTCAGTATTTTTGAGTGACTGAGCCTGCACTGGACTGTTCACAAACATTGGTTCCCTTTTCCTCCTCACTCCCTTTCTCTCCCTGGCCTCAGCGTGCCTAGCTGTTTACATAAAGGTGAGGTCCACTTGACTATATTCATATATCATTTTAGTGACTCAGGATGACTGCAGGTAGCTGGAGTAAGGAAAAGCCTTTCCTCCAACTAGGATAAGGCTCTGGTCATAATGAGTAGCTATGGAGAACATTGCTGGCATAATTAATAGTGATTCCTGTGGTGCATTCAACCTGCCTCTCTCTATTACTCCATCCTGTAGGGTCCTTGGAATTCCTCACAATGTTGGGTCCTCTAATACTGCACCTATAAGATTCTATCCCTTACCATAGTTCAGACATAGCCCCAGCACTCCATCAAATTTATTGTGTCAAGCGCTTCTGCTATGACAGGGCTCCTGCAGCTTCTGGTCCAGATAATGTGATCTCAGATATGTCCCATTTGGATGTACCTGTCTTGCAGTAAATTAGGATGCAAATTAGGATGCATGACTTCAGCTCTCCAATGCATTGCAAAGAAGAATTAATCCTTCATTCTGTCTCTTGTCTTTTCTATTCAGTGGACCAGAGTCCAAGTTCTTTGATATAGGAGTCCAACACTTAATATTTTACGGGAAAGCAATCTCCTTGTTCTGTATGTTTTTGTTTTGAATATATATATATATCTGCATCTAGGATCTTTATTCTTAAGCTACATGAACATCACTAGGCAATAGACCAAGGAAGAGGTTTTCCCAACTTCTGTCCTTAATAGACCATGTTTACTAACCCAAAGACTGAATAAAAGAATATACTTTAGCCTGAGCAATGAGGAAAACCTCAATTTGTATCATTTTAAGCATCTAGGATTAAAGAACAGTATGGTGTTTAGAGGAGATGTACACTTTTAGAAGTGACTTGATGTATCCACCTGAGATGTTTTCATAAACCTAGCACTATTACGTTTAAAGCAATGATACCTGGAGTTCTCATATCCCAGAATGAACATCCTTAACCTAAACACCAGAAATCTGGAATGCTTCAAAATCAGAAACTTTTGACTTTTGATGCTTTTGACTAATGCTGCACGTGGAAAGTTCCATACCTGATTTCGTATCATGAGTCACAGTCAAAATGCAATGCACCAAAATTATGAATACACTCACCTTCAGGGTATACACATAAGGTGCATAGAAGACATGAGTACATTTCATCTTTAGACTTGTGCCTTATCTCATTAGATAAGTGCAAATGTTCCAAATTTTTAAAGCAAAATTCAAAAATCTGAAATGCTTCTGATCCTAAGCACTTCAGATAAGGGATGCTCAATGTCCAGTGGACATTTGCCAGGATGTATTACCATGCCCAGAATGCACTTCATGAGTCGCTTCAAAGGCTAGAAGCCAGAAGCATTTCTTGGGCTCACATTGGGTAAGAGCCTGGATCCCTGAGTCTTTCCGAAGATCCCGGTGGTAGGCAATGATTGGGGAGTCCCAGCCCTTCAAGAGGACACTCAACCAACCAACAAACTGATCTACCACAGAGGTAGACATGTCCATGGAAGAGTGAGGTGATAGTACTGTTTGTTTCTACAACAAGCACCTTCTATTTTCTCTTGTACTTTAGATGCCACCATTACCCATACCCCAAAATGCAGTAGGTGCTTATGCAGAAAAACAAGGGTTGCTCCGAGCAATAGAAAAGATAAAGATGCAGTTGTGTTTTGAACTTCTTAAGGAAACACACCTTTGATTCTTTTTAATTTCTTATATTTTTAACATTTATTGGAATAAAGAAGTGAAAATCGCATTCTTTTTTTTTTTTTTTTTGCAAGTTTGGGGCTTGAACTCAGGGCCTGGGCACTGTCTCTGAGCCTCTTTGTGCTCATGGCTAGCACTCTACCATTTGGACCTCAATGTCACTTCTTTCTTTTTCTGTGTAGTTTATTGAAGATAAGAGTCTCACAGACTTTCCTGCCTGGGCTGACTTGGAACCATACTCCTTATATCTCAGCATCCTGAGTAGCTAGGATTACAGGTGTGAGTCACCAGCATCTGGCCCTTTCTTACGTTTGAAACATTCCTTTAATTGTACAAATTGATGAGTATGCCATGGTAAGTCAATGCATACATCTAGTAAAAAAAAAAAAAAAAAAGACACTACCATGATAATGCCCGTCCAAAAAAAATTGTTTCAAATGTGACAAAAATGCAGACTCTTTCTACCATATGTAACGAGGTGTGTTGATTTCTCTTTTTATTTTCAAGGAGAAAGATAGAAGGCTACATAATCTTCTGTTGTATTGATATAATAATGCCCCACTGCACTGAGAAATAGGGTTTTAGATTTTCTTACTTTCCTCTGGCAGGACTTCTCCACATCCTGAAAACATTGATCATCATAGTAATTGTCCAATGAAGCTGTTTTAGGCAAGAATCATAACCCAGGTCCCAATGGCTCACATCTGTTTTTCCACCTATTCAGGCAGCTGAGATCTGAGGATCACAAATTGGAAGCCAATCCAGGCAACAAAGTTTGTGAGACACTCATCTCTAATTAACTACCAGAAACCCAGAAGTGGATCTGTGGCTTAAGTAAAAATCTAAAAGACAGCATCCAGGCCCTGAGTTCAACACACACACACATACATACACACACGCACACACACAAACATAAAGAAAATAAAATTCTGTTTTCTGAGTTTTATGTTCAATTTATCAGGACAATTCTTTACTTGATTTTTTTTGGCCTTATCCCTATCATTAGGCAGCTGCAGGTGTGAGATAGCTCATCCAACAGAGTTTCAGGAAATAAATTACACAGCTCCTTCCAATACGACTATTATAAATGTGTATGATCTGTAGCCACCAAACCTCACCTGTTCATTTTGTCTTTGTCATTGACCAGAATAACACATTTCACATCCAAATTACAGAAATTGAGGGCAGTGATGTCATTTACTCAGAAAAATGTAATTGTATTCATCTAAATTTAAATAATTCTGATGCTTTCCCTCAAAATTAACTTCATTTTTCTTGGAAGCTCCCCCTGCGCTATTTCAAGCATTTCATGTATTTTTCCACAGGAACCCAATTGTTCACCTTCTATTGATACAATTTCTAGAATACTTTCAGTTTAAGAGTCATAAATTTTCCAGGTAAAGTCTTACATTTTTATTTAGAGATCTATGCTTTCCTTTTTGTTTTTTTCCTGCTGGTCCTGGGCCTTGAACTCTGGGCCTAGGTATTACCCCTTCACTCCTTTTGCTCAAGGCTAGTGCGCTACCACTTAGAACTCCAGAGCCACTTGTGGTTTTCTAGTGGTTAATTAGAGATAAGAGTCTCGCACACTTTCTTGCCCAGGCTGGCTTTGAACCATGATCCTCAGATCCCAACCTTTTGAGCAGCTGGGATTACAGGTGTGAGCCACCAGCACCTGGCTGATGAGTTCTTAAGAAGCTAGGACATGGGGCTGGGAAGATGGCTTAGTGGTAGAGCGCTTGCCTTGCATGCCTAAGGCCCACATACCTCAGCACCACATAAGCAAAAAGAAAAAAGCCGGAAGTGGTAGTGTGGCTCAAGTGGTAGAGTGCTAGCCTTGAGCTGAAGAGCTGAGGGATGGCGCCCAGGCACAGAGTTCAGGCCCCACGACTGGACCCCCGCCCCCCAAAAAAAGAAGCTAGGACACATTTTGGAAAGTAGTATGGAGATTCCTCATAAGACTCCACATAAGACTCCCCTATGACCCAGCAATCCCACTTTTGGGCATTTACCTGAATGATTACAAACAAGACCACACTAAAGCTACCAGCACAACTATGTATGTTGCAGCATTATTTACCATAGCTAAGATATGGAACCAACCCAGATGCCCCTCAGTAGATGAATGGATCAAGCAAATGTGGTATATATACACAATGGAATTCTGTGCCTCCATCAAAAAGAATGACATCGTCCCATTTGTTAGGAGATGGAAAGACTTGGAAAAAATTACATTAAGTGAAGTAAGCCAGACGCAAAGAAAGATAGGTCCCATGGTTTCCCTTATTTGCAATAACTAGTATATATCTGGGACACGCAGAAAAGGTCAGATAAGATGATGTTAAGCAAAATGAACCCCAAGAGAGGGACACAAGTATTTTTTTTCTTCCTTGCTATTGTTTCTAACGTATTTATAAGGTACCATGTGATTTTTTTTGTTGCTTTGAAGGCCCCCCCATGGTATAACCCCTGTGTCCACTGTATTTGATGTTGGTATAATTAGGGGAGGGGAAAGGAAAAAACAAATTGTTTAAATAGGATCCATTGCAACAATGAGATGTACAAGATGCTATGTTGAAAAAACGAACTTTACAATTTAGGCGGGGGGAGGGGGAAAGTGGGAGGGATGGTAGGGGAAAAACAAAGGAGGATACCCCTCTGTACAGTATTTTCACAATAAAAAAAAACTTAGTTAAAAAAGAACAAAAAAAGCTAGGACACAGTAATCGGTAATCCTAGAACTACTCCTGAAAACGGCATGATAAGAGGTAAATCAGAGTAACCAAACAGGTTGGGGCAAAGCCTGTAAGTAAAAATGTAGACATAAGAGGTAAAAGAACAAAACCAGGAGGCTGCATGCTACCTTACAGCAAGGGCGGAACTCATTTTTAATATCAGGAGTGGAGCCTTCCCGTGTCAGAACAACAGCTTGTAGGCATTTGGTACTTGCTTCAGAAACTTAACCTTGTGGCTCTTACCTCCCATTTGCAATTCCGTGTGAACCGAGAGGAGTAACGTCAAAGGCTAAATGAATGGCAGAACCTGTTTATCTCCTGTGGTTATTCATTGCCTAATATCACAGGAAGCTGAATTACTAACAGCAGATCTTCTACTGAACCTTTCCAAAACTCTGAAAACCCAAGGACAATATGGGTGTGGTTAGGATAAAAATAGAAAATTAACAGATGTCCATTCTGTGCATTGAAGCAAGAAAGAAATGCCCGATTGTTGCTGCCTAGATGAACAGGTGGTTTTTCTGCGCTTATCATGCTAAGTAGCGGTTTCTAATCTCTGCAGTTAATCAACATTCAAGTGCCTCACTTAATTACATAGCAACTGTGTCACTGTAAGTTTTCTACTTTCCCTAGGCATACCTAGTAACCTTTGTTCAAACCATAGCACAGGCTCGATTACTATGGATAAAAAATGAGATTCAGGCAGAAGCTTTGACATGTATCACAACTTCTGACTTAGAAGTCAGAGGAAGTATGTTTTCTAGAAAAAAAAAAAAAAAAAACAACTAAACACAAAAAAACTGACTCCTGTACTTGACCTCAAGATTCTTGTGGCAAAAAAGGAAGCGTTTCCAGTTAGATTTGAGTTCAAGCATTATTCTGTACTTTCTTAAAATGTCTTCCATTTTCTACCTTTAGAATATTCAGGTTTTTTCCCTTGGAGTGATACTATTAGATGCAGATGTTCATACAAAGAAAGAGAAGGGCAGAGTAGAGTTAGAAGCTAAAGACGCCATTTTTAATTTTTGTTGGTCATGGGGCCTAGGCATTGTCCCTTAGCTCTTTTGCTTAAGGCTAGTACTCTACCGCTTTGAGCCTCAGTGCCACTTCTAGTTTTCAGGTGGTGAGTAATTGATGAGAGTCCCAGGGACTTTCCTGAGACTTCCTGCCCCGGCTTTATACCTTCTTGGGACTCTCAATCATGATGAGATGAACACTTCTGAAACTGTTTGTGTGTGTGTGTGTGTGTGTGTGTGTGTGTGTGTGTGTGTGTGTGTGTGTGTGTGTGTGTGTGTGTGTGTGTGTGTGTGTGTGTGTGTGTGTGTGTGTGTGTGTATATATATATATATATAAAGTTTTTAAAACAAGTCACAGACACCCAGTCTTTGTGGAATCACCTATAAAAGTTCGAAACCCAATTCTTGTAGAAGTAGAGTGTTTTGTTGTTATTTGGTTTTGGGGTTTTCTTTTTGGTCGGTCATGGGGCTTAAACTCTGGGCCTGGGTGCTGTCCCTCAGCTCTTCAGCTCAAGGGTAGCACTCTACCACTGTAGCTACAGCGCCACTTCCGGTTTTCTGGTGGTTTATTGGAGATAAGAGTCTCTCGGACTTTCCTTCCTGGGCTGGCTTTGAACCGTGATCCTCAGATGTCAGCCTCCTGAGTAGCTAGGATGACAAGCGTGAACCACCACTGGCGCCCAGCAGAAGTAGAGTTTTATGTTGTTACATCAGTGAGCTTTGAAAGGTACCAACTTATTTTGGGATGAACAACACCAAGAAGAACAAAATTCTGGAATTTGCCTTGTTCTAATAAAACATTCAGACAAACACAGAAATCTTTAGTAGTTAACTGCCCTTCTATTCATGCTGACATCAAAAGCATCCCATGAATATCCAACACTGTTTGTCTCGAGAGTGTATGCATGATGGCCTTCTTTATCTTTGTTTGAATGACTGGGTCTGCTTAATCCCACACAGTGGCCCAACTTCTTGCTGATGGATTTGCAGCAATCCCAGCAATCCTTGCAGTAAAAGGGAAATGCTTTAGATCATAAGCTGAGGATTCCTGACTCAGGCAGAACTGATCAACACAGCCCTGGAGATGGGATCACACTACTCAGAAAAGCACACACCCTGAAAAAAAAAAAACAGTGAGTGCTATTTGGGTTTTTGTGGTTACTATTTCCAGTCCAGGATTAACATCAAGTAGAAACATGGAGAGCAAAGCTGTAGCTATAAAGGAATATGACTGTATTTCGTGTTCTTTATTGATCAAATAAATAAACACTGCAGGCGTATCACAGCCAATGTACAGATGTGAAAATAAAACATGGGAACTGGAGAGGATGGGTGGGGCTGGGAGGATTGAGGGCGAATGACAGAAGGGAGTCACATGGATCAAGATAGATTGTACTCATAAACTGATGTGTTGAATTGAAACCCCTTTGTACAGTTACTTACTGATAATTTATTTTGGGGAGGTCCATTCGTGGGGCCTGAATTCTGGGCCTGGGCGCTGTCCCTCAGCTCTTCAGCTCAAGGCTAGCGCTCTACCACTTGAGCTACAATGCCACTTCCAGCTTTTTTTCTTTTTGCTTATGTGGTGCTAAGGAATCGAACCCAGGGCCTGGAGCATGCAAGGCAAGCGCTCTACCACTGAGCCACCTTCCCAGCCCCACTTACTGATAATTTTTACAAATTAAAATATTAAGCACAGGATAACTGAATGTTTAGCTAAAAGCTGTAATTATTTCTAACAGATGAGTGTCTCCTGGACTCAAGAATTGACTACGTCCTGGAGAAGGAATGATTTTGACACTGACAGAGATGTTTTTAAAAATATAATTGGTTATGACACTGGTCATTTTATTTTAAGACGATACTCCAAATAGAGAACAGTTCTTTAGGAAAAAGTATGCAGACCAGTGCTTACTATTGGATTAATAATATTAGGCTTAATCTCTCTTCCAATGTGTTTACTAAAACCATCTAGGCTTCCTAGTGTAGTGATGCATGCCTGTAATTCCAGTAATCTAGCAGAGGATGGAGACCTCAGTTCTATCTAGGCCAGCCTGGGTTAGATCATGAGACCCAGTCTTAAGACAAAAGGAAAACTAAGACTAAGAAAAAAGAAAGTTACAGTTGTTGTGATAGGAATTTTGAAGCTGGTCAAATTCAGATAAACTTGTCTAAAAACATACTTTAAGAAAGTGCTTGAGCTGGTGGCTCACACCTGTTATCCTAACTACTCACGAGGCTGAGATCTGAGGATTGTGGTTCACTTTGAAGCTAGCCCAAGTAGAAAAGTCATCATGAGACTCTTATCTCCAGTTAACCATTCAAAAACAGGAAGTGGTGCTGTGGCTCAAAAGTGGTAAAGCACTAACCTTGAGCAAAAGAGTTCAGGAATAGAGCTTAGGCCCTGAGTTCAAGCCCCACAACCAACTAAAAAAAAAGTACTTGAATATTTTAGAAGACTAAAATAAGACATTGAAGACTTAAGGGTCTAAAGAGGATAAAAACACAAACCAAAACATAAAGATGATCATATGAGGACAAGTCTCCCTTTGTATGTATCAATAGTTTTTGAAGAAGTTTTCTTGACAGTGTTATGAACCTAAAGACAAAAATGAATCTAAGACACACCAGGGGGTCAGCTTATTAAAAAAAAACCCTATTTGGAATTTGTTTCTCCAGTAAATAAATATTATGGCTAAAGGTATATTTGAAATAACTTAATCCTCTTAGGGTAGGGATGCCAGTAGAAAAATCACAGCAGTTCTAAAGTCAATGTACACGCAGGATGTCGGGGGCGGGGGTTCCCTATTACTAAGAACCAAACACAAATCAAATCCTCTCTTGTGTCCTCTTGTCTTGGGTCCCAAATTACATTTACAAAATTGTGTATGCAATGCCTGCAAGTCAGTAGAAAATGGAGAGACAGAGAAAGAAAGCACATCATGAACAACAAACCTGAGGAACAGAGAAAAGAGAAGCAGATTCACCAGGGATCTAGATAGTGCAATTGCCGTACTCACTGGCAAAGGAATATACCTGCAGCCTTTACATGGTTAAAAGGTAAGATGTATTATGTAATTCAGTGAACTAGAAAGAATAAAAAGAAAGCTGGTTTTGAAAGAGAAGTCAAAACTGAAATTAAAGAACTCCGATGATGAGTTAGTGAACTGGAAGGCAGGTTAGTATATAATTACTAAAATAAAATACAAAATGCCAAAGCATGAAAAATAATAAAAATGGAAGTAGAAACTGTTGATGCAGTAAAAGAGCTAAACATATATTCAACTGAGCTTCAAAAGAAATAAAAGAAGAAGAAGGAAGGAGGGTGCTGGTGGCTTATGCCTGTAATGCTAGCTACAAGGAGGATCATGATTTGAAACCAGAACAGGCAGGAAAATCCTTTAGATTTGTATCTCCAGTTAATCAGCAAAAAGCCTCAAGTGGAAGTGTGGCTCAAATGGTAGACCACCAGCCTTCAGTGGAAAAGCTAAGGGACAGTGCTCAGGCTTGAGTTCAAGCTTTAATACTGGTACAAGATTATTTTTTTTTAAAAAAAGAGGAAATGAGACAGAAGCAATAATAAGAGCCACGATGCTTTCAAAATTGATGAAATACATCCAATCGAAAATTCAAAAACCCCCATGAACTCCAATCAGGATGAATAAGATGTGATTTGAAAATACTTACATGCACCCAGGTAATCAGCTGAGTGCCAAGACCCAAATGGAAAATCTTGAAAAGCACCTAGAGTGAAAACATTCATTCCCATCAAACATATAATCGTTCTATTGAAAGTCAGCTTCTCAAGAGGAAAGACAGAATTCAGAAGACCCTGGAGTGAGTAAACTCAAGAGTGTTTCCCGTCAATGACCTTTGCTATCTGGGCCTCAGGAGATCCAGCATTTATTACTTGAATTTTCTATGCTGGCTGACCTTACTGAGGTAGGGTAGAATCTTAGTGCATTCCTGTACGGCCAGCCATGTTGAGCATTTCCTTGTGTGTTGATTGGCTATTCTTCCTCTTCTGAGAAGGCTTGCTTCTTTGTGAATTTATTGGTTGGGCTATTCATTTGGGGGAGGAGGTGGGTTTCTTGAGCTTCTTATATATTCTGGATATGAGTGACCCCCCCCCATCAACTTTTTAAGCTGTGTCCACTGACTGTAGCTACCTTAATAATATGCAAATACATGCCAATTATGACTTATTGCTGTGGTTAAAGACCCCTCCACTTGCTAATTCCAGATGGCCCTTCCCACATCGTTTAGAGGCAACCTTATGTTCTTTAGTTCCAAAACACAGGCAGCCAGGAAAGGGCCTTGGTCACTGGCTGATGCAATGTGATCTTTGTTGCACAGCGATATCTGGTGCTCTGTCCACAAGCCTGCTGCCTCCACACATGTATTTCAAAACTCCACTCAGATGACCATCTCCTGATTTCCCTTCTGAATGCCTGCTCACACCATGCAGATGCCCAGGAACACTTGGCTCAGCTACTGCCAACATGGAGCAAAAAACTGGGGTAGAGTCAAATTGACTGTGGGTTAGTTACCTCCCTGGGCCATTTTGTAAAATTCAGCTACTTGTGGATGAGCAGAGCTGTGAATCAAGCTCGTTCTAAACGGGAAGGGTTTTCTTCTATGATAAGAGAGAGGTGGGCCTAGAGAGCCCACACAGAGATGGTAGAGAAAATTGAGCTGATCCCAGATCCCCCCTGCCATTCTCAGATCTGCCCCATTCACTTGTATTTGAATGGACTACACTTCCTTGCCACTAGTGAATAGTATCTGGCTTGTTTTTGTGGATAATGAAATGGCGAAATCCGCCTCCATCAAACCGAAAGAGAATGTGACTTTTTTTTTTACCATGGGAAAGAACAGAATGACTCAGTTTCTCCTTGTGAAGCTCATAGTATCAGAGAGCAGCCTCTATCTTTGGGCAGGGTTCTCTGACAGGTCTGGGACTCATAGAAGCCATGGGACCAGATCAAAGGGTACGAGAAGGAGGAATGAGAAACTCTTGGTGAGTTTCGGTCGCTCACCATCCAAAGTTCATTTAATGAGCTAGCCCTTATAACATTAGACAGGACAAGCATGCGAATCCCCAAAGTTGGGTTGGAGAGAGCGTGTCTCATAAACTAGGAGCAGGAAGTCAGTTGACAACCAAATGTGGACAAGTGCATGCCCTCTCGTTTTCAGACGTTATATTTAGAAATAGTTATAGATTTCCAAGCCAGAAACTTCCATACAGGCCCCTTTCCTTCCCCTCAAAAGTGACATTATGTCACTGTAGTGAAGCAGAAAACACTGACCTTGGAACTACGCTGGGAACAACACCACAAACCTTATTCAATTTCTATTTCCATTTGTGTTCACTCCTTTTGTGTGTATTACTGACACCTATAGCGATATTTTTTTTCCTGATGATGTATTTCAAGAGTTTTATGGTTTGGGGATTTCCTAAATTTATCCCAAGAGTTTTATTGTTTTAGGCTTTTGATCCCTGTTGAATTCGTTTTTATTATATGGCATGAGGTCAGGATCCAATGTTTCATTTCTGATTGTTGTTTTATTTTTTGTTTTGTTCTGCGTTGCCAGTCCTGGCCCTGGGCGCTATCCCTGATCTCCTTTTGCTCAAGACTAGCATTCTACCACTGGAGCCACAGTGCCATTTCTGTTTGTTGTTTTGTTTTGTTTTTCTGTGATTAATTGTAGATAAGAGTCTCTGGGACTTTCCTGCCCGGGCTGGCTTCAAACTGAGATCCTCAGATCTCAGCCTCCTGAGCAGTGAGGATTACAGGCATGAGCCACTCCCCAGTACTTTCTTCTTTTTGTGTGTGGTAGCTCTTTTATCCTTGTATCATTCTGGAAATGTGAGTGTTTACTTTTCTTGAAAGTTCATCATTTTTCAACTCCTAGCAATGTGCAAGAAACACAGGTTGTCTAAATCCTTGGCGGGGTTTGGGAACGATCAGTATTTTTAACACCAGTTGGATGTGAAGTGATATTTCTTTGTATCTTTCTATTTTAGGTGTCTTTTCAGATTTTAATTTGCCACGCCTGTCTTTTCTGCAGCACATTGTCACTTTGTGTCTTTTTTTTTTCCATTCTCTAATCAGATTATTTCTTTATATTTTTAAAGTTGAGCTTTACATGGTCATTACATATTCTAGACAAAAACAGTTAGCAAATATGTGGATTTCAAATACTTTATGCGTATGTGTAGCTTATATTTTTTAACTTACTGATAGACATTTTAAATTGAGTAAGACTTTGATTTTGCTGAAGTCCTATTTGCCATATTTTCATTGGAATTTGCTTTTGACAGAGTATCTTTTTGGGGGTGGGGTGTACTGGGGCTCAAATTCAGGATCTTAAGTTCTCTCTTAACATATTTTGCCCAAAGCTAGCATTGTTTCCCTTGAGCCAGACTTCCAATTCTACCTTTCCACTAGTTGACTGGAGATAAGAGCCTCATGGATTTTTCTGCCCAAACTGGCTTTGAACTGTAGTCTTCAGATGTCAGTCTCCCGCATGGCTAGTTGGCACAATGGCTTAAAATTTGTTGTCTAGATTTTGCCCTGGAAGATTTCCTCCTTTGATTCTTTCTCTAAAGAAGAAAGTTTTGTATTTAATTTTTATGTATCATGTAAAGGTCAGATCAAGGACTTCTGCCTATGAATGTCTGCTTTCTCTAAACAGCTGTAGTATCAGTTTTTGAAAATGCCATCTTTCTACCATTTGACTTGCATTTTTCCTTTTGGTTAAAAAATGTATGTCGAGATATCTGAGTCTGTTTGAGGGTTTTCTGTTCATGTCCACCGTTGTATATGTCTGTCAGCCACCAAGAGCACAGTCATGATTATTGTGACAAAAAATTTTACATGGTGTGGGGGGTTTCCCTCAACTTTAAAATTCAACTCATTTCAGTTGAGTTCCTCTGTCTTTCCCTTATAACTTTGATAATAAGCTTGCCAAATGTACAGTCTAGCTGTGAATTAGAAAGACACCAAGGAAAACAAAATGGCTGCTATATTGAGTCTTCTCAATAGAGACATTATAGGTCTCTCCAATGCTTTTGGGTTGCTTGTGGGACTTGAACGCAAGGCCTGGATGCTGTCCCTGAATCTCTTTGTGCTCAAGGTTAGTGCTATACCATTGGAGCCACTTCCAGTTTTTGAGTGACTTGTTGGAAATAAGAGTCTCAAAGGGACTTTTCTGCCCCACCTAGCTTTGGACTGAGATCCTCAGATCTCAGCCTCCCCAGTAGCTAGGATTACAGGCAGGAGCTACTAGCACCAGGCTTTAATCTTCTTTTACTTTGATCTCGTTATTTAGATCCTCTTTTCATTGATTTCCACCCAGGTTTTTTTTTTTTTATAACTTTCAGCATGTGGATTCTGCATACGTTTTGTTAGACATGTTCAAGTATCTCTTTGGTGGAAAAATTGATTGTGAATGTTGAAAGGATCCGTCACATTCATCCCAGGGAAGCACGCAGAGGCAGGCAGACACAGGAGAAAGATTATTACAAGGTTTATTAGAGGAGCAATATTTTTCCCAGAGAGAGAGTGCATGGTGGCCTCTACTATCTAGGTAATGGCAGGGTCTGGGGGTAGGAAGTAGGTAGATGGAGTTCAGGTGGGTCTGAGTGGAGAGAGGGAGGGGCCAGCAGGTCTGGGTGGAGCGGAGGACCAAAGGTGGGCATAATGCTTACAAATGTTCTATTGCTCTTAATTTTCACCCCCACGTATTCATCACTAGTTTATAAAAATAAGATTTGAGTTGAGTGCCAGTGTCTCACAACTGTAATCCTAGCTTCTCAGGAGGCTGAGGTCTCAGGATCGCATTTCAAAGCCAGCCTAAGTGGGAAAGTAAGTATAACTCTTATCTCCAATCATAAGCAGCCAAAAAAAGAGCTGGAAGGAGAGGTATGGTTCAAGTAGTAGGGCACCAGCTTCTAAAACCTCGAATGAAAAGCCTAAGAGATAGTTCCCAGTTTCTGAATTCAAACCCCAGTATTGGCACATACAAAAATATCTAATTCATGTGATGATTTTATATCGCATGACCCTGCTGAACTTAGTTCATAGTTCAAGAGTTTGTTTTGAATTACAGGTTCTCTGGGATTTTGTATGTGGACAGTTATGGAAGTTTTCCTATCTACAAGACTTTAATTTTGTTTTTACATCTGTCTGTATTGGCCAGAACTTCTAGAACTGTGGTAAATAACAATCATGAGTGGTTATTCTAGCTTTATTGCTGATACTGGAGAGAAAATGTTCATTTTCCCTCTGTAAAATATGATGTGAGGTGAGAGGTTTTATAACTGCAATTTAGTAAGCTAAAGGTATTTTTCTCTACTTCTATATTTATAAAAGGTTTTTTTGTTTGTATGTTTGTGTCTTTTTGTTGTTGTTTTACTTAAACTTGAACTCATAGCCTTGGGCTCTTGATTGGCTTTTTCACTGATAACTGGTGCTCAATCATTTGAACCACATACCCACTTCTGACTTCTTGCTGACTTCTTTTAATTGGAGATAAGATTTTTCTGTCGGGACTAGCTAAAAACTTTGATTGAAGGTGTGAGCCACTAGCATATGGCTAGTTCTAGGAGTTTTTGTCACAAGTGGTAATTCAGAATTGTCAAAGGTATTTCCTGCACTAATGAATATGATAGTGTGAAATTTCTTCTTCAGTCTGTTGATACAGTGTGTAATGCTGGTTGATTTTTACATATTGAATTATTGCTGGAATAAATCCTGCTTTGTGTGCCATACAATCCCTGTTGGTGAATTTCTGCTATTGTTTAATATTGCTATTGTTTTTAAATCACTTTTATATCTGTTCATAAAAGATAACTGTATTTTTCATTTTCAAACTGTTTTCTTTGTTGGTATTTAATTGATATTATCTCAATGAGTATTCTGGGAACTATTCCCTCTTTATCTAGTTTCTTGTAGAGATATTATTAGAAACGTTGCTAATATTTTGGTAGAAATGCCATTAAATTCAGCAGAACAAGGAAGTTATTTTTTTCTTTCCAGATGCTTTAAAAATTATTGTATTTTGTCAACAGAGTGTTCTGCAGGTTACTCCTCTTATGCTGGCTGATTCTGTAGATCCTCCTACCTCTTCCTCCTGAGTAGCTGGGATTACAGGCTTATGCTACCACACTTGGCACGCATAGTATTCTTTTAAGAATTGTTATTAGCACTTTTATATCACTGACATCATTTCCTCTCAGGCAGCTTAGAGGTTAAATACCTATGATATGTGATTTTGGACAAATACTATTAACAGGACTTTTTTTTTTGTAAGATAGATAGGAAAAATACAAAAGCAAAACAACAGTAATAAAATCTATACACAATGTAAATGAAGTTCTTTATAGAGCTACTAGACAGATGGAAAAGATCAGGTAATTCTTTGGATCTCCTGACCCATTCTGTCCCCAACTCCTTCCCCACCCCCTCCCCGCATCCTGCCTTTACTTGTTGCTAAGATGCAGATTTTCAGTTACCATAGCTGCGAGACGCCTCAATTTCAAAGCCAACTAGGAACGGAACAGGAAAACTGGTCAATTTGAAATACCACAGGTGGCTCACGTTCCTGAGATCCAGCTACTTTTCTTCTTTAAGGAATTCTGTTTAGCTTGTTATAAATCTCTGGTTACTTCTCCCAGTTGTTAATACCTTGACTTTCACGTTTTTCTTTTTTTTCAGTGATGGTGTTTCTGCTAACCTTCCTTGCTTTTTATGCAGAAGGTGAGTTGGGAGTTCGTTGCTCAACCAGTGCACAAGAGCCTCCCATCCTTTTGGGTTTTAATCTCCTTGATTCTTTTTATGTGCCTAGCATCTCTTCTACACAACCCCTGATTATGATTTCTTTGTTTATTTCAAGTGTAATAAAGCCGTCTAAACCAATATGCGTACATTTAAAGTGATTTATAGCTTGGTGAGTAGCTAGCTTTTTTGGCAAAAGTTTTCTATTCATTATATTTTTATGGCTTTTTAAAAAATCTCTTTTCCACCTGCTTTATTATTTTTTTCTTTTTTCAGGGCCTTAGTTGTTGTTTTTTTTGTTCAAGGCTGGCACTCTACCATTTGAGCCACATCTCTACTTCTGGTCTTTTGGATAGGCGTATCCTGGTGTTTCCTTGTGGGGTGTATTTGAACCAAGATCTTCGGACTCTTGATGAGCTGTGATTACAGATGTGAACCACTGGCACCCTGCTCATCTTCCTGATTTTTAATGGAGTCTTTCAGAGGCTGTTTTCACTCCCTACTAGCATATTGTTTCTATACTAAGGCATAGCCACAGTGCTTACAATACTCTCTTAACTAATCTGAAGCTCACCTTTAAATAACATATCACTTAATTTATGTTGAAGGTACCTTTAAAAAATTATCCTTGTTTACCCATCTTATTCTTTCTGCCATGGTTTCTATTATTGCTTCAGTTTTCTTTCAGATCTGCTAAAATATCCATTGAAAAGTTTAATTTCCCTCAAGTTACTATTTCTTTTATAATACTCTTCTTTTACATAGATTCAATTTGGCACCTAAGGATGATAGGTAGGTAGGTAGGCAGATAGACAGACAGACAGACAGACAGGCAGGCAGGCAGGCAGGCAGGCAGACAGACAGACAGACAGACAGACAGACAGATAGACAGAGGCAGACAAACAGACAGACAGACAGACAGACAGACAGACAGACAGACAGACAGACAGACAGACAGATAGATAGATAGATAGATAGATAGATAGATAGATAGATAGATAGATAGATAGATATAATTTCTTGTTAGGCAGGTCTGCTGCAGCTTGAACTGAAGGACCAAGCACTGTCCCTGAGTTTTATGTTCAAGGATAGTGCTCTACCATTTGAGCCACAGCTCTGTGTCTAGGCTTTTGATGGCTAATTGGTATTAAGAATCTCATAGTTTTTTTTTTTTTTTTTTTTGCCTAGGCTGGCTTGGAGCCATGATCCTCAGATCTCAGCCTCCTAAGCAGCTAGGATTATAGGCATGAGCCAAGAGACCTGATTTATCTTTAAGTAGTCTTCCAAAGGGAACTCAGTTCAACGTGTCTATTTATGAGTACACATGCATATTTTTCGTTGTTGTTAGTCCTGGGGCTTGAACTCAGGGCCTGGATGCTGTCCCTGAGCTCTTCAGCTCAAGGCGAGTGCTCTACCACTTTGAGCCACAGCATCACTTCCTGTTTTCTGGACTTTCCTGCATGGGCTGGCTTTGAACTGTGATCCTCAGATCTCAGCCTCCTGAGGAGCTAGAATGACGGGCGTGAGCCACCAATGCTGGGCTTAGTACAACACTTCGTGGTCAGTGTCACCTTGTCCATCATTCCCACTCGTCCCCCCAATCCCCACCGGCTCCCGGGATTTATTTATTTATTTTTGCAAGTGTACGTTAAATATGATTGCTTTTACCCAGCCTTCCTTTCTCTTTCATCTGCTCCCTCTTGTCCTTTGTCTCTCCCCAACCCAACCCATTTCAGCTTCTGGATCACTCATTTTGTCAAACTATAAGTTAGTTTTTCATAGGCGATACAGCATTGGAAGCCCCTTCGTATACTATACTTTAGCCAACTTGATTGCAAATATATGCATCTAAGGCCCTGCCTATGCCTTCGTGTATGTTGACCATTTAAATCTTACTTCTGTGTCGAAGAAAAAGCTCGAGTCCTTTTCCTCTCTGAGCCTGCCTCGCTTCATGTAACGTGGTTTTATCCAGGTTCCATAGATTTCCTTGAAAAGGAGGTAGTACTGTTCTTTCTGATAGATAAGTAAAATGTTCTTGTGCATACATCTATGAGTCTTTTAATTTTTTTCCTCCATAGAATTTTAGTCAAGTTTTGTCTTGCAATTATTTTAGGCTAGCACACAGATGCCAGGAAGCCACCCAGAGTTTCTGCATACCTTGGGCTCATTCCCCTTGATGGCACCATTTGACAAAAGACCTCAGTGTGAATCCTGCGCAGTCAGGACACAGAGTACTTCCCTCTTTGTAAGGATCTTGGGTTGCCTTGCAAGGCCTCGTGCATTTCCTTCCTGAATGCCATTGCTTCCTTCTGCATTTCTATAATGTTGTCATGTCTAGGATATACAAACAGAATCAAAATATAATTATTTTGGATTGGCATTTATATTCTCTCTCTCTCTCTCCCTTCTTCCTCTTCTTCTCTTTCTCCCTCTCTCTTGCTCTCTCCCTCCCTTTGATTTTCTCTCCCTCTTTCTCCTTTTCTCTCTCTCCATCTCTGTCTCACTCATTCTCTTCCTTTCCCTTTCCCCCTCCCTCCTCCTCTCTCCATCTGTCTTCCTCTTTCCCTTCCTCTCTTTTTCTCTCTCTCCCTTTTCTTTCTCTCTTTCCCTCTCTTCCCCACCTACCTCCTCCTGGCTTTGCCCTTGTGGTAACAGGGATCTGACTTTGTCCAACTTTCTTTTTTTTTTGGGGGGGGGGTCTGGTCGTGGGGCCTGAACTCTGGGCCTGGGCGCTGTCCCTCAGCTCAAGGCTAGTGCTCTATCACTTGAGCCACAGCACCACTTCTGGCTTTTTTCTTTTTGCTTATGTAGTGCTGAGGAATCGAACCCAGGGCCTCATGCATGCAAGCCAAGTGCTCTACCACTGAGCCACCTTCCCAGCCCCTTTGTCCAACTTTCTACCACTTGAGCCACACACCCAATCCCTGCTGGTTCTCATTTTTATTGTGGAGATAGGATCTCCATAACATTTGCCAACAAGCTAAGCTAGAATTCTTGATCACCTCACCCTCACCCCCTGGGTTACTTGGGATTACAAGAATGCTTCATCATATGTGGCTTATTTTTAATTAGCATAATTATCTGATTTCACTTTGTTGTGTGAGCAGATCATTAAAAATATTTTTTGTTGCTGCTATTGTTTGGAGACAGTCTTTTTTAAATTCCTGTTGGTTATGGGGTTTGAACTCAGGACCTGGACTCTGTCTCTCTGAGCTCTTTTGCTCAAGGCCAGTGCTCTACCACTTGAGCCATAGCACCACTTCCAGTTTTCTGGTGGCTCCTTGGAGATAAGAGTCCATAGAGGATTTTTCTGCCCAGGCTGGCTTTGAAACCCAATCCTCAGAACTCAGCCTCCTGAATAGCTAGGATTACAGGCGTGAGCCACTGGTGGCCGGCTTTGGAGATAGTCTTGCCATGTAGGTCACACTCTCTGTCCTCAAAAGGCTCCAAAGGCGATTCACCTGCCTTGGCCCCCCCAGTAGCTGGGTTTAAGTGTGAGCCATGAGGACTAGCACATTCAAGAGAGTTTCTATTGTCGTATAGATTCACGTTTCATAAATCAATGACCTCAGCTGGTGAATGTGAGGTAGACGATACAAATGAGAAAGGAAATGAGATTTTTCTTTGAACCTCTTACATATTAAACTTAGAAGAGGAAAGAAAAGGCTCTGGGCCTTTTGGTTGAGCCCTCCGACACAAAGCAAATCCACAGCGCTCTGAACTTCCTCTAGCTTTCATCTTCTCCACATCAGCTTAGTTAAGGAGCTAGAATTTTGTATCATAAATCATATCTTTGAAGGAAATATTATGACTTCTTTTATGGCAGGAAAAATTAAAGTGGTTTTTCTTTCAGAATTTACTATGCCATATTCAACTTTGCATGTCCAGTTATAAATGATATATTTTCTTCCTTAAAAAAACAATCTCACAGTAGGAAATTTTTTTTTCTCCAGGAATCCTTTCTTGCAAGTCACTGTGACTATGACTGTAATTAATTGCAGTTATTTTTTTTAATGTTTTATCTCAATTTGGTTTGCATTCCTCTTTTCAAGTCAAAGCAACTGAAAAGGTGCAAAGATGCATCATCTCTTGGGAAGACACAGCAAATGAGAAGCAATAAATAGATTGTAAATCATGCCTCATCCTTTTTAATAATGTTCAGAGGAAAAAGGAAGATTTTTCCGATAATAATGGACACTTTCCGGAGATTTGTCTTCACAATAATCGATGATTAAAGTATTTTCAGGGAAGTAATTATAACATGTCTTCCACATAATTTGTCTTAATCCTACCGATCTCAAATTTGCCAAGTTAGGAAGGGATATAAGACCTTGAGTTAATAACAAGTTCATAAACTCATTTGGATAGCAGCCAACTTTTCGTTAATTTAGATCATGACAAAGGGGGATTCCCAATTATAATGGAGATTGCATAGTTCAGGAGGAGACCCAGATTTTTAAAAAGGAACATGTGTGCTAACTTTAGAAAAGAGAGTTTTTCATCTGTGTTCATGTAGCACCAAAAGAATTCCTTATTTTTTCATGGTGTGTTTAGAGTTTAAACAGCATTTGAGTAGATGATCTCCATTCAAGCTTTCTGGGTTCATCAGGTCCTTATTTCTAACACTACGTTGAGATTCATGTAGGTGACTTGTGGTTGATTTTAAGTTTTAGAAGGGATGAGCATGTGAATCCCAGTTGCTAAAGCTTGCTGACAGAACCAAATTATGCACCTAGGGCTATAATTTTGCAGTTATGTTTGAACTAAAGATATCTGATTTTCATCTTTTCAACAATTATTTTTGGGAGATAGAATAAGATAATAAGATACCACTTTTTTCATAGTCGCATTGTTCTATCGAATATTTTCCATTAATTAATGTTCATACTTTAAAAAAGAACTTATATGAAGCCAGGTGCACATGGCTCGTGCCTGTCAAGAATCTGAGATCTGAGGATTGTGATTCAAAGCCAGTCCAGGCAGAAAAGTCTGTGAGACTTTTATTGCCAATAAACTATTCAGAAAAATTTAGAAGTGGTGCTGTGGCTCAAGTGGTAGAGCACTAGCCTTGGGCACAAAGAGGCTCAGGGACAGCGCCCTGAGCTCAAGCCCCAGGACTGGCCAAAAAGAAAAAAATTATTTGAATAAAGGGCCCTATCAGGCATCCATTAGGTTTCCTATTTATCCTTGGAAATTAAGTTTATATAGATAATATACTCAAGGTGAATCCTTTAGAAATATTAGTGCTTAGAATCCTTTTGTTATTAATTTTAGAGAAATATAGATATCTCAGGGCTTATGTGAAATCCGATGACTCAAATACTCCACCAAGTTTTGTTCTATATGTTACAGAGTAAATATGTGAAATAAGAGCTTCCAAAGCAAATAATCTAATCAGACACCGGTGGCTCACGTCTGTAATCCTAACTACCCAGGAGGATGAAATCTGAGGATTACAGTTCAAAGCCAGCCTGGGCAAGAAAGTCCATGAGACTCTTATCTCTGAAAACCACCAGAAAACTGGATGTGGAACTGTGGCCGAAAGTGGTAGAATGCTAGCCTGGAGCAAAAAAGCTCAGGGACAGTGGCCAGGCTCTGAGTTCAAGTCCCTTGTATTTGACTAACCTCTTGGAATGAATTCACAGGGTCTTCGTATCTCCTGATGTTTCTCAAAGTCCATGGCTTCCTCACTCCTGTCTACTTCTTGCCATGAGTTCATTGTCTATCCCTCCTGTTATGACCTTTGTGATCAGCTCATTCTTCATCCTCACAAGTAATGATTTTCTGACCAGTCCATATCCAAAGAAGATTTCTTTCCACACCTGGCAGAGTCTGAGGTATCACCTCCTATGATACTTTAAGAGAGGAAAGGACTATTAATTTTGAGCACATAAAAGAAACAATTTTAAAGAGGGAGTACTCAAAATCCAAAGATGTGAGGGGAATGGGTGCTTGGGAAGTGAGTGATGAATGAACCCCGTTGATCCCCTGAGTTCCTCAGCGTGCTCTATGTAGCTTAACCAGATGGCTAGGATTTACCAGCCTGGTATCACAGAGTCATCCTTAGGAGAAAGATGCCCTACATCAAAAACTAGCTGGAGGGACTTGGACAGTCTCAAGTTCAAGTCCACTTGCTTTCCAACCATTTCTGCATGCATTTAAGCATCTTAGACACTGCCTAATTGAGCCCTATTCTCCTACTCTTTGAAAGAGGTGCCAGAGTCTTCAACATGTTATCAATCCCTTCTATTTTGCTTTGTCCAAAGTACACACACACACACACACACACACACACACACACACACACACACACACACACATGTATGTATGTCCAAGGCATGTGCTAAGCAGGTGTTCTACTGCTTGAACCATGCCTCTAGACTGTTTTTACTCTGCTTCCTTTTTGGATAGTATCTTGTAATTCTGTGACTATGATTCTTCTTCACACACTGGTGGGAGTAAAGGCCTGTATCACTACTCCAGGCCTCAAGATATTTTCTTTATCAGTGATTTGCTGCAATTTGAAAATGATCTTCTCAGGAGAATTTTTTTTTTAAATATTCTGTTTGGAGGGAGTTCTCTCAACTTCTTGGATTTTTGGTGTTATGGCTTGAATAAATATAGCTTTTCCCTTCTAAAACTCATGTTAGAACTTCTTTTCCCATTCGGAAAGTCCCCAATGTGAACAAGGGGAGGAGCCTGAAAGCATCCAGGGTGCTCCACAGGGATGGGAGGGGGGAAGGAGGGAGGGACTGTCATCCTAGCTACTCAGGAGGCTGAGATCTGAGTATTGCAGTTTGAAGCCAACTCAGGGAGAAAAGTTTCCGTGAAACTCTTATCCCGAATGAACCCCCAGAAAACTGGAAGTGGTGCTGTGGCTCCAAGTGTTAGAGCACTCACCCTGAGCAAAAAGTTCTCAGAGACAGTGCCTAGGCCTCACATCTGACATCTCACCCCCCAATAATAGGGGTGTCTACATCCCATATCAATTTGCAGAAAAGGAGAATATGAAGGGGAAATCAATGAGTAAACACACGAATAATAATTTTTTTAATATAGCTCTTACCCAACAAACCATTTGCTTCCTTCCTTTTTTTTTTTTCCAACGAAGAAATGTGGATGGGGGAAGTCATTTGAGCAATTATTGCATGATTGCAGTACTCTTTAAACCAATTTTTTATTGCGCTGGCAGTTTATATTTGAAAAATAAAACAAAATTCAAGCCATTTGAAGCTGAACCCTCAGTCGACAGGTATGGATGGCAGCGATCAGGAAAGCAGTTACCATGACAACGCCACGTTGTCCTGGGTGGATTGGAAGCCTGGTTGAGGTGGGCTATGGTGGATGAAAGCTCAATCTGAATGCTGACAATGTGCGTCTCGGAAGGGGCTTCGTCTCCTGGTGTTTGTCAGTCATTTTTTTAATCACCAGATCCAGCCTCGTGATGGATTTTTCAGCCTTGGAAATTACGAATGGCTCATTTATAGATGAGCTGATTTGCTTTCTGTACATGAAGATACATGGAGTCTCTTTCCAGCACCTGCTCCTTCTATCTCTGGTCTGGCAGTGTCCTCGGTGCCTTTGTATTTGCCCACTCATTCACGCTCAGGCCTGTTGACAGGGTACCCTTTGCTGCCTGTACCTTTGGCTTTCCTGTACTGCACCCTGCTACCTTGAAGCTTTCTTGGTTGTCTTCCCTAATCTTTTTCTCTGAAGCTGATGAAGCTTGATAAATAAATCTTGCTTGTTTCCTTGTCCATATGGCTGGCTCCTTTCTTTGCACCACTTTAAATCAAAAGACCGTTGGCAACAACCCAGGTCCCCACCCATTCGACCCAAGAGGTGTTGAAAAAAAAAAAACAACACCACTGAACTTTGATCACTGGCATTTAGAAAAAGCAGTATGCCAAGCTACTTTCAGTTCTGACAAATACGTACGTTGGAAAGTTGCTGACAAAAAAATAAAATAGAATCATAGGAGAGACTTGAAGAACAAAGCATTAAAGCATTCTTGGTATGCTTGCAAAGACCCTGAGAGTCACACCTTGGAGGTGTTTGAATGCATTCAAAATTCCTTGAGGATAATCTATTTTCCAGTTAAATGCCAGAGTAAAGTACTGAAGCTGTCAAGAATACTGAGTGTGTGTTTGGTCCCTGTAAACTTTCATTTCATTCCACAATACACAATTTCAAAACAGTATATCCTGCATGGCTATAGCACTGTCCCATAAATCCATTTTCTTTGTTAGAGTATTCTTTCTCGCTAGTACTTCCTTGATTTTTCTTAGAAGAGCCTTTCAACTCAGTGAGTGAGATAAAGTGGAAAGAGAGGTATTTTTTAATTATTAAAATAAGATAAGTCTCACAAAACAAGGAGCAGGGGAAAGAAGAAAAATGTATTGTCAAAAGAAATATTGAGTCAGGTGCTAGCAGCTCATGCTTGTAAGCTTAGCTTGTCAAGGGGCTGAGATCAGAGGATCATGGTTCAGAAGCCTGGGCAGGAAAGTCTGTGAGACTGTTATCTTCCATTAACCACCAAAAACTCCAGGTGTGGAGCTTGACTGGAGTGGTAGAGTGCTAACCTTGTCAAAAAAGCTCAATGACAGCACTCAGGACTGACAAAGGACAAAAAGGCATCGGATGGATGGATGGATGGATGGATGGATGGATGGATGGATGGGATAAACCAGACACAAAAAGAAATATTATGTAGTCACCCCTGAATGTGGTCTTAAGAAACATCTAACTCTGAGAGAAGGGGTGGAGGGAAGAGAGGAAGGAGGAAGAAGAAGAAGAGAGGCTAAAAGAGGGGAAGACAGAGAAACAGAGACAGAGATTAGTGATTGAAGAGACCAGAGGAGGCAGGAACAGGAGACTGGTCAGAGTACAGGGTCTCAGAAATGCGAAGGAAATAAGTTTGAGCAGGCTGATGAACAGTATGCTGACTAGAGTTAATAACACTGGGCTGCTTGCCTAATTTGCTAGATGAGTAGATCTGAAGTATTCTCAACGATACATATATAGGGAAGGCAGCCCTGTGGAGTAGTGGATGTGTTGATTAGTTTGTTGTAATGATTTCACAATGTACATACATCAAAAATATCACATTCTGCATCTTACGCATATACAATTCTTTTTGTTGTTGTTGTTTTTTGTCGGTCATGGGGCTTGAACTCTGGGCCTGGGTGCTGTCCCTCAGCTCTTCAGCTCAAGGTGAGAGCTCTACCACTTTGAGCCACAGCCCACTTCTGGTTTTCTGGTGATTAACTAAAGCTAAGAGTCTCAAGGACTTTCCTGCATGGGCTGGCTTTGAACTGCGACCCTTAGATCTCAGCCTTCTGAGTAGCTAGGATGACAGGTGTGAGCCACCGTCTCCTGGTTTACAATTCTTATTTGTCAACTATATCTCAATAAAGCTAGGGAAAGCCATTAAATAATTTAATTTAGTGAGGAATTGGTGGTTGTAACAGACATAAAGCATGATGGTTTGGATTGCACGAAAGTTTCTCATCTTGGTTTGACAAGATTATAGGAACAAAATAAATGCTTAAGATTTAAAAATGTACAAATAAATACATAAAAGATGGAATAGTTACTATGATAAGTGAATGTGATGAAAGTTTCATTTATTTTTGCCTCCTTTATGCGGTCTGTCTGTTCACACACACACACACATTGTGATATTGTGTTTGAAAATCCTCAACTTGCCTATTACTCATTTTGCCTTTTTTTTTTTTTTAAGTCAGTCATAGGGCTTGAACTCAGGGCCTGGGTGCTGTCCCTAAGCTTTTCCCTTCAAGTCTAGTGCTCTACCACTTTAAGCCACAGTGCCACTTCTGGTTATCTAACAGTTAATTGGAGATGAGAGTCTTACAGGCTTTCCTGCCAGGGCTGGCTTTGAACTGTGATCCTCAGATCAGGCTCCTGAATAACTAGGATTACAAGCATGAGCCACTGGCACCAGCTCTCATTTGCCTTTTTCAGTCACACCTTGAATCTCTTTTTTTTTTTTTTTTCTTTTACACTAGTACTGAGCATTCTCTTTTACACTCAAGGCTAGAACTTTACCACTTGAGCCACAGCTTCACTTCTGGATTTTTGCTATTTAAATAAAAATATTAAGACAATTCTCTCAGTTGTCTGTTTGGACTGGCTTCCAACCAGGATCCTCACATTTCAGCCTCCTGAGTCACTAGGGTTACAGTGAGCCACTGGTACATGACTACACCTTCTCTCTTTGGAGGCCAAAACATCCAATATTTAAAGTATGAATATAACAGAATTGGGTGACTCTGTAGAAGACTATGCATGCGTTTAATCCCCTTTAGGGGTCCTAAGCCCCACCCCTGGGTTTGCTGATTCATTAAACTCACAAGACAAAGAGCAAAATGCACCTACCGATAAAACTTACCACAGGAAAAGAACACAGAAGAAGGAACAGGAGAAGAAGATGAGCTTCCAGAACACTCTGGAGTGGTCAAGCATTGGTTTCGAAGTCCTTCCCTAGCCTAGACCACTCTGCAGCCTTGTCTCTTTGGCACAGGTCCAGCTATCTAGGGATGCCAGTGTGAGTACAGAAGTACAGAGCTTCAGTGAAGAGCTAACCGCCCACCTTGCTCGATGACCGGTCCTAGTGACTGAAATTTCAGGACCCCAGTGTTGAAAGCAGGCATCTGTTGGCAATCGTGAAGATTGTGTGAATGAGTCCCATCCAACTGGTGTGGCATGGTTCATCATCCAAAGTATAAAACAAAGGAATCCTTCGTTTTTATGAAAACCTCTTGAGAGCCAGATGCACGGGCCATGATTCCAGTCAATGACAGTTTCAGATGTTCAGGGATACAAACACAGAACACCAGCACCTGCTGACCCTGTTCCCCTGATCATCTCCCAGACTTCCTAGTTTCAGACATCTTCAAGTCTATTTTTCCTTGACTTAGCATGTCTAAATTTGTTCCTAATTTGCTACACAGTGAGATTCTTTTTTTGTTTGTTTGAAAGGATCTTGTCTTATTTTCTCCTCGTGGTGGATGAAATGGTGATTGTGATTGGTAGGAAAGCTTCAACCTGAAAATGGTCTATTTTTAGTGAATTAGATGCAGCTCTGTTCGCAATCTTCTTCTTTTATTCAATGTTGGAAATTTTGATTTGCTACCCAAATAGGAGTCTAGCTTGCTTTTTTTTTTTTTTTTTGCAAGGAGCTTGGGGTGAAGAGTAAAGAAGCTAATAGAACTTGTGATAAGTAAAGCCCTCACCTCTGGCAACCATTGCAGGAAAGGTATGATAAAATAATCAGTCTCTAGCCCAGGCTAATCTCATACCAATCTGAATATTGAATCCAAACACTCAAATGTACCTAAAGCTTCTTCTCTGTCTTAGAATAAAATCTTCAGAATTCTGACAAGGAAGTAGGGCTACCTGAGTGAGCTATGATCTAAAGTGCAGAATCCATCCCCAACTTTGATCCCCTCTCAAAAAAGAACAAAGATGATCATAAATACACAGAAACAAACTACATCCCCCACACATCCAATAAATCAGGTCTTAACTTGGCGAAGCTTTGTTATTAAGTGTACATAGTTTGGTACAAGTGGGTTTGAAAGGGAAAACAAGGCATCTAGCAACTTGAAAGAATTACTACCATGCTCAGATGGCTCAGGTCTGTAATCCTAGCTACTTAGGAGACTGAGATCTGAGGATCCAGGTTCAAAGCAGCAGAGAAGTCCAAGAGCTTCTTATCTCGAATTAACCACCAGAAAACAGGAAGTGATACTGTGGCTCAAAGTGTTAGAGCATTTGCCTTGAGCAAAAAGCTCAGGGACAGTGCCCAGGCTCTGAGTGTAAGCCCCATGCCTGACCAAAAAAAAGGAAGGAAGAAAAGAAGGGAGAGAGGGAAGGAAGAAAGGAAGGAGGGAGGGAAGAAGAGAGGAAGGAAAGGAAGGAGGGTAGAAGGAGGCAGGCAGGAAGGAAGGAAGGAAGGAAGGAAGGAAGGGAGGGAGGGAGGGAGAGAGGGAAGGAAGGAAGGATTTAGTCCCCTTTCAGGAATCTGGTGGCTAGGCCTAGATAACTCTTTGGGAAATCCAATTGCGTTACCTAACTCAACCAAAGGCAAGAGATGCTGCATTATTGAAAAGAAAGCATTCCCAAGGGACTTCCTGCTGCTTTTCTGAGTAGGGCTTTCTTTTCACATGCTGGCTTTTGCCTTGGATCCCATAGATTTTTTTTTTTCCAAGGCCATCTGGAGTGAGGTCTGTCACATTAGCGTTCAGAAACATCACAAGTTTTCTACAGAACTTTGAGTGACAACTCCATGTCTGATGTTTGGGCTCCCGTGGAAAAGGAAACACAATTTTATTATTTTTGACACTCTTGTTCTGGGAAATGATTCAAACATGCAACACCAAGTGTTTGTCAATACGGAACTTACGGGGCAGTTACACAACAAGAGGATGCTTTATGGCTGAGTTGGAGAGTTCCTAGAACTTTAAACCTTTAATATTTCACGTGCAATAATTCTTAAGCACCTCAGGGTGATTTGTCTGCCTTTGAATATTCTAGTTACTTTGGTACTAGTATCTGTTGGCTTCCCATCATTACCATGAAATATCTGAGATATAAAAGAAAAAGTTGTTTTGTCAGCCAGGCACTTTGGCTCACACCTGCATTCCTAGCTACTCAAGAGGCTGATCTGAGGATCATGGTTTGAAGCCAGTCCTGGCAGGAAAGTTCAGGAGACTCATCTCCATTTAACTACCAGAAAAACAGAAGTGGTACTGTGGCTCAAACTGGTAGAGCACTAGTCTTGAGCAAAAAAAAAAAAAAAAAAGCTCAGGAACAGTGCCTTGGCCCTGAGTTCAAGTCCTATGAATGACCAAAGGAAAAAAAGAAGGCCAGAGAATAAAGGAACAGGCAACCTTACAATGATACCAAAAATAATTTTATACTATTTTTACTCTATTTTTACCATCAATAAACTGCGCGACTTTTGAAAAAATCTGAATCTTGATGTTTTTTTTTTACGGGTTAGAGCTATAGTTTTATGTGCACTCTCCCATTTGGTCCCCCAAATGAGAATAAAACAAAAATAATTACAGCTAACATTAATGGAAGGAAGTCCCGCTTTACCGCGCTCCTGTTCGATTTTTCTGCATAGTCCTACGAAGGTTTGGGATTGAAAATTCAAGCAAAGAAAGAATCTGAAGTTGAGAAGAATGTCCACTTCAATTTGTCTCCAATTACACATGGCTCTTCTTGTAGCTAAAATAACTACGTGTCTACGTCTTGTCTAAACGGTTTAGCATTTACAACAATTCCGGGAGGAAAACAGGATGAGAATCTGTAAAGCTAGGCTTTTTTTTTTTTTTTTTTTTGCCACGTTCCAAAGCCATTTTCATGGATGAATGAAGGAAGATGTTGTTCCACTTACAAACGTGGAGAAGCTTTTTGGAATAACAGATTTCCCTGACTCCACTATGTATTTAGTTTCATTCCTTAGAGATTGAAATACAGGAAGAAGAAATATCTATCATATGAACAGTTCAAAATCAGACTAAACTTTACAGATTTGGAGCTAAATCACTGAGACCATTACTGAATGAGAAGTAGCAGACATATGGAGATACATATTCTACATGACTGCTGTTTAATGAAGCCCAGGTTTAAACTTCATTGGCTTGGGTTATGGTAAATTCCATGGTTAGCCATTGGGCTACTCTGAAGTAGGATCCAAGTCATAGTATTAGACTCTCAATCTAGTGTTCTGAGGGCTTATTTAAAAGAAATAACTTTATTTTTCAATTTCTTTGGGGCGGGGGGAGAGCTGTAATGAGTCTGGATTTCAGGGCCTTGAGCTCCCATTTGACTTTTTCCACTCTCGGCTGGTGCTCTGCCATTCAAGCCACACCTCCATGTTCAGTTTTTTGCTTATTAATTGGAGTGGAGGGTCTCATAGACTGCTCTCCCTAGGCTGGCTTTGAACCATGGATCCTTAGGTCACAGACTCCTGAATGGCTAAGATTATAGACATGAGCCTCCAGGACTCGCTAAGATAAAGAACCATTATTAAAGCAGTTCACATATGATCAATAACATTATTTTCATGTATGGAGTTCTGCTGTTTCTGTTTTTTCTTGACTTAGCTTCAAAATTGTGTGCGTGTCACAACTATGGAAGTTTATTTTTTTTTTTGTATCATCCAAAAATAAACCCTCTACATGTTCTAATTGCTTCCCTATCCTCTTTTCCCCCGTGTCTGACAACCACTTTCTGTATTTGGGTTGGCTTCCTTTGGATGTTTCTTTCTTTCTTCTCTTTTCTTTTCTTTCTTTTTTGGTTTTGTCAGTCATGGGCCTGAACTCTGGGCCTGGGCGCTGTCCCTCAGCTCTTCAGCTCAAAGCTAGAACTCTACCCACATGAGCCACAGCACCACTTCCGGCTTTTTTCTGTTTATTTGGTGCTGAGGAATCGAACCCAGGGCCTCATGCATGCAAGGCAAGTGCTCTACCATGGAGCCACCTTCCCAGCCCCCTGGATATTTCTTATAAAAGAATATATGGTATTTTGCATCTGGCATCTTCCACTGTGGATGTTTCCATGTTGTACACAGATCATGGTCTCTTTTAGTACTTGGTTCTTATTACTGAGTCACTTTGGATTCTATGATCATACCACAATTGGATTATCCATTCTTTAGTATCTATTGTTTTGTTTGTAACATGCTAGGCAACACAACACTCTTATTCCTGAGCTTTACCTCCAGACCCTTGGTTTCCATTCTTTGCCTAACAGATGTTCTATGAATCAGTTGTTTCATTAGTGTAAACAAATACCTGAGGCTGAGTACTTAGGAAGAAAAGAGGGTTCTTTTGCTCAGTCTGAGAGGTTGGAAATCCCACACAAATATCAACCTCTGGGGGGCTGGTTCCCTCGTTGCAGGACTTCACTGTGATGATTCTATGATGGTGGGGATGAATGCGAGAGGGAGAGGAAGCTAGAGGGGGATTTTTCTCTTTATTTTTATGGTTTTTATTTTAATCAGTCTTAGGGCTTGAACTCAGGGCCTGGGCACTGTCCCTGAGCTCTTTCACTCAAGGCTAGCGCTCAGCCACTTTGAGCCACAGCACCACTTGATGTTTTCTGGTGCTTCATTGGAGATAAGAGTCTCACAGACTTTCCTGCCTGGGCTGGCTTTGAACCATGATCCTGAGATCTCAGCCTCCTGAGCAGCTAGGATTACAGATAGGAGCCACCAGCTCCCGACGCAATTATGGAGTTTTAAGGTTTCCTTAAGTATTCCGGATATAAATTATTTCCCCTGTTCTATCTTCTTCCTGAATCCTACAGATCTTCTTCCTGCTTACTGAGGCTGTCCTTTGAATACAAATAACACAAAATTTTGCAGACCCTACTTTATTGTTATTCTTTCTTTGATTGCTGTTGCTAAAGTGTATTATTTAAGACGTAACTACATAATGGTCATGAAATTTTATACCTACGGTTTCTTCTAAGAGTTTTAGCTCTGACAGCCAGGTATTAGATGCACTTTGCATTACCTTTTGTACCTAGTGAGAAAGGAGGGTTTCACCTTTCTGCATGTGCGTATCTGGTTTTTGCCAGCACCATTTGTTGAAATGACTCTTCTTTCCCCCAATTATTTGTCTAGACACTCAATTGCATTTCATTTATCTCCATATCTGTCTTAGGACTGTACCATATGATCTTGACTACCAAAGCTTTTTTAGTAAGTTTTGGAATTAGGGCATGTGAGAGTTCTCCAAGTTTATTCTTTTTATTTTTTTCAAGATAAGATTGTTTTGCTATTCTGGGTCCTTTGAATTTCCATATGAATTTTAGACTAGGATTGGCAATTTCTGGAAAATACCATCTGGGAGTTTAAAAAATGGAATTGTTTCTGCAGTTTCACTTTCCCATTGTTGCTACTAAGCAGAAATGCAATCCATTTTATTTTTGTGTCTATTGATCTTGTATATGGCAACCTGACTGAACTTCTGTATTACTTCTAATAGGTCACCTTCCTCTCCCCCACTCCCCACGGATTCCCTGGATTCCCTGTGATTTCTATTTTCATGCTGCTTGTAAATAGAAGATAGTTATATTTATTCCTTTCCAAAATGGATGTCTGATTTCATTCTCATATTTTTAATTGCCTTGTTTTTAAAAAGCTCCTGCTGCATTTTGAATACAAGTGAGGGAAATACACATTGAATGGAATGTAGTTTTTTTTCCATTCCCTAGGCTACTATGAGTTTCTTCAAGTAAGTATCTAATGAGGTCACAGAAATACAGAAACCTAGGAGAGAGACATGGGCATATTGGGGTCTTTAACTCATTCTGTCAACACTGTCAAACACATTCACGCTGGAAATCTGTGTGCTCATTGGGAATCTCCTAATAGGTCCCATCCTCTTCCAGGGTGCTAATTGTTGTTGTTTTTCACACCTCCTGGGGTTAGGAAATTCTTGGTTTTCAAAGCCATGCAGATTTGGGGAAGATATCCTATAGTCCTCTGTTCTCAATGAACTTTCAACATTTCTCTTCTTATTCCTCCTTGGATGGCTGGAAAGGTTTGTTTCATGCCCAAACTTTGGAAAAGTTTGATTATTTTATTTTGTTTTTTAAATTTTATTTGAGTTTGGCCATGATTGGTTGTTTTGGCTAATGTCATCCTTGCCTTTATGTGAGAGTGGGTTTTTCAGAAGTCTTTACTATATATTTTTCCAGAAGAGCTTTCTCTCTGAGGACTGTTTTTATTTAGTTGAATCCATGACTTTTTATAAAAGTGATTTCGAATTCAGCTGGTGCTCTGTGGACTTTAGGGCACCATTGCCTGTGTTCACATGACAAAGCTCTGCTCTATCACCATGGAAAAGTCCATACTGAATTGATACAATGTGAGGTCAGGGGGAATGCTCCAGGGCTTCCTGCACTTAGAGGTGCTAATTGGAACTTCCTGAGGAAAGATGATCATTAGTCGGTTGCCAGACTTCAAAACTTCTTGACAAGGTGAATTTGAAGCTAACCTTATGTCTTCTGCACAAATGTTAACAAATCTCAAATGGATAATTCTCTAGCAAATGTCGATTTTTTTCTCCCCCAAATGATTAGGGGACACAGTTCCTATAGGAATTTACATGAGCCTTTTTTTTTTTTTTACTTGAAGCATTTTCTTCATTAGCTATCCATGTCAGTGCTGTTACACGAAGGCTATGATCTGACCCTGGAAATATATTGGGTTAACAAATTGCATGAGGTTGATCTTCGGTTTAGCTGAATCAGTGAGAACATAACTCAAGCACATAGAAGCAGGCAAAAAATAATGCCCAGCTTATTTACAGCAGATTCCTTTAGAATGGTTTACACGTGTGTGTGTGTGTGTGTGTGTTGTGTGTGTGTGTGTGTGTGTGTGTGTGTCTGACAAAGATGGAAATCATAACCACTTTGTGGATAATCATTGTGCTGAATAAAATGATAAAAAATGACTTCTCCTTTGAGTGTCTGTAGAACTGAAGCACAGAGCAAAGGAGACACTTGACAATATGGGAGGTGTGGTACTGTGCGATCTTGTCCCATGATTGGCTTGCTCTCATCTCCTTAGCTTCCCTACCTTTACAATCTGCAGTGAACAGTGATGGATTTGAATAGTTTCATTATCGACATGAAATAACTCATAACAGATTCTATGTTATACATGCAACTGGCAAGTCCAGGGTGGAGAAATAATCCCAATCACTATGTCGAGCTTGTAAAATGAGAGCAAATGATAGCACATTATATGACTGAACTAAAGCACTAAAGCCTCTGTGCCTCCTTGCTCTGTCCTAGCTAGTGTCATTTATCCTTGAAAACAATCAGCACCCTGGATCAAAAGGAGACGAGGTGGGGACTATGATTAGGAAGTTCCTTAGAACTGAGCAGGTGGAAGGAAGTCTTCCCGCTTCCCTGTGTGGGGGTATCCGGAATCCAAATAGCCATGTGTCTATTTGCAGATGTATTTGAGGGTTGTTTGGGTTTTTTTTTCTATTCCTGTGTCTTTCTATTTTTGCCCAGTCCTTCAGCTCTAGACATTCTCATGTCCTGACAGTTCTTCTGCTCTACTACGTTTGCCATGGTGTCAGGTCCTTGAAATCATCTCCCTGTCTACCTGAACCACTCTTCCACGCATGTGTGTTCTTGAGTTTGCAGGTCTCTGATGGAATTTTTCCTTGTCCTGCGGGTCTTCCTGAGATCCCTCTCTCAAAGCTCAGTATTCTGCTTCAATCAAATTCTTCACTCTCTTTCCCCCTTGTATGCCTCTATTTTTCTCTCTAGTACTTTACAGTGCTATTTTTCTTAAAGCGCAAAAATCACCCTTGACCCAATCACTTGCCATTATAGAGCGAAGAAAGTACATAAACAAGTAAGTGTCCATTGCTGTGTTTCAATAAAACTTTATTCACAAAAGCAAGGGTCAAGTTTTGGCGGGAGTCATAGTGAGCTGGCTCTGCTCTAGACTTAGCTTCGGCTATCCATTGCTGGCCTTCAACTGTGATCTTCAGTCTTCAGTCTCTTAATTTAGCTAGGTTTCCAGGCAGGAGCCGCTGGCACTCTGCTCTGTAGTGAAATTTAAAGCTACTTACTAATTACTGGATGTGTATTTCATGTTTTTTTTCACCAAGTCGCTGTCCCTGAGCTTCTTTGTGCTCAAGGCTAGCGCTCTACCCTTGGAGCCACAGCACCACTTCCGGCTTTTTCTGAATAGTTGATTGGAGATAAGACTCTCACAGACTTTCTTGCTGGGCTGGCTTCAAAACTGCGATCTTCAGATCTCAGCCTCCTGAGTAGCTGGGATTACAGGCGTGAGTCACCAGTGCCTGGCTATATCTAGTTCTTGAATTACTGTCTCCTCTTGTGGAAGGCAGAGTCCTGTCTTCCCAGGCTTCATGTCTGTGACAACACGTCCCTACATACCAGAGTCACCCTTGGGAACAAGAAGCTTCTGGAAGAGTCCATCCTTGATCACACCAGGTGCCTTCCAACCTTGAAAATAAACTTCCCTCTTCCAGAAGCTATGAATCATCGTCACCACAGAAAACTTCCTGCTATACTGTCTTCAAAATAACAGATGGTGCCGACTTCACAGGGTCGAACGATGATTTTTCAGTGTTACCAAGGTATGAAAAGGATCGTACACATTCAGAAGGAATCTGGATCTCTTCCCGGGCTTGGTGATACAGTGCCACAATGCTGGGCTTGGCAGCGAGACTCAGCTCCCGCCAGCCCTGCAGGTTAGATGTCGGCAGAGCATTTTCCAACTCAAGGTATTTTCAGTGTACCAGGGTTTATCAGGATGTAACCCCAAGAAGGTTCTAACTTTCTGTAACTACTTGGATGGGCCTCGTGTCTACCTTCTCCCTGTAGAGCTACTCTGCCAGGCTCAGTGCTACACAGTAGTATGTTCTGAATGCATATGGAACCCGGCGAGCTAAACACACCAGGGGGACGAAGATGAGGCAAACAGGAAAAGCTTCTTTCCCTCATTAATTCTCTCCTCCTGTTCCTAGTGAAAGGGCGAAGCTTCCTCCAGCTTCAGAGCCTAGGCTGTCTGCGGATCTCAATGGGACTAGAAACTCACTCATCCCAGCAAGGAAGGGATGAATTACAATCTTGGCCCTCCAGGGCGGGAAGCTCTAGAGGCTGAGATAAAATTACCTTCTGTGGTTAATGCATAAAGCTAGACAAAGGGAGAGATGGGGGTGGGAGATGGAGGATGGATGGCACTAGAGAAAAATACCATTGAAACCACTCGATTATATAATTAAATTAGACTCATACATGGAGCTCTCCAGTTTCCTCACAGTTAGTTTCCTGTTGGAGATTGAAAAACAAAAACCAACTACAATGTGGATCACCTTACCATTGTCCCACTGTACCCCAAAATAACCTCAGAATAAGTCTCTACACGGCTTTCACAAATACTTTCAGAGTATAAGGGGAAAACCAAAGTGCTTATGGAACTAAAAATTCACTGTAGCTGGGTGCTGGTGGCTCACCCTTATAATCCTAGCAACTCAAGAGGCTGAGATCTGAGGATCATGGTTCAAAGTCAGCCCGGGCAGGAAAGTCCGTGAGACTTTTATCTCTAATAAGCTACTCAGAAAAAGCAGAAGCAGCACTGCGGCTCAAGTAGTAAGTGCTAGCCTTGAGCACAGAGAGGTTCAGGGAATGTGTCTAAACCCTGTGTTCAAGCCCCAGGACAGTTCAAAGAAATATATAAATAAGTAAAAAAGATTGGCATTTCAAATGGCATTACTGTTTGGGCCCTGTAATCCTACTAAGAAGGCTGAGATTTGAGGCTCACAGTTCAAAGCCAGCAGAGGGAAGTAGTATATAGAAGGTGGGCTTTGTTAACAAAGTTCTACAGGCAGTTCCCATTCACAGAAACAAGCGTTGAAAGCCAGTCTTCCATCGATTCATCAGTCGCTTAGGTTTGCTTCTTCTTCTCAGGATCTCTGGCATCATTTTTCAGCCTCCTTTTCTGTAACATGGCCCCTTGATACAGAGAAATGGAGAGACTGAGGCTATAAATCCTAATCATGTTTTAATATTTCAGCAGAATAGAGGGAAATAGTTCATAAATAGTTCATAGTTCATTTCTTCCTAAGTGGGGAGACTACAGGAAGTCGGTGGCTCAGTTCATCAAAGCAAATAAGAATTGGCGAGCATCAAAGCTCTGCACATGCTTTGATGGATGATATCTTCTGCCCTAGTCAGACTCTGGTCCTCCGAATTGCCACTGATCACAAACTGAACTGTATCACCCTCCAACTCCATAAGCAGGAGCTTAAACCCAACCCTAGTGTTTCAGGACATAACTGAACTTGCAGGTAGGGCTTTTATAGAGATCATTCGGTTTTCAAAGAGTCTTGAAAGTGGGCAGAAATCGTTAAGAAACAGAGATTAGGGTACAAACATTATTGGGTCTAAGTGCCAGTTGCCAGTGGCTCATGCCTCTAATCTTAGCTATGCAGTAAGATGAAATCTGAAGTTGAAAGCCAGCCTGGAAGTGCATGAGACTTTTTTTTTTTTATCTCCAACCAGCAAAAAAAAAAAAAAGCCAGAAAATGGAGCTGTGGCTCAAGTGGCAGAGCACTAGTCTTGAAGAATAGAAGAAACAAAATAAAACAAAACAAAAAATCCTCAGGGACAGCAATAAATAAATACATAACTACATAAAATGACCAGCTACCATGGAGATTGCCAACAGACCAGAGAACCTGGGACCAGCATTTGAAACATAAGGCTTTTTGCAGCTTACTCACTGGGAGAATCCAGTGGTGTGTGCTGATTCCTTCCCAGTGCTTCCGGTCAAGTCCAACATGGCCCTGACACAGACGCTGCCGGCTTGGCCTGCTTTTCTGGTCTCTTTGGTTAGGCTGGAGATTTTGAGCAGGAAAAAGAGCATCTCAGGGTCTTAGTGTTTGATTTCCTGGTTTTCTCAGGGGTTCTACACATAGAGGAAAGCACTTGTGAACTCCCAGGGAGAAGACACCCACAGATTCCAAAAGACAGAAGAAACCAACCCTACTAATGTCTTGATCTTCCACTTGTGCTAGGCTCCAGAATTGTGAGAATATAAATGTGTCGGTCTCCTTCACTTAGGTTACCCTAGTTGATGATGCAAAGAATGATGAAGGTCTTACATCAGATTGTTTAAGACAGTGACTGGATCAGGTTCAGTTTTTCCTCTTTGCTCTCTGTAATAGACTTTTCTATGTGAGGTAGAACTTCCCGGGCTTTCATTTTGCTTTCAGTTCACATCCTGGCTGCAACAATACGTTCTGCACGAATGCATTCGCGTTCATTTGCTTTCCCCAATTAGTGAAGAAATAGAAACAAAGGAAGTTCTAGTCCCAGCCATGTGAAATCTTGCTTGTAAAATCAGAAAGTTTTCTCAACTCAACTGACTTACAATTTCCATAAAAATATGGTCAAGTTTTCTGTTTTCTCTCGTATCATTTATACATATAGATAGGTGGGTACTTAAAGGGTCGATTGGATAAGAGTTCTACATTTTTCTTAAAGCATGTGGCAGAGGTGGCATATTGGATTATGGTGATGCATGACTTCTTTGTGTGTGTGTGGATGGGTGAATGTGTGTGTGCACACACACATATGTACATGTGTGGATGTATGTGTTCGTGTGAGGTTGTATCGCACAATCTCACTCTTGTTTTTTTGCTCATAGCTGGCACTCTACCCCTTAAGCCACATGTCCAGCCTGGCATTTTGCTGGTTCATTGGAAGTAGAGTCTTCAGGACTTTTCTGCCTAGGCTGGCTTCAAACTGTGAGCCTCCTCCTGAGAACTAGGATTACAGGTGTAAACCATTAGAACCTGGAGACAGGATTTCCTCCCCTACTTTTTCAAATCTTTTTTAGAGAGTTTTGCTGCATCTCAGATTCTTCCTTCCATGAAAGACTGCTCTGAGGTGCTTTGAGACAGTATTTTTCCTACAGTGGAACTTCTGTCTAATTTAAAGCCAATGCTTTCAAACCCTAGCACTGTCTCATTAACTAAATCCATGTGATATTCTAAGTCCTTTGGTATCATAGCAGCATTATTTACACACACACACACACACACACACACACACACACACACACACACACACACACACACACACACACACACACACACACACACACAGAGATTTTGTTTTTTGTGGTCAGTCCTGGGTCTTGAATTTAGGGCCTGGGAGCTGTCTCTGAGCTTTTCTGCACTCTTATCACTTTAAGCCAAAGCGCCACTTCTGTTTTTCATTGGAGATAAGAGTCTCATGGACTTTCCTTCCCCAGGCTGGCTTTGAACTGTGATCCTCAGAGATCAGCCTCCTGAGTAGCTAAGATTACAGATATGAACCACTGGCACCCTGCTGCCCAGCTGTAGATTTAATCTCAAGGAACCACATTCAGAGAGATGGGTGAGAATGTTGAAAGGGTTGACATTGATCAAGATACGTTGTATTCATAAACTGCTTTGTTGAATGGTAACTCCTTTGCACAACTAAAGATAATAAAATAAATGAAATAATAAACTAGTAAATAGATTAAGAACAAAAAAGGAACCATATTCGTTGGTAATCCCTGAGAAACAATCCCTTGTCTAATACTAAAGTTCAATCATGAGGCCGATGCAGCTCAGTCTCATCTTCAAGTTCTACTAATAACTCTGTTTCTTGCTGTTTCTACCACAGCTCCATTTGGTTCCCACTCAGAAGCCTTGAACGGGTCCCAGTCATGCATAAGAGTTTGGAAAATCAACTTCCTCCAAACTCTGAGCAGTACTGTTTTGATCTCCCATGACTCTCAGATATTTGCAGAGTATCCAGCATGGTGAATTCCTTCCCAAAGGAAACCAAGTGTCTAGTTTACTAAGATGCGTCTGAGAAATGTCTATATGACAGCTATGCTGAATTGATTGTGTGTGTGTGTGTGTGTGTGTGTGTGTGTGTGTGTGTGTGTGTGTGTATGTCTGTGTCTGTGTGTGAAACTTGGGGCTTGAACTCAGGGTCTGAGCTTTTGTGCTTGAAGCTAGCACTCTACCACCTGATCCACAGCTCCACTTCCAGTTTTTTTTCTTTTCTTTTTCCTTTTCTTTTTCTTTTCTTTTCTTTTCTTCTTCTTTTTTTTTTTTTTTTTTTTTTTTGGTGTTTAATTGGAGATAAAACTCTCATTGACTTTTCCTGCCCCAGTTGGCTTTGAACTGTGATCCTCAGATCTCAGCCTCCTGAGTAGTTAGGATTGCAGGGCATATGCCCCTAGAGCCCAGTTTTGACTGGAATTTCTTACATAATGGAAACTTCAAAGTTGAAATTTCTGTTTGTTCCATAGGCTGCAGGATGGATGGTGTGTTGGTAACCATGGAAACACTGGTCTCCTTTGGAGAGCTCGGTCAGGGCTGTGGGGTGGCCAGCTGCATTGTCTCCGAGTGGTAATTTTTTTGACAGGCATATTCTCTAAGCAGTAGGTCTTAACAGGGACCCATGCTGTCAACAGACGCGCCGTCATCCATGCTTTGATGTTCCATTGGTAGAACACAGGCACGCTCCGCTTATTATAATTACTAACTCTTCTTGACAGTTTTGAATGGTAAATGAGCATTTATTTAAATTTAAATCACTGGCCACATTCACCTCTAACCACCAAGTCATCACTCCTGTCCAGTGTTTTTGAGACTAGACATTGATTTCTCCTCCCTGGCCAATGGAATTCCAAGATGGCATCTTCTCTCAGTGGAAGGTTGTATCACCTGCATTGAAAAGCTGTCAACTATCTCAACTCAGTCTTCTGGATTACTTCCGGTAGCTTTTCCATCTCCCTCTGCTGCTTCTGGCCCACTTGATAGGATGAAGGCCATCTTTTCTGAAACGTCATTGATTAATCTCTGCTAGCTTGAAGCCATTCTTGTGCATCTCTCTTAGCCTTCCCAGAATGGAAGAAACATAGACTTGCTCTAGCTTGGGGCCTTGGCTTATTCTTCCTTGCCATGGCTGCTTTTCTTCTATCCTGACATCTAAAACTATCTCTGTGTCTGTCATCTTGTTTAGCTTGTGTAGCTTTCTTATTCGTCACCTATGCCTTGGAGAAGCACTGTTAATTTTCTTCAAGCACTTTCTCTTCCCATTCAGAGCTTGGATAACTTGGCATAAGAGCCTTAAGTTTCAGCCTGTCTTGACTTTGGACATAACGTTCCTCACTCAGCTTAATTATAATTAGCTTTTGCTTTAAAGGGAGAGATATGTCTTTTTCTTTTCCTTGAGCCCTTAGAGTTATTAACTGGTCTTGTTTCAATATTATTGTGCCCGGGTGAGTTAGGGGAGCCGCAAGGTAAGAGGAATGGCAGACAGCGGACCAGTTAGAAACCAGGAAATGTTTATCAGTTAAGGCAAGTGATGTGTTATTTGCGATTGGTTTTTGGCATCCTAAAGCAATCACACTGTAGCAACTTCACAGTCCCTGATGGAAATGTCTGAAATACTGCGAGAATTACCAAATAGTGATGCAGAACAGGAAATGAACTCATGCTGTTGGGAAAAATGATATTCGTGTACTTGCTCAATGTAGGCTTACTATAATCCTTTGATTTGTAAGAGGAAAAGAAAACGCGCCTCATTATCTTATGAAGGGCAGCAAAGTGAGATACGATTATGTAAGGCATTCCTATACTGTCATTTTTTTTAACCTTAAAAAAAAATGAACAGCTGGGCTCTGGCGCCTCAGGCCTGCCATCTGAGCTACTCAGGAGGCTGAGATCTCAGAATTAAGATTCAAAACCAGCCCAGGCAGGAAAGCCCATGAGACTCCTTCCTCCAATTAACTACCAAAAAAGCTTGAAGTAGAGCTGTGGCTCAAGTAGTAGAGCACCAGCTTGAGCAAACAAGCTCAACAACAGCACCGAGGTCCTGAGTTCAAGCCCCAGGATCAGAAAACAACTAAAATAAAAACAACCTAAGGTTTAGTTTGTTTTAAGAGATTTGCTCATTGTTCAGAACTAGGGGGGAAATGAAACTCTTATTTCCAATGAAATAAAAAGGTGGGGGGGGAGGGAAGCCAGAACTAGAGGCATCATTCAAAGTGGTAGAGGGCCAGAGAAAAAGGCTGAGACAAAGAGAGCAAGAGGTCCAGAATTCAGGCCCCAGCTCCTGTACCTAAATAAATAAATAAACAAATAAATAAACTGCAAGAAAATGAATCAATTGGAATCAATTTGGGGATGTTGATAGTATAGGGAGATAGTGTTTGCAGGGTAAGGGGATGAGAATCCTCTCTACTTTAGGCTCTATTTTGGGGTAAACTTAAAGATGTTATCAGAAATTTTAGGACCATTATGTTGCCTCCATCCATCCCAGGGTCTAGCAAAAGAAGAATGCAGGTACAACTCAAACGTAGTAAAGGTGACGAGGAAGTTCTTTTTAGAAAAGAAATATGGTCGTGAAAGGGAGCATACGGTATAGACATGCCGTAGGGAAATAGCCGTTTAGCTCATCTCTGTCATAGAGATGAGTCAAGTCAGAGACTTGTCTTTGAGTTAAATTGGAATAATTGGATAGGTCTCCTTACTGTCCCATTTGTATTTTTTCATTCTTTTGTCCTTTCTTACTTCTTCATTCTTTTGTAGGCCCCTACCTACATTTCTTTGTCAGGTAAGTTTTGAGTTATCAGCTTACCTTGCCACCTACAAGTTGTATAGGCCTTACAAGTTCCTAGCTACAAGTTTTCTAGCCTGCTTTCATACTATCATTAAAACTACTAAAATAATATTTAGTGAGCAATAGCTAGACAGATAGATAGATAGAGATGGTAGAGAAGTTGGCTGTCCTTCATTCATTATCTTAGAATCTAGGTTGCCAGTCTTTCACTGTTAAGTGTGATGTTAGCTGTACATTGTTTTGTAGTGGCTCTTTCATAGTTGAAAAAGAATTCCTTTTGTTCCAGTATTTCTAGGAGGTTATATAAGGAATTGATGTTGAATCAATTATGAAGATAATCAGTTTTTTCCCTCTTTTTTCCATTCATATGGTAAATTGCATGCACTGTTCTGCAAAATTAAAATCATGTCTTGGGATAAATTCCACTTAGGATGTGGTCTTGTTATTTTATGAATTGCTAGCTTTCAGGTAGCTGATATTTGGTTGAACTATGTAGGGCGAATTCCTTTTCTTGAACCTCCTGCCTGGCATTGATGACAGGGTTAAGAACTGCCCTCACAGGGGGCCTAAACAAATTGGAATGGGGAGAGCTAGTGGGAGGGGCATTAGACAAATGTAAAAGGGAACAGGAAGCAAATACATCCGGGATACCCAATGCATGTCTGCAGTAAAGGAAGTGGGAAACTTGACCTGAGTTTGAGGCGCAGGAGGGGACAGGATTGGGGAAATGATCGAAGAAATAGACACTTATATAAACACGTTGAATTGTAACCCCCGTGTACAACTCTCCGAAGGTGAGAAAACAAAACTTAAGGAAATTAACGTGGTGAAAGAGTTTGTCATTGTTTTTCTAAATTCTTTAGAGGCTAGATCAACTTCACCCATTGTGTTGTTTGAATCGTTGTACAATATAGTAATTTTTTTCTTTCTATTTTTTCAAAGCGTTATATGAAAAGCCTCTAAAAGAACTGAGATTCCCCCCACCCCCCAGCCCTAGATATCATTCTCTCAATTGAGGTTTTAAGCTACATTATTACAAATTTAGATTTATGCTTCTCCCCAATTGAAAATGTTGTGACTATTAAAGGTACTTTATTTTCTCTTAACAGTTGCATGTTCTAAGACTAGGGTGAGCTCACATGCTTTACTTTGGTTATTGTTTTCATGATCTAGGTTCTACTAACTCTTGTTTTCCAACTTCCCAATTTTCATGTTGCTAATGTGCTTTAAGAATAGTCCATAGATACCAGGTACTGGTGACTCACCTGTAATCACAGCTACTCAGGAGGCTGAGAGATGAGGATTAGGATCGACAGCCAGCCTGAGCAGAAAAGTCCATGAGACTGTTATCTCCAATGAACCAGCAAAAAGCAGAAAGTGGAGATCTGGCTGACACGGTAGAACATACCATCTTTGCATGAAAAAGCCAAGCAAAGGCCTGAGAACTTGAGTTCAAGTTCCAATACCAGCACAGAATAAAAAAGAATAGTTCATAGATGATTTTCAGTGTTTCTGAAACAACCATTTGCTGAAGTACTACTTTTTAGGTGTAGCTATTATATAATCAGTGATCTTCCTGGGTTTAAATCCTACAGGTAATGATTGATGTTTAAATTATCCCAACTATGCTTCAAATGGACTCTCTTCCCACCTCTATTATCTTGGTGGTGGCACAGTACCATTCATGATTTAGAACTTGTCTTATTAACTATTACAGACGTCACGCCTGATCAGGAATTGGTGTGTTTCTATTGTTTTTGATAATAAAGACACTGTATATCTCATTTACGGTGTTTTTCTTTATACACTAATAGAGTCATGAATTCCAGTTCCATGTACATTTAAATTCCCATAGAGCATTATTATTGATTCGTATAATCAATATTAATGATGTTTCCCTTTTGCATGATGTTTATCTTTATTACAACTCAGTGCTTCTCCCCAGGATAACTTCTACCTGGCAAGAATTATTTTGGTTTAGGCATAGAGAAGATTGTTGTCCTAGGTTATTGTTTTTTGGGGAAATGTCTTCATTTTTTTAAATGATAATTCACTTGGTATAAAATTCTACAAGTGCAGAGACTTTCCTCTTTCACTTGGGAACATTCTTCCTTCCTTCCCTCCCTCCTTCTGTCCCTCCTTCCCTCTCTTGCTCCCTCCCTCCCTCTCTGCCTGCCTGCCTGCCTGCCTGCCTTCCTTCCTTCCTTCCTTCCTTCCTTCCTTTGTTCTTTGCTGGTTCTAGGACTTCAACTCTGGGCCTGGTTGCTGTCTCTGAGCTTAAGGCTAGTGTTTTACCACTTGAGACACAGCTCCTCTTCCAGATTTTTGTGGTTAATTGGAGATAAGAATGTCACAGTCTTTTCTGCCCAGTCTGGCTTCAAACTAGAATTCTCAGATCTCAGCCTCCTGAGTAGCTAGAATGACAAGTGTGAGCTACTGGTACCTGGCTGATTTTTTTTAATGTTAATTTTTCTGTAGAGAGGACAGATGTCAGTCTCTTTGCTGCCTTGTGAGCACCCACCAGTTTTTTTTTTTTTTCCTGCTTTTAAAGTTGTTACTGTCCATTGTTTTCCACAAGGGTATTATGGTGTGTTTATACGTGGCTTTTATACTTATGCACCAATTTTATTTGTTGTCTACATAGTTTGTTAACCCTATGGATTTGTATGTTTCTTCAGTTCTGGAAAATCTGTACTCATTACTATTTCAAGTATTCATTCAGGCCATTATTTTGCTTTTGTCTCAGGCAGCAAATGAACACCCAGGAGGCTTTTCCTACCATATTCCCCACACATTTAACCAGTGCCCTTTCACATAAATTCTCAAGGATTAATTCTGGGAGCTCTTTTTTTTTTTTTTTTTTTTTGCAAACTATGTTCCAGTTCAGAATCACTGTAATTCAACTGTGTCCAATCCATCGTCCAACTCATCCACTAACTTCTTCATTTTAATTTTATATTTATTGGATTTAGTGGTGGATTTTTTGTGTGTCTGTATGATTTGTAGTTTCTTGCCAATATTATTATTTTTATTATCCGTCTCCTTACACATGCTAAAGATAATCAATAACATTATAGATTTATTTTGAAAGTAAACATAACACCCCAAAGTGTGGCTGAGTGGTAGAACATATGCCCAGCATAAATGAAGTCCTGGGTTCCATCCCAAGCAATGAAAGAGGGTGAGCAAGGAGGGAGGGAGAAAGGGAGGAAGGGAAGGAGGGAAGAAGGAAGGAAGGAAGGAAGGAAGGAAGGAAGGAAGGAAGGAAGGAAGGAAGGAAGGAAGGAAAAGAAAATGGTTAATGCCACTTTTGTCTAATTTCCATGACATTTGTTTCTCTTATTTGTTCTATATTTGGATTTAATAACATCACTTTTCTTCATATGTGTGTATCATTTCTTCTCATCAAAGCCTTTGTTAAGATGTAAGTTACGGGCCAATAATTCACTTATGAAATGTGAGCAATTCAACAATGTTTAGCATATTCATAAAACTATACAACTTCTATAGCAAACAAGCTAGAAAATGCCACCATCCCGACTCTCTCTCCCCCTTACATACACCCACACCTAGACAGAACCACCTGTAGTCACTTCCCATTAGCTCCCATTCCTCATCCCTAGTCACAAGCAAATTCACTTCCATTTAAATACATTGGTCTTGGTGAAGTCTTCACTTAACTATTTGTGTGTGGTCTGTGATGGGTGACTTTCACACACCCTGAATCACTTCTGCATCTCATTTCATTGCCAGTTGCAATGGCAATTACTACACCTCTGTATGCCTAAATAATATTTCATAGTATATTTACCATATATATTTACCATGCATATATATATATATATATATATATATATATATATATACACATATATATGTAGCCAATTGGAGATGAGAATCTCATGGACTTTTCTGCTGGCCTCAAACTGCGATCTTCAGATCTCAGCCTCCTGAGTAGCTAGGATTACAGGCGTGAGCCACCGGCACCCTGCTACACGTATTTATTTTTATGCTTACCCTTTCTACAAGTGATGTGAACGTGGCTTTTAAGGTTTTCTCACCTCTGTCCAAGTCAAGGATGTACCTTTGAGGGTGTGCACTTGCCTATCACCATGTCAGGGGTCTTGTCTGCACGGTCAGCCATGTAAGCAGTCTCTTAGTAGAACAACTCCATGGATTCGAGGCCGCTGACTTCCCACCACACCCATCTGTGCTGTATCCTCTAAGTCTCAGCACTCAGACAGTGTGCCCCAGGCATTTCCTTCATCTCTCAGGCAGCCGGGTTACTCCTGACTTCATTTGGCTCAATTACAACCCAAGGATTTCCAAGGGGGAGCACCAGGCAGTAGAGCCTGTACCACAGTGACTTTCCCTCTGAGCTAGAGAATCCAGCACTTGTGACTGGCTGAGACAGGTGCCAGTCAGCCATAGTGGGCTGCCTTACACCTCTATGCCAGGAGCTGGCTTTGCTTATCGTTGCTGGATCGCCATAAAGTCTGTAGAGTCCTTTGGAGAGAAACTGGGGGGAGCAAAGTCTAGGGTGAAATGTAGAGACGTGGTAGGTTGATTTCCCAGGAAGAATGACTTCCTCGTGGTATGGAACGATTACAATAGTTTAGGATCTGGTACAACCATGCCAGGTGCATCCCTGCCAAACCCCAGCCTGGTATCTAGACAAGGCAGAAGTTGATAGAAACTATTCATCCCACATGCTTGCTGTCTTTTGCCCATTTCTCTCCTAATTTTCACCCCATTTTTAGCTCCCTTGTGTTTCATCATTAAGGATGCATTTTTCTCAGCTTCATCTCACTTTTTTCCTGTAGAGAAGTACTTAAAAGATATCAGATGGTGATATCAGTGGCAAGCTGTCTAGGAAAAAGAAAATATGAGGAGTACTTAAGAAAAGGAAGTGCTCTGAAAAATATGAGAAAAAAAATGTCACAGATAGAGTCTGGAGACTGTAAGAATATTGGCTGTTTGGCCCTTCATGAGGGTCACCTCCCAGCACCATGGTAATGAATTCTGATGCAGTTGGAGAGGCTTTTTCGGCCTTTGAGTCCAGATTCTTCTCTTTCTGTGGCTGCCATGGTCCTTATGCCAGGTATGGTGAGAGCTCATGTCCATTCTCTTCATGCTTTTCTTCCACCTGGAAGATGTCAACCGTGCTGTGCTTTAGACAAGTGCAGGTAGCTCATGCCTATAATCCTGGCTTCCCAAGGAAGCCAAGAAAGTGGAGGAAGGTGGTTGGAGATCAGCCTGTGTAGAAAAGTCTAAGAGATTCCATCCAAAGCAGCAGAGCTGAAAGCATGGCTTTGGGTAGAGGGCCACCTGAGCAAGGAAGCCAAGCAAGCATGAGGGATTGAGTTCAAATCCTCGTACTACCAAAAAAAAATAATGCTCTATGCATAAGAGGTTGCTGGGATGTGTAAACACATATATACATTTATAAAGTATATATACATTATATGCATTAAAAATGTGAAAGACAGGATATTTGTTCCCTGAACTAAAGATTGTCCAGAAACATTCCTCCTTCCTAATAAATAAGATTGAAGATCCCAGTCACTGTGCCAACCACCTGCTTTCAAACACTTGAGAAAGTCCTGAACCTTGGAGAACCACTGTCGGTTGTCCGGAGCAATGTGTACATCTTTAGGACTACTGGACTTTGGTTGAAAATTTGAAGCACGCTGAATTGAACTTTTTTCCCCCTCCTGGTGTCAAAGTCGTATTTTATTTATTTACTTTTTGTTTTTTAAATTTTTATTATTGTTATTGTTAAGGAATTGTACACCCAGGTCATATGTTAAAAGAGTCTTTTCTTTTCTTTTCTTTTTTTGGTTGGTCATAGGGCTCGAACTCAAGAGCCTGGGTGTTGTCCCTCAGCTTTTTCTGCTCAAGGCTAATGCTCTACCACTTTGAGCCACAGTTCCACTTCTGATTTTCTGGTATTTAATTGGAGATAAGAGTCTCATAGACTTTCCTGCCCGGGCTGGCTTCAAACCATGATCCTCAAATCTCAGCCTCTTGAATAGTTTGGATTACAGGTGTGAGCCACCAGCAACCAGCAATTTTTGACATTTTTTTTCATAGTTTTAGAAGGAAGTACTATTTAAAGCTAGAAGCCCCACAGTCTGTTCATCAAAGTTCAGTTCTGAATTACTATTCCAGTTATTGCTAATTATGGACATGAAGATGGAATATAATCATGGGTTAGACCAGTAGAGCCAGAATAGCCTTGATTAGCAGGATGACTTTAGCAAACAAGGAGTCACTGAAGGGTCTTAATCACAAAAATTATATTTTATAAAGGGAAATAATCTGAAGTATTCAAGCAGGGCACTGGTGGCTCATGCCTATAATCCTAGCTACTCAGGAGGCTGAGAACTGAGGATCAAAGCTAGAAAGCCAGGTTAGGCAGAAAGGCCATGACACTGTTAACTCCAATTAGTTACCAAAAGAAGCTAGAAGAGGAGCTATGGTAGGATGTTAGCCTTGAGCAAAATAGCTCTAAGAAAGTGCCCAGGCTCTGAGTTCAAGAACCAATACCACTACCACCACCACCCCGAGAGAGAGAGGGGGGAGGGAGGAAAGGAGGAGAAAGAGAGAGAGAGAATTCATTTTATGTTAGACATGTTGAAATGAGTGCACATAAACTTTCCTAATGGAAATAGTACAAATCAGACATCAATTCAGGAAAAGGGGTAGCAGAGTTCTGGAAAGCATCATTTCCAGGGAGATCTCAGCCTAGAAAGAACATCGAAGCAGAATCACTTGTAAATGCAACTCATTTTCATTTGAATACCAGTTATGACATAATTATCCACATCATTATGCCTGAAAAATATGGTTTGAGTGTACTTACCTAGCACTTGGATTTGATGATACTGTATTATCTGTTCTGAAGAGCCCTGATTCCAGTCCTCTGCCAGGCTTTGATGAGTATACACTACATAATCTCCTGTCAGGGAAAGTGGAGCAAAAGAAAGACAGGGATTTCTTTGAGGTCCACAGCCATGCCCTCTGTACACACATTCCACGTGGTAGATAGCCGGGAAGTGTCTGTTGACGGAAAGGATAGCCCTCAAAAAGCCTGCAAATCTCTAGATCATACAGAGCACACAAGAATGCTGAGACGTATCCATGTTTATTGCTGCATAATTCACCACAGTCAAGATAGGGAAACATCTCAGATACATCTCAGATGTGCTATAAAAGACGAATAGATCAAGAAAATGTGATATAGATATATATCTATATAGATATATATTCAACCCCTCCTCCTTATGCATTGCACTCATAAACTGCTTTGCTAATTTGCAAAAAAGTAACAACCTGGCACCAGTGGTTCACATCTGCCATCTTAGCTACTCAGGAAGCTGAGATCTGAGGATCGTGGTTCAAAGCCAGCCTGGGCAGGAAAGTCTGTGAGACTCTTATCTCCAATCAACAACCAGAAAACCGGAAGTGGTGCTGTGGCTCAAGTAGTAGAGTGCTTGCCTTAAGCTGAAGAGCTCAGTGACAGTGCCCAGGACCAGAGAGTTCAAACCCCACGACTGACAAAAATTGTAATCATAATCTTAATAGACATGCTGTCCTTGCTCACAGGTGTATGCATATACACATACACACACACACACACATACACACACACATATTTTGCAAAATCTTTAGGAACTACTTAATTCTCTAAAAATTACCTGCCACCTCCAGGGTTCCCTGAGTTGTGTATCTTTCATCCTTTCATAATTCTTTCAGATAGGCCCGGAGACACCTGAATAATAAAATCCAATTAGGGGCTCCTCGAGTATGTAATAATGTATTCGATATCTCTGAGAGTGTGTAAGGTGCATGTCTTGTTCAACATGCATTGTAACAGACTTGTGGCCTGTTTTCCTTTCTTTTCTTGCAAATTCCTCATTTTTTTTTGTTGCTGTTGTTGTTGATTGTGGGGCTTGAACTCTGGGCCTGGGTGCTATCCCCGAGCTCTTCAGCTCAAGGCTAGTGTTCTACCACTTTAAGCCAGAGTGCCACTTTCTATTTTCTGGTGGTTCATTGGAGATAAGAGTCTCATAGGCTTTCTTGCCCAGGCTGGCTTTGAACTATGATCCTCAGATCTCAGCCTCCTGAGTAGTAGCTAGGATTATAAGCAATGAGTCATTGGTGCCCAGCTCAAATTCCTCTTCTTTTCCCTGGTTCTCTCCTACATAACCAATGAAAAGATAAGACTATCCTGGGAACTGTAGTCATTCAGATAAACTATGCTTGTCAGAACTGTGTTGGAATATTACACATCCCAGACAGGCTCAGACCCACATCCAGGCCTGTCTCTACCATATTCCTAGCCTCTGATGACTCAAGAAGGCTAGATAAGTTCTCAGCACTCAATCAGCAAGAGGTCAGCATTGCAGATTTCCTTATTCCTATTCTGAAAAAGCTGTCTATAAGGCCGGAATGATGAAACCAAGGATCATTTTTCAGCATAATCCATTTTGAAATTTTAGGGTGATAAATGCCTCCCTTCCCCCCCCCCCCACACACACATAAAATAGGAAAATACTAACCATGCACTGGTGGCTCATGCCTGTAATCCTAGCTACTCCAATGAAGAACTGAGGACCACCATTCGAAGCCAGAGCCCAGACAGAAGAGTCTATGACACTCTTATCTCCATTTAGCCAACAAAAAGCCTGAAGTAAAGGTATGTCTCAGGTGATAGAGCATCAAGCTCTACGGAACCCTCCTGCATTGTTGGTGGGAATGTAAACTTGTTCAACCACTTTGGAAAGCAGTATGGAGGTTCCTCAAGACTCCACATAGAGCTCCCCTATGACCCAGCAATCCCACTTTTGGGCATTTACCCAAACGATCATAAACAAGGCCATACTAAGGCTACCAGCACAACTATGTTTATTGCAGCATTATTAATCATAGCTAAGATATGGAACCAACCCAGATGCCCCTCAGTAGATGAATGGATCAAGAAAATGTGGTATATACATACAATGGAATTCTATGCCTCCATCAGAAAGAATGACATCGCCCCATTTGTTAGGAAATGGAAAGACTTGGAATTATATTAACTGAAGTAAGCCAGGCCCAAAGAAACATAGATCCCATGGTTTCCTTTATTTGCAATAACTAGGAGAAGCAGAAAAGGCCAAAAGCCATGTACATATGACCATATAAGTTGATGTTAAGCAAAATGAACCCCAAGATAGGGACCCAAATATCTTTTTTCTTTCTTGTTATTGTTTCTAATGTATTTATAATGTACCATGTAATTTTTTTTGCTTTGTATGTTCTTCCCCCACGGTATAACCCCTATTTTCACTGTATTTGATGTCGGTGCCCTGCATCTTGTATATACACTCCTCTAATTTGGGGAGGGGAAGGGAAATAACAAAATGCTTAAATAAGAATATAGGTGGACCCATTGTAACAATGAGATGTACAAGACACTATGTTGAAAATGAACTTTACAACTTTGAGGGGGATGAGGGGGAGTAGTTGTGGAGGTGTGAGGGAAGGGATGGTAGGGGGAAAACAAAGGAGGAGGCAACAATGCTCAATAGGAAATGTACTCATTACCTTGCTCATGTAACTATAACCACTCTGTGCAGCATTTTTACAATAAAAAAGTACCAAAAAAAAGGATAGTGCCTAGGGCCTGAGCTCAAGTTTCAGTACTAACACACACACACATGCTGTTTAGATAAGTGAACAAGTTTTGCTATTTTGAGATTCCTATAGGGTCCCCAAGGTGAGTCAGAAAATCTGGTTTGAAATGAAGAATTTTACCTGCATCCCCTCTTGGAGCAGTACAAGGGTAACAGCTTGGACAATGGCCACAAAGCCTGATTCCGTGACTCTGCTCACTCCCATAGGGTGAGGGCTGTTGTGGTCAGTAACACAACTGGTTGTGAAATTTGAGCTGAAAGAGTTATTTTTCTCAGCTAGTCTTAGGAGTCTTTCAGTGGAAGCTGAGCTACTCTTCCTCAAGCCTAGGAAAGTACAGATGAGTTTGGTTTTAGTATTTCTTTCTATAGCTAAACATTTGTCAGGCTTTAAATCACCAATATCAGAAATACAACTTTTTGTAAGTTCATCCTGCTAGCAGGGGATTTATACCTGGATAGATATTTAGCTCATAATGTAGACCATGGAAAATTGACTGCTCGATGAGAATATGACTATTGGCTGGCCAACATATACTCTTGGGAGTGAAATTTCCTAGGCTTGACTGAAAAAATTAAAAAGAATAGGAAAAAAACCCACAAGTCTTTCACAACTGCCTCTCCAGCTGTCAATTGTCTTGTGTTTAATCTACTGCATATGTCCCTTTAAAATATGAAAATACTAAAAAGAAATTCATTCTGATAGAGCTTTCCGCCAAAGGGCCTATATTAAAAATAAATTTATTCCCCAGCTCATGGCACTACTGGTTATCAAAAGCAAACATAATATCTAAGTCTGGAAAATTTCAGTCATGGCTTCTAACTCCTTAATTTCTAAGTTGAAGCATATTATGGAAGAGAAACTGATCCCTGGTGGGAACAGGGTACTGGTGGCTCACCCCTGTCATCCTAGCTTCTCAAGAGGCTGAGAGCTGAGGATCATGATTGAAAGCCAGCCCAGACAGGAAAGTCCCTGAGACTCTTATCAACTCTTATTAACTAACCACCAGGAAATGGGACTGTGGATCAAAGTGGTAGAGTGCTAGCCTTGAACAAAAGAGCTCAGAGGGACAGCACCCAGGCCCTGAGTTCAAGCCTCATGACCTACAAAATAAATAAGTAAATAAACAGACCACTGGTGATACTGATGCTGATATTTCTCACACCATGGGGATGACATGGTCCAAGAGTTCCAGAGCCCTCATGGCTTAGAAATCTCACTACCATCAAGGCACCTGGTACTGCTGCCATAACTGTACTTCTTTTGCCTTGGAAGGATTCAGAAAGGTGAAATTTGCTCTCTGAGTGTCTAGGGGCACTCAGAGCAGACAGCAGATAAAGAGAGGCACTACAGGCCGGGTGATTGTTGTATTGTGATCTTTATAAATTCATGTGACTAGGGATGGGAAGGGGAAACAAAGGAGGAGGCAACAATGCTTGATAAGAAATGCACTCATTACCTTGCCCATGTAATGTACGGTATTTTCACAATTAAATAAATAAAGTCATATGACTTGGTCCTCAGCAAATCACCCTTGGGAGATTAAGGGGTTTTCTTGGCTTCTTGCAAAGAAGCCTTAGTGTCTATCATAGGATATGGACCAAGGGAAAGAAAAACAAATCACAAGCAGTAGCCCACACAGGAAGCTAAACTGAGCTTCGCCAATTGTACTGAATCTTGCATAAACCCCAGTGTTTGGAATGCCATTATTATGTCATTATGATGGTTGTTATTAATCTGCTCCCTCTCCCTTCAGGCAGTTAGCTCTAAGTGCATTCTTTTCAACTTCAATAGACATAAGCGTCATTCCCATTTACGGTGGCATCTTAAGGTAGTTTTGAAAATATTTCCCATTATCGTTTTAATAATGCACTTCCTGACGCCTGAAACTGTCAACAGATTTTTCCCCCCTTTTCAGTGGAGCCTTTGTTCCCCTTAACAGAATCTTGAATCTGTAAGGTCTCAGGAAGTGATAGGCTGCTGATGTTGCTGGTTACAGCCGCTGTCTGCGCTGATGGGGTCAGGGACCTTGTGCATTCTGAGATGCTGCTTTAGCTCCCAACAGTTTTTAGTCCATGAAGTGTTCCTTCCTCTATAGATAAGCCCAGAGAATAATTAAGTGGCCTACACAGTGTAGAGGCAGTAACGTGAACTCCTTGGCAAAAGAGCTCAGGGGCAGCAGCCAGGCCCTGAGTTCAAGCTTTATGACCTATAAAATTAATTAATTAATTAATTGATTGACCACTAGTGATACTGATGCGGACATTTCTCACACCATGTGAATGACATGGTCCAAGAGATCCATCAAGGCACCTGGCCCTGTTGCCATAATCGTACTTCTTTTGCCTAGGAAGGATTCAGAAAGGTGAAATTAGAAGGTCACCAGCAAGATATGAAGGTCACTACCAGCCAGGGGCTGGTGGCTCACGCCTGTAACCCTAGCTACTTGAGAGGATCTCCGTTCCAAAGCCAGCCTGGGCAGGAATATCCATGAGGCCCTTATCTCCAATGAACCACCAGAAAACTGAAAGTACAGCTATGGCTCAAAGTAGTTGAGTGCTAGTCTTGAGCAAAAGAGCTCAGGGACAGCACCCAGGCCTGAGTTCAAACCCCAAGACCAGAAAAAGGAAGGAAGGAAGAAAAGAAGGAAGGAAGGAAGGAAGGAAGGAAGGAAGGAAGGAAGGAAGGAAGGAAGGAAGTTGCCACCTCTATAGGAGCTATAGTGAGGTTATGATACTGTTTTTGACTCACATTTAGCTCAGCTCCTACTGTGGATTATACAAGGGAAAGGCCAAGAATCCGGGGGTACATGGATAATAGGTGAAGATCTCCTCTCCCCTCCCCTGCTCCAAGGCAACAGAAGCAAAATGATTCCCCACATCTGGCCATCATGGATCCATTAACCTGCCTGCTTTGGAATTCAGTGGCTGCGTGGGCTCCTAGAAGGGGAAAGATGGCAGGATCCACTGGCCTCCTGGGTCTTAGGCACTCGCGGACTCCTACTGGATCCAGCTTGGAGATTCTGACCGGGGGCCCATGCTCATAGGCTGGCTGCTTAGGCTGGGGAAGCACTAAGGGACTAGTCTGTATGGGTATTTCCAGTCCTGGAGCAGCTGGACAGGTCACACACCAGACCTCTTTCACCTACAGTGGTGTCCAGTCCAGTGGGTATAGAAATGGCCTCAAGGCCCAAGGGTAACCATTCATGCCACACCCGTCCTCAGAGGTTTCCC